>NW_027551560.1:4476865-4864373 GCF_008692635.1 Crocuta crocuta
GTGTGTCTCTCTCTCTGACCCTCCCCTGCTCATGCTGTCTCTCTCTCTCTCTCTCTCTCCTAGAAATAAATAAAAATATTAAAAAAAAAAAAAAACACCTTTGAGCTGAAAGCTCACTGGCTTATGTGGCTGAAAATTCCAAGGCCTGGGTCTGGTTCCAGATGGATCCAGGAGTTCAGATAATACTGCCAGGAATTTTTCTTTCTCAGGGTGGAGTCTGGAGTGAGGCCAACTGGGTGCCTCTGGTGGGGTTGTTGAGGCAAGTGGAGCTGCAGAACTGCTGACCCCTCTCTTGCAGAGCCTGGAGAGCCAGAGCTCAGTTGCCTTCTTTGCCTTCTTGCGACAGTGCCTTAGACATCTGTCAAGGCCTACTCTGCCCCCATTGCTTAGCTCTCCTTTCTGTGTTGACTTCTTTCTCAGGTAAGTTCTTGGTTTGTAAGGCCCAGAAGCTTCCAAACCTAGTTCTGGCACTTCAGCAAGCTTTCTCTCCTTCCCACCTACACCTCCCTCAAAACTTTTCCCATTAATTTTATGGAAGAATAGTTTTAGGACTTGTGCTCATTGGCTCTGAAGAGGACAGCCTGGGTATGGCAGAATCACTTAATACTATGGGGTCCCCAAACTACTTATTTTCCTCCCTGGCATATAGCTGAACTACATTTCCCAAGTCCCTTGCATCTAGGTCAGTCTATGTGACCAGTCCCCAACCAATGAAGTGGAAGCAAGAGTGAAGCCCCTCCCCCCAGGCCTGGAGCCTCAAACTTCCTCCCCCTTCACTCATTGGCTAGCTGGTACAGATGTTTCAGCAGGTGGCTGGGGACTCTGATGTCCCAGGGTATGACACAGCTATTAGGTGAAAAAAGAGCCTGGATTCCTAAGTCACCATTGGGAGGAAGACATCCTGAAGAACCACTTCAGGAATACATTTGTTGGATTTTTCATGTGAGAGAAACCAAGCACTGAGATCTGGGTCTGTTTATTACAACACTGCTGTTACTCATCCTGTACAATCTACTGGGTATGTGCCTGTTCCAGAAAGGATAGCCTGGCTAAGCATGGTCGTGCATTTATATTTGGAGCCCCAAATTTGGTAGACTCCTGCCCCAAACCACAAAGATACAGAGTGGGGAAGTAGCAGTTTCCCAAAAGAAAATCAGAGTGCCATTACCAAAATAAAGAGGGGGATGCTAGACAGACAGACAGACAAAACCAGGTGTCCACTGCAGACCTGCTAAACATCCTCAGGCTCTCCTCTGTAATGCTGTTCTTTAAGAAGGTCCACCAGTTGGAAGTTTCTTTTCTATCTTATGTGGCTGCTCCCATTCTTACTCTTCTTCCCTGCCTGTCTTTCCCTCTGCTGATCTTCTCTGCCTCCCATATTCACATATTCCTTTCACCTTCATCTGGGAAATGCCTACTCACTCTTAAAACTCAGGTCAGATGCCCCTTCCTTCATGAAGTCCCTTCATTTTCAAAGGAACCTCTATGGCCTCTTCTTTCTCTCATGGGGCCCTGTGATTTCTCTTTCATTGTCCTTGCTTCATTAATTATAAATTATCTCACTGTGAAATCCTCAAGGCTGAGATAGGCCCTGTCATCATTTTTCTTAAAGAATGTGCACAGGAGATTTATTCATAATAACCAAACAACAAACAACTCATTTCATGTATTCACACCATAAACTACTAAAAAGAATTAAAAACAGCTACTGCTACACAGCATAAAAGAGGATCACTGACAATGATGAATGAAAGAGGCCAGATACAAAAGAATACATTTTCTATCATTCTAATTATGTGAAGTTTAAAAGTAGATAAAACCAATCTGTGGTGATGGAAGTCAGAATAATGGTTATATCTGGGAAGAAGAGGAAGTATTAATTAAAGGGACAAGTTGGAAATATTCTGTATGTTGATTGGGTAGCATAAACTTTCAATATGTTGTATGCCTAAAATTGTTTGCTTCTAACTGTATATACTTCAATGAAAAAAAATAAAAATATAAGTAAGACATTTTGAGAAAGGATCCAGAGATGAGCCAATGAACACCATTTGGTGCTTACTTTGGAAGCTGCCCAAGCAATCCAGCCTTTAGCACAAGGGTCAAGGTTAATGAGCAAATGGCCTTCCCTGAACTCTGGATGATTGAATGCAAATTTGCTGAGAACGTAAGCTCCAGCTCCAACTCCAATCCCAATGATGCTTTTCAGACTTAAGTGGGTAAGAACAGAAGACAGCATTTTGGCCAACTCATCCACTGCGTAGTACTGGTATTCTGTTGGGAAAGACGGTGCACCTTCCTGCTGACCTGGGGCATCCACATGACAGGCAGCAAAGTGCTGGGTGATCTCTAACATATCTTCAAAGTTAAACAATGCATTTAAACAGGATTTTTGGGGGCGCCTGGGTGGCTCAGTCAGTTAAGCGTCCCACTTTCGCTTAGGTCATGATCTCGCGGTTCGTGGGTTCGAGCCCCGCGTCGGGCTCTGTGCTGACTGCCAGCTCGGAGCCTGGAGCCTGTTTCAGTCTGTGACTCCCTCTCTCTCTGACCCTCCCCTGCTCACGCTGTCTCTCTCTCTCTCTCTCTCTCTCTCTCTCTCCTAGAAATAAATAAAAATTAAAAAAAAATAAAAAATAAAACAAACAGGATTTTTGATTGAGGCCAATATCATGATATATCAAAAAAACTGGTCAGCTTCCCTTTGGTAGACCTCTTATGGTGAAGTGGATCATACAGTGAATTGTTTCTATATCATGTTTCTGACAGTCAAAGTCCTGAAAGTTTCATGTACTGGTTTTATCATTTGTAAGTGGTTTTATCTCTGTGAGTTGAACATCCTTAAGTTCATCCATGAGGGTAGATGAGAGTGGAGTATTTTCGAAAATAAATCAATAACTCTGAGGCTTGGGCACCCCAGCAGGGGCGAGGAAGCTTTTTCTTTCTCTCTCTCTTTCTTTCTTTCTTTCTTTCCTTTCCTTTCCTTTCCTTTCCTTTCCTTTCCTTTCCTTTCCTTTCCTTTCCTTTCCTTTCCTTTCCTTTCCTTTCCTTTCCTTTCCTTTCCTTTCCTTTCCTTTCCTTTCCTTTTCTTATTTCTTGTTAAGGTAGACTCCACACCCAATGTGGGCTTGAACTCACCACACCAAGAGTCACATGCTCTACCAACTGAGCCAGTCAGGCACCGCCATCATTTTGTCTCAACACCTAGCACACTCTTTTCACTTGGTGCAAATGCTCAGATGAATGAAGAAAATTAATATAATTCAGTTATCCAACTGTGGGATAAACTCACCTTTCAGACGATAGCCACAGGATATCTAAATCTACTTTTCCATGCACATCATTAGGTAATGATAAAAAATATTCAGTAGCATGGATGTTTCTGAAGCCATTTGTCTACTTTACAAATCTTACTGTATTAATGAATCTCGGGGACAGCTTCTGAATATGAAAAGTGCTTATAATTTATTTGAAAAAGGAGGTATTATGATAACTTAGTTATATCAAAAGTTTTCTTGCATTATTCATGTGCATTTGTGTGGGGTGTGTGACAAAATAAACAAGATAAAAAAAATATTTTAAAGTAGAAACTACTTTGTGGAGGAGCACCTGGGTGGCTCAGTTGGTTCAGCGCCCAACTTTGGCTCAGGTCATGATCTCATGGTTCATGAGTTTGAGCCCTATGTCGGGCTCTGTGCTGACAGCTCAGAGCCTGGAGCCTGCATCAGATTCTGTGTCTCCCTCTGTCTCTCCCCCTCCCCCACTCATGCTCTGTCTCTCAAAACTGAATAATGTTAAAAAAAATTTTAAGAAACTACTTTGTGGAAGTGGAATTTATTCTTCACTTTATTTTCCTTTTCATTTCCATTGTTTGGGACCCTTAGAAGATGACTAGGTAAAATATGGCTGGGATGAAGATAAAACTGTAAGTAATGTTTTAGATTTATTTTTTTTAATGTTTTTATTTATTTCTAGGAGAGAGAGAGAGACAGCATGAGCAGGGGAGGGTCAGAGAGAGAGGGAGTCACAGACTGAAACAGGCTCCAGGCTCCGAGCTGGCAGTCAGCACAGAGCCCGACGCGGGGCTCGAACCCACGAACCACGAGATCATGACCTAAGCGAAAGTCGGACGCTTAACCGACTAAGCCACCCAGGCGCCCCAGTAATGTTTTAGATTTAATTGTGATCTTTTTTGGGTTGCCTGAGTGGCTCAGTCTGTTGAGCATTGACTTCGGCTCAGGTCATGATCTCAGGGCTCATGAGTTCAGCTCTTGAGTTTGAGTCCCGTGTAGGGCTTTGTGCTGACAGCTTAGAGCCTAGAGCCTGCTTCAGATTCTGTGTCTCCCTCTCTCTCTGCCCCTCCCCTGCTCACACTCTGTCTCTCTGTCAAAAATAAATAAACATTAAAAAAAATTTTTTTAATTGTGATCTTTTGCTTTCTCTTTTTAAAATAACGTCCTCATTGTCTGACTGAGACAGAAAATCCCCACCACCCTATTAAAAAAAAAATCCTGACCAGGAGGTTTCTGAAGCCTCCATTAATAACACACAATGGCCTGTTCTTATGGGACATTTCTTGGCCCGTAAGTAAGTCACTGTTGGCTGAAGTCGCCTGTTGGATGAAAGCATGAAAGATGGGAAAAGAGAACCTAGGGGTTCACCAGCCAAACCCAGACATGGCAGGGGACTCTGGGTATAAGCAGGGACCCATAAATAGCAGGAAAGGCTAAGGGATGCCAAATTTGTATCTTAATGATGAGAAAAAGACAAACCTTCAAGGCAAATATTTTCCAGCATCTTTTAGCTCAGAGGAGAGAGAGGAAGGGAAGGAGAAGGATAGAACATGATGAGCATTGTCAACCCACTGCTCAAGGGGGCTTTGGCTCCTCTCTCAAAGGATTTCTGATGCCAGCTTTCACTGTCTTCAGCCATAAAGGAGACCATTTTCCCACTGCATAAAGGTGAAGTGGCCTATGTAGATGTGTTATGCCTTGCTGTACTTACTGAAATCTCTACCTGGAAAAAAAAGACTGTGACTTTCTGTTGGCTTGACCTGATGCTCATTCAAATGAATGTCCTTATCCTGATCCCTGGATATTGCATTACAGAGTTCTCCAGAGAAACAGAACTTCTAGGTGATCAATAGATCTATATACGAGGAGATTTATTATAGGAATTGATTTTGGAAGGTGAAAAGTCCTACAATCTGTTATCTGCCAGCTAGAGAACCAGGGAAGTAAGCAGTATAATCGAATCCCAGTTCAAAGGCCTGAGATCTGGGAGCATCAAGTCTGAAGGCAAGAGGAGATGAATGTCACAACACAAAAAGAGACAGAGTAATTGCTCTTCCTCTGCCTCTTTGTTCTATATGAGCTCACAACAAATTATGTATTTCCCACCCATATTGGTGAGGGTGGATCTTCTTTACTCAGCCTACTGATTCAAATGTTAATCTCTTCCCCTCCAAAAAAAACCCTCACAGACATGCCCAGAAATAATATTTTCTCGGCTGTCTGGGCATCCCGTAGCCGAGCCAATTTGACATATAAAATTAGCCATCCCATCTGTGAATGTGTTACTTTGCATGGCACAAGGGATGCTGCTGTCAAGGAATAAGACCTGTCCTTAAGCACTGCAGGAAGTACAGACCCCTCCAGTACCTTGGTTTCAGACTTCTGGTCTCCAGAACTGTGAGAGAGTGCATTTCTGTTGTTTCAAGCAACCCAGTTTGTACGGCAGCTCTAGGACACTAAACATGCAAAGTTATAAAAGTATAAATATTAGTAGAAATGATAGTTTATCCATTAATCAGTGTTATTGAGTTGTGCAGAGATGTTCCCATATCACAGAATTGATTATGTGGCTAGCACATGGGGCCCTAATCTAATTTTAAATGCATGATTAGGTGCAGAGGTCCTTGAGATTCCTTGTCATCTCCTGAGGCACCACCCTCTCCAGAGTAATGAGTGCTAAACAGGTGCCTAACAAATATGTTCTGATTTATATAGCATAGCAGGAAGTAATTCAGCCAACGAGGAGCTCCTTGTGAATGCAGAAAAGCAGGACTGCCTAGATCAAGAGGTGTAATCCTGGGGGCCCACACTTTCTCTTGGTAGCTTCTTAATTTTCAGGAAATACCTAAACCATATGCAACAAACATATATGATGTACAGTGGGCCCTCCACAAATATTTTCCCTCTATCAGCTATACAATATGGGTTTATGATGTCTTAGAGCTGAGTTTGAGGTTGAAGCCAAATTGACAAGATGAATCCACATGATGCAGAAGGACAGAGTCAAGTTTCCAAGGTGATGGGATCTAAAGCTATCTGCCTCAGAGGGATGCCCATCAGGTTGTTTTCTCATTGGCTTCTACCCAAACCTGAGTCCTCCTGCACTGTGAATTTGAGAAAATTTCTGGTCCTTGGGGTGCTACCTCATTTGTTCCTAGAAATTTCTAGAAAGCTTCTAGAATTCCCTAGAAAGTTTCTATAAATAGCTGTTTTTTATGGAAACATCCCTACGTCCTTTTCTGGCTAGCTTTGGCACGTGCCCTTCCCCCTGTCACAACACCGCCTTCCAATCAGCATAACAACCATCTGCCCTTGATGCCGAGAGACCAAAACAAATATGATTAATGCACTATCTTCAGAGTGATGACAGCACCCTTGGTGTTGGATGAACAGGCAATCCAAGCCACTGTGCCAAGTTCAGTTCCCAAGAGATTGTGCAAAAACTACAAATGGAGAGAGGAAGCTATATGCATTTGGATGGAAAATTCACTTCCATCAACACCTGTTTCCCCAATCCAATTCACCAATACAGGCATCCATTAAAGAAGCCTGAAGTTTTGATGATGAGTTTGGTAGTTATTCATTTATCACTGTATTGTCTCATTCTACCCAAATATACCCAGGAGTCAAACTCTCAAATCTCTTGTATTTCACATGGATGAAACTAATCTTTTAACCCAATGAAATTTTCTCTTCTCTTTCTTTCTTCTTTCTTTCTTTCTTTCAGTTTATTTATTTTGAGAGAGACAGAGACTGTGAATGGGGGAGGGACACAGAGAGAGAGAGATCGAATCCCAGGCAGGTTTCACACTGTCAGTAGAGAACCCCACACAGGGCTCCAACTCATGAACGGTGAATTCATGACCTGAGTTGAAATCAAGAGTTGTGTGCTTAACCAACTGAACCACCCAGGAACTCCAACCCAATGAGATTTTCTATGCTGTGTGGCATGGCCACCACTGGCCAGGATCTTAATGTCTCACTCAACAAGATGGTTCTGTTGTCTTCTCTTCTTGTTTGAAGCCAAGCTATGTTGCCTTCGCACAGCAACAGCCCCCACATTTTCTGAGTTTGTAGTTCAGGAAGTCTGTTAGTTCTTTTGATGTTACCACTTCCTTGCTACAATTTTAATGTATCTAGTCTGGTTGTGTTGTCAGGATTGCTGTGATCAGTTAGTTCTTTCATGGCCATTGGGTTATATTCTATTTTGTTTTAAATGTGGGTATTTATGGTTAATTGAGGGAGGCCATAGTCATTTCTGCTGCTTCAAGCCCACGTACACGTATAGAACCAATTTTGATCTTCCAGGATTCTATTTCTTGCGCTGGAGTCAGAAGGAAACTGAGAAATGATCTGGCCCCAACTCACCTTTTGCAGGAGGAAATCAAGGACTTTTCCAAAGTCAACAGTAGTGTGTGACCAGGTGGGATTTGCAATGAAATCTCAAACTCTTCATTCAAAGTTTATGCTGTTTCCTCAGGCCAACCCCACAGAAATGGGTGCCCAGAGAACACCTGGCTAATCTGCATATCCTTAACAGTATCCTGACACCCCCTTTTCCTCCCTGAAAATGATTCTGATTCCCTTTATTTGGATAGAATTGTTCTTGACATCATCTAGCATGAGCTGTAGGACAGCTTGCATCCACTGTGGAGTAAGAATCATGTTGTTTCTCAATGTATTGATGCTCAGATACCCCAACTCCCAAGGTTAGAGAGGGAAGTGACTGCCGTGGGTGGTTGGCTCTTGTTTGCCAACACCATTCACTCTGACTGCTGAGACACACATGGTGGCATCAGGATCAGGTGAATGTACTGTTGGCTCTCTCTGCCCTGTATCAAGTAACTTCTGTGTACCCAGCCCACAGTTCAGCAGACGATAGAGAAACATATGAGCAGACAAAATAAGTTCTTCTCTCAGATAAAAACACTATTCAAGAATCACTCACATGAGTTCCCAATAAGATACATAATCCCATTTACATTCCAACCAGGGCAATGGTATGGTTGAAATAGTAAAGATGATATGTGTAAAAGCACATAGAAACTCATTTATCAGTAAAAGTCGGCATGACCACTGTTATAGGTAGCTGTCTTTATTTTACTGTTCTCCTTTTATTTTTCTTAAAATGTGGACAAATTGCCATGTATAAGGTAATGTAATATAGCTAATTTGGGAAGCATTTGCTAATCCTTCTCTTTCTGCCAAATGATTCCCCCAGATGGATGTGGAACCAAGAGGCAGATCCAATATTGGCTGTGCCAAATGAAGAAATGGAAATAGATTTGCAAGGTGGGAACTTTGAATGGAAAATTGTTCCCTTTCCTTGCTTCCCAGCCTGGGCTCTACTCAGAAGTGTTAGACAGCTCTCAGATTCCACAGTGGGAGAGCAGCGTTTCAAATGGAAAATTTTATTTTAAGTGCCAAAAGGCCTCCTGTCTCTAGGATAACATTTTGTTTTTCTTTCTTGAATTCTCCAACTTCCTCTTTTCCAATGCTAAATAATTTTCAAACCAGTTTATTAGTATTTGTTGTAGTGGACATGTTTTTTTTTTTTTTTGGCATATGAAATAAGGCTAAGTCTTGCATTCTGTAAAATTTTATCAATACATTCCACAAGAAGGGTGGTGGTAGGGAAGGCAGGTTGCAAGGTTAGCCTTAACCCTTCAGGACATTCTTTTTATTATTATTATGAATATAATTTATTGTCAAATTGGCTTACATACAATACCCAGTGCTCGTCCCAACAAGAGCCTTCCTTAATGCCCATTACCCATTTTTCCCTCTCCCCCACCACCCCATCCACTCTCAGTTTGTTCTCTGTATCTAAGAGTCTCATGGTTTTCCTCTCTCCCTCTCTGTTTGTAACTATTTTTCCCCTTTCCCTTCCCCATGGTCTTCTGTTAAATTTCTCAAGATCCACATATGAGTAAAAACATATGAGATCTGTCCTTCTCTGACTGACTTATTTCACTCAGCGTAATACCTTCCAGTTCCATCCACGTTGCTGCAAATGGCATGATTTCATTCTTTCTCACTGCCAAATAGTATTCCATTGTGTATATAAACCATATCTTTTTTATCTATTCATCAATTGATGGACATTTAGGCTCTTTCCATAATTTGGCTATTATTGAAAGCGCTGCTATAAACATTAGTGTATACGTGCCCCTATGCATCAACACTCCTGTATCCCTTGGATAAATTCCTAACAGTGCTATTGCTGGGTTATAGGGTAGTACTATTTTTAATTTTTTTGAGGAACCTCCACACTGTTTTCCAGAGGCGCTGCATCACTTTGCATTCCCACCAACAGTGTAAGAAGGTTCCCATTTCTCCACATCCTCACCAGCATCTGTAGTTTCTTGATTTGTTCATTTTAGCCACTCTGACCAGTGTGAGGTGGTATTCCAATGCGGCTTTCATTTGTCTTTGCGGCATTGGGCCTTAGTAAATGCCAGGTCATCCTTGGACATTTACCTTAAACTTTTTAACTAGGTTTGCTTTTCAGCTTGTTTTTCTTTCCTGGATTCAGTATTTACCTGTAAGTTTTCACAATTGTGTTAAAATCTTCACTTCACTTCACATTGGAGATGTTGAACTTGTAGCTACCTCATTTGTGTAGATGGATCATTTATGTGCTTTATGGAATAGTTCATGCAGTTGGTTATATATATGCATTTGATTTCTGACTGGCTGGCCCCAAACAGAAGGGTGTTACTGGATAAATATGAGAGAAATAGGAAATCTTTAAAGTTGACATCGGTGTCCAACACACAAGATTCATACATTGAGAATTAAATACAAGGCATGCTAATCGCTGGATCCCTGGGAGAAGGCCTTCTTCTTCTATTGGGCTCTGGTACATGACAGTTTATAACTTCTTATGGGAAATTATCTGGATACAATCTAGCCAAATGATCACCAGTCAACTATTTCAGGGGTCACAGAATGGAAAGGCTCACAAATAAAGTTAGCATTCTTGAATCACAGAATTTATTAAATAAATTTAAAACCTACAGCCAGAAGCAAGGAGAAAGAGGGTAAGAAATTAACATATTTTTAGTTTGGAGTAGAAGAATCGCACTCCCAGAATCTTCTGTTATGCAATGTTTATGCATCCTGTCTCTTCTTCTTTGCCTTTCCATGACAACAATGCTATGAAGACTGAGCTGAGACGTCTGTAAAGAGGGCCCAGTGGATAAAAGGAGCCTGGAGCCAATGATACATGTTCACTCTGTTGAAGAGAAGGAAGCTATGGGTTGCCAGTTTGCCTAACAAACAGCTTTGGATTTTATGTTTCTTTGTGAAAGGACAGATGAGGCCATAATAGTTGTCACTAATGAGTGGCTGTTGTAAAGCCACATGAATATTGAGTGTCTTGTATATATTAATGTATTGTGAATATTCCAAACCTCATATAGCTCATGAAAATTTAGTGTCTATTGGTTTTATTCTCCCTTTCTACACTTTGTCTACATATAACATGTGTCCTAGGTTACTAACCTATCTGGATTTAGGACATCTTATGAATGCTATATCTTCCTCATAAGCTGCTTGCCCACACATCAATCCCACTAATTTTGGGGGGAGGTCTTCTATTGCAGAATTTAATAGTCTTTAATACAGCAAAGACAAATGAAAACAACATTCACAACCAGTTGGATGAACAGGCAATCCAAGCCACTGTGCCAAGTTCAGTTCCAAATGGATTCCTCTGTTAGAGCCTTTGAGTGAATTTAATTGGTAAATTCACTCAACCTGGGATACCTTTCCCTGCAATCTCTGTATGTCTGGTTTCTTTTTGCCATTTGGTTTTCAGTTTAAGTAGAATGAGGTCATATCACCCTTTATATTTGCTTCACCACACTTTATAACTACTTGATAATTTCTACTTTATTAAGTAGATCATCTGCTCTCTGGGTATATAAACAGACCCTTCTATCTGCAAACAATTAATAAATATTTGTGGAATTGGTGAGGAAATACAGTGAGTCCAGGTGTCTTAGGGATACATGCTCTCCCACTCACTGTGTTCTGTGCCTAGTTTCTGAGTTCTCTGTGTCTTGCCAAGGTATTATATTGGAAACTGAACCACTAAAATTGGCTAAATTTCCTGGTGACATAAAAGGCCACCCTAATAACTGATGCTATAAGCTAAGCTAAGGATAAGAGACAAGCAAATGGATGAGGAAGCATTTTTTCTTCTTTACCAGACTAATAGTTCCTCAAGAATGGCCTTAGCATCTGCTACAAATTTGATACACCCAAAATGTTTGCTTAACTCTTGCACTAAATGTTTAGGAAATAAAAAGTAATTCATTTGCAAGAAGCCACGCCCTCAAAAGACACACACACCCTCCTTCCCAGATTCCCCCAAACCCTTGTAGAGTCACTTAGACACTATTCCCTGCCCTCCTCTTGTCATTTCTGTTAAATGAGATATTTGTGTTTTAAATGAAAGCCATTGTTGACCTATCACTAGTTTAAAAGAATCAATGTGCATGCATTCCTCACGTAATAAGAAATAAATCCCTTAAGCCTCTAATTTGCTCCCACTGGTATAGAATTTTGAAGTCCAAGAATGCATCTGCCATCAAAGAGGTTAATTCTGGGACTACTGGCTCCACAGCTATGTATGTGGCTATTGTTCATGACCCAGGAACAGTCCAGAAGAGATCAGTGCTCTGTTCTCATAATGAACCTTATGTTTCTAAACACAGGTGCATTTGGATTGTAGACATCTGTGTCATTAACTGGGGGGAGAAAGAAAGAGCACAAAAGCAGCTCAGAAAACGGAAATGCAGTGTGGTATTGTTGCTGTAGCTCTTATCACTATCATCATTATTTCTTTGATGATGTATTATGACACAGAGATGGTGATGACGAATCCAGTTGTCTCGCCACCATGTTTTCAACAGGCTGCCTTTCACTGTGACAGGAGAGAGGCTCTTGACAGAATTCACTCTATTGTCATTCTATTGGAAAGAGCTGTCAGAGAGCCCCTGGTTCACCCTACCATCATGTCAATCTGCTTTTTCCTCTAACTTTGTATTTTATCTCTGCTCTTTGATGCGGAAGAATGTAAGAGCTCTTGGGAAATGTTTGTTCCTGATGGCTCTGATGAGAAAGATGACCTGAAAACCCATTAGAAAATGGGCAGGATAAAGACAGAAGGGCTATCAGATGACTCCCAGACATTCTCTGCTGACCCCACTGAATCAACATTAATGTGTTCTGTACCCTAGTCCCAGATTCGTGCAATTCATACATCAAGAGATATTCAGGACAACCCAAACCTTATGACATTCTTGGCCATTTTATAAAGTTATATGCACTGGGAATTTTTGTAATTAGTCACATGGCACACTATAATTTGCCCTTGTTCCATATTAAGAATATTTTGAAACAGTAACAAAAGCATATGTCAATATCAGTAAGCAAAGCTAATTTTTATTACTTTTATATTTTTATATTGGAGAGAGAAAGAGAGTGAGTGCAAGCGGGGGAGGGAGCAGAAAGAGAGAAAGAATCTCAAGCAGACCCCACTCTCAGTGTGCAGCCCTATGCAGGGTTGGATCCCACAACCCTGGGATCATGACCTGAGCCAAAATCAAGAATCAGATGCTCAACTGACTGAGGCATCCCACAAAGTTAATTTTTAAAAAGGGTATTAGATACCTAGCCTCATTTGACTGAAATAATTTCCTAGTTTTTACTAATTTTAAATCTCTGAGTGAAAATACTGTCACAGTAAGTTGTAAATTCTCTGAAGGTATTTTGTTAACCACCTTAAACTCTGAGCTGGAGCTTCCACTAATATTCATCTAATCTAACAAAACAGAGATAGAGAAGTCAAGTGGTATGTCCACACACAGCTAGGCAGCAGTTAAGCCGGGTCTAGAATCCAGCCTCCTGACTTGAAGTTCGTTCCTTCCATGACATATGTGAATCTGTCAGGGTGCAGTCGGGGAGCCAGAGCTGCTCTGAGTGATATGGAATAAGGGATTTATTATATGGACCAGATCCTCCATGATAGTGGGACCTGGTGGAAAAGTCTAGAAGAGGATGTTGCTCTGGTTCTGGGGTGGGCCTAGAGGGGCTGCATGTCAACAGGGCTTGAAGTTGGGAAGAAAAGCTATCCATCCATCTATCATAGCACTATAAAGACTTAAGGAAGAATAGTTTTCAAGAGTAAACAACCAGATATTTAAAAATGATGAGCTGACAGACTGAGAAATTGGTGTTTTAATTTTTGTTTTTAAATTTTTTAATGTTTTATTATTTATTTTTGAAAAAAAAGAGAGAAACAGAGGATGAGCAGGGGAGGGGCAGATAGAGAGGGAGACACAGAATCTGAAGCAGGCTCCAGGCTCTGAGCTGTCAGCACACAGCCTGACACGGGGCTCAAATTCACAAGCTGTGAGATCATGACCTGAGCTGGAGTTGGATGCTTAACCAACTGAGCCACCCAGGCGACCCTATAACTTCTGAGTAATTATGTCAACTACTGAACACCTGTCACAAATCCAAAAACCAAAAGAACTGACAGTTGTGTAAACTGTTTCTTCATCTTGGTTTCTTGAGATTACCAAGATAGTTATAGACAGGAAATGCAGGAGTAGTTAAAGAGAGAATTGGAGGAGGGGGTGAGGGGAGGAGTGGGAAGAGGAGAAGGAGGAGGAAAGGAAAGGAGAGGAGGGGGAAGTCTCACCAAACAAGACTATTAGCAATTTGCTTAGCTGCCACCTCTCTAAGTACATCTTGTAGCTTATTTTCCTCTGCAGATCTAAGCCAGGCAATGCTCCTTTCCTTTGCTCTTTCCAGGGGAAAAAGGTTAAGACTGTAGGCAAATAAATCAACAAAGAAATACACCTTTGTGAAGACTCTGAGATAGATCACTGAGACTGTGAATCCACCTTCCAGTCTCAATCACCAACCAGAGGGAAAGGTGAGACCAGTGGTTTCTAAAAGCTGCTAAGACACAGAGGGTACTGGCTGGGGAGGGGGAAGGTTGGTAAAGAGAGCCCTGGTTTTGGATATAAAACTAGGTTCAATCCCTTTATCCATTTGTGTCCTTTTTAGCAATATTTAATTTTATCAATGTACATTTTCTCTTCTGCAAAATGTAATCTCATCTGCTTGCTGAGAAGTTTCAGGCTTAAGTGAGAGAACCTATGTTTCCACTTCCTTCCGACATTCATTCTCCTAACACCCCTTCCCCTGCAATGATTCTGATTTTCTCATCATTTCTTAAAGAAGCCATCATGTGACTGATACATACAAATAGGAATGCAATGAGTGGGGTCATTTATTTTAGCATGCTAGAGGATTAGCATTAGTAAGCAAGTGGACATTTTAAAAGAATTTATTTCTTATTCTGACAACCACTGTTTGTTTTGTTTAAGTGAAACAAGTGATTTTTCCTGTGTCAGAAAGAACCATGAAAGATTTCGAAATGGGCAAAACCATTTTTGGGTGTCCATCCTGGAGAATCCTACTGAGTTGTCTGTGCCTTTTATGTTATTTTAAAATTCTGTGAGCTGTAGATATCTGGGGCTAATACAAATGATTCTTATTCAAGGACAAATACAGTTGAGTCTTATTATTCACAGTAGTTATGGTCTATAAAGTTGACATGAATGATGAATTAGTGAAAATAGAACCATCGTTTTTAGGGGAAATACAAGATTAGTTTCCTGTAAACGTCTGGTTACATTTTCTTCAACCAATTAATATATAATTTTGTTTTATGTGTATTTCTGTTTAAACATACCTTCTTTAATATACAGTGATGAGTCATTAGCCTTTAATTAATGGCCAGTGACAATCTAACTCATGTCTAAATGAGGCTTTTTGAACTCATGTATTTTAGCAAGTAGGTAAATTCACAAATACTGAATCAGCAAATAATGAGAACTGGCAGTATAGTGTCTAATGGATGCACAAATGATTTATCTCCCCACTTTCTCATCACAGAAGAAGTCAGTTTTGCAACTACTAAGCAGATTTATTTTGGTCATTCCTGACCACCTATGCACTGTTAAAAGATATATACTGAGGCTTGTTAAAATTTACAAGAATTTATATGAGCAAACATCCATTCTAACTAAAGTAGTTAGAGGTGCCCCACTGGCAGGAGCTAGGGAAAGACTTTTATAGATAAAACTCAGAGGCAAAGCAGAGCAAATTATTTGATTGGCTGTCGCTTAAGCGGTTGCCTTATTTGGGAAAGCCTAGTTGGCTGTTTGTGATTGGTTATTCATAAGCTTTGATTTCTTAACTTTGAGACATTTGACTCCAGCTTAGGTTCTGGTTTGATTACATAGCTGCTAAGACAGTAGTGCCCACCTCATTCTAATGTCCACCTTGTTTAATCACTGAATGCCCTGTTTCCACACTTTAGATTTTCCTTTAAAATTATCATGATATCTTTCTGGTTCCCTCATTAATTAATGGTTACATAAAAATCGTAACTATGTGTTCATTTTATATTTATGTGAAAGTCATGATTTTACCTTTAAAAAGAATTTTATCCTCTAACATTTGAAAAATAGTTCAGGCTGAATTATCATCTTCAACCTGGGCAGTTTTATGCAATTCTATGCACCCACCTTCTGAAAACATTCCAGAACATGACTTGCAATGAGTCATAATTCCTCTTTGGGGTCTTGGCTTTGCCATTCCATGGGTGTACCAAGCTTACCATGGGCTTTTACATTATAGAGCCCTCTGCAAATGAGTATCTCATTTAATGCTGACAGTCTGCAAGGGGTGGTTGTTTTCTGTAGTAAGCCTGAGGAAACTCACACTCAGGGAGATTATGTGGCTTGTTCAAGACCACACACATAGAAAATCTTAGTTTGACTCTTATCAAGAATTAGAGATGGAAGTTTAAAAGATAATAGAGTCCATGCTGTTCATGTAAATCACACAGAAATCAACTCCAATTACTGAAAGGGATTAAAAGCCTTTCCCACTTTTCTGTACCTAAGACTTGGTTATGTAGATCAGGGAAATGGGTGGATTAGTGGCAGGGATATTGAAAGGTGTCTATCTTGACTTGCTTGATTTACAACGGAAAAGTAAAGAAGTAACTGGAAGCTGAGAAAAAAGAAGTTCATAATCAGAGTGAGGAAAAGGGTGAGAAAGAGAACCAGAGAGCCTGGGTTGGGGGCTGCTGCTTGATGGGAGCGGTCAGAAGGCAGAGGGGAAGGTGGGCAATTTCCCTGTTGTGATGAATGGGGAGCTCTGAGGAGACAGGAGAGGAGGTTTTCTATTGTGCTGAGTTTGAGAGACTTCTGTAAAGCTTCTAAAATACTTTTGGGGGGATGTTGGACATTTTTTTAAAGTACAGCATCTTGCTGAATGGCCACAGTATTGTCTGAGTTAGGATTACTACTTTCCTATGATGTACAGGATACCCCTAAGAGAGGTGAGGGAACTCTTCCAGGATTCAAAGTAAGCCTAACTGACAGTACTGACTCTGAGCTCTGATTCTATTGGATCAGCTAATCACTATTATTTTGTATTACTTTTTTTTTTTTTTTGTCAAGGTTAATAGAATAAGATTACCAGAAAACAAAGGAGGAGAAGGAAAACTCTATTGGCCACTATAGCACAAAGGTTTGTCTGAAAATGAGCTGCCTTGCCTCTGGCAATTAGCAGAAACCTTATATATTATGAGCACATAGGCTGGTCTTGAGGAAAAGGAAAAAGAAAACAAGGACTTAAACTTATGTTCTGTTAACCAGCTTTTTAAAAAAGTTTTTATTTTGTTTTTTGAAAGAGAGAGAGAATACAAGCAGGGAAAGGGCAGAGAGAAGGGGAGAGAGAGAATCCCAAGCAGGCTCCACATTGTCAGCACAGAGCCCGATGCAGGGCTTGAACTCATAAACCATGAGATCATGACCTAAGCCAATATCAAGAGTCAGTCACTTAACTGACTGAGCCACACAGGCAACCTTGTTACCAGCTTTTATTTTTTTTAAAAAAAATTTAGTGTTTTTTATTTTTTTCTGAGAGAGAGAGAGAGAGAGAGCACGCGAGCGGGTCAGAGAGAGAGGGAGACACAGAATCCGAAACAGGCTCCAGGCTCAGAGGTGGCTGTCAGCACAGAGCTCGACGCGGTGCTCAAACCTACGAACTGTGAGATCATGACCTGAGCCGAAGTCGGATGCTCAACCGACTGAGCCACCCAGGCACCCCTTGTTACCAGCTTTTAAAAGGCCTAAGAAGAAGCAAGTAGGGGAAACCACTGTCTCAAAGTTTCTGGCAAAAAAAATGGTTGCCTTAGTCATGTGGCAATCCCAAAAAATATTAGCCTTTTATTCTTTGAAATACATATATGCCCTTGCCCCTTCTTGATTTTCACAGTATACAGCCTTCTTTCTTATCTTATACACATGGTAGGCCAATCAGGAAAGTCAGTTATTGTGGACTCACTGAAAAGTGAAGCATGATTTACATATTTATTCTAACTCAAAATGTATACATTTACATCTATATTTAGTTGTCAACATTTCATAAAAGACCAAGGATTATTCTTTGAGTTAGGGACAGCTGATTGGAGATCTGCATTGTCTTTCATACTTGAGCCACAGCAATAATACATATTATGTCTTTTCCAGTTTTAAATTTTTCTTAAAGGGAACAAGCCTTAAATAAAAACCAGTGAAACAATCAGTACATAGGATCCCTCCATATTGTTCAGATCCTTTCCCCCTTAAACTTTACAGTTCTTCCCTAATTGTTCAAAGCATTTGACCTAATTTTGACAGAGGAAAAATAGTCTTTCTAAGTTCATTTTTTCACTGATTTATGTTATATTTAATTAAAGTAGATAGTTATAATAACAAGGACAACTGGCATAAACAGGTCTGGGAACAATTCAATTGACTCTGTTTAAGTATCCAACTCATATGGTAAGAGAATAAGTCACAGGATGGTCAAGGAAAATTCAGGAAAGTGAATATGTAGCATGTTGTGGGCCGCGGTTCATTATGCTTAATGAAGGAATTGCAAGCAGGTGGATCATGGAAAGTTAGTTCAGTCTGGAAGTGCCTGAAATGAGTCGAGCTCCTGGGTAGAATGAGGAGCAGGTGCCCTGCCTGGGACCTACGGGACAGAAAGTCAACGATGCTCACAGATGAGACCTAGGGATTTGGAATCTCCCACCTTCTCACCCTGTCTGAACCACCTCGGAGAGCCCATGGGACAACTGGGGAAGACAGAGAGGCCTAAGGGTCTTCACTGAGAACACATATGATCTCAGCCCGTGGTTTGACTCGGAAAAGTTACCCAGCCCCTGGCTATTGTAGCATTTCCAGCTGTGAAAAGTGAAGTTCGAGCTAAAATAAAACCACGTGGATCGATTTCATCTCAAAGTCAATGATTTCTTTGTTTATTTGTTTTTGTGGTTGTTTGTTTTACTCTGCTTTGTAGAATATCTAAAATTAAAGCATTGTTTATATATAGCAACAATAACAGTGCTGAAGTTAACCAGATGCTTTGGAATTCATTTTCTGGCCTCTACTTGGCAGTGGGAGTGGAAACCCTTGGAAAAGAGCTTTTACGGATTGCTTCTGGGCCAGGGAAGATGGGCTGGCAGAGGGGACACCAGGCAAAGGGAACACCAGTGCACCCCTGACCCACACTGCTGAGCCTGCAGGTGGGGAAAGAAAACCCGAACCAGGAAGCCTACACCCACACCTTTCTCTCTCCTGCTCTGGGCTGGAGTGTGTGAGTGCCGTCCTCCCTAAGGAGCCCTCTCTCCAAGGCTGGGGGCCAGGACACTCATGACAGAGAGAACTCAACCCCAGCAAGCGTTCTGGCCTTCTTCCCTGGGCACAGGGAGCAAGGAGGTCAGGTGGGTGCTTCCATTTCTATGGTGCTTGCCTTTTGTAGAAGTGCCTGCAGAGACCATCACAGGTGGGGAGGAAAAGCCAAATCCACCTGGCAGCTCCTCCTTCTCACCCACCCCCACTTTGCTCCTGACAGGAAAAGTCCATTCGGTGCTCCGAGGAGGGAGCCTTTTGTCATCCCCAGGAGGCTGGCTGTACCACAAAGGGGACTTTGGTGCATCCCTTGTAGGTAATTTAGGGTTATCTGTATAACCATAATTAGCATGGATAACTGGCACATGGTTCAAGGAGGTATTTGCTTGTGCCCCAGGCATTCCTTTTCTCCTTTAGAATTCTTAGGAATATGAACATTAAACTCATACTCAGAGGGAATGACAAGTTTCTTACTCCAGGGTGGCATTGTCCTCTCTCCGCCATTTCAGGCTTGCCCCTCTTCCCCCTCCTCCTCATCAGCCATTACATGAGTTGAAGTGGATTTTGAGCCTTTATTAAACTTAAAAAAAAGATATTTATGTTCTCTTTTCTTAATTTTAAAATCAGTTGAACATTATATTTTTAGATAGCTTTGTCTTTCAAAAACAAAAGAAGAAAACAGAACGAAGCATCTTTTATTTTCCTACATGGTTGTGACTTGCTTTTAAAACAGGTCAGATGCTCTGAATAGAAAAATTTCCCAATTCCCGGAAATAAATAAATAAATAAGAATATTCCAAACATCTCCATCTAAAGTAGCATGGAAAAACAGATATTAATACAAGCTACATATATGTAACTTTATATTTTCTAGTAGCCATGTTTAAAAAAGGAAAAAGAAACAGGCAAAATTAATTTAGTGATATATTGCTTTAACCAATCTATCCAAAATATCACTTCAACATGTAATCAATATTCAAGATTATTAATGAGATACTTTGCCGTGTGTGTGTGTGTGTGTGTGTAATTGTGTCTTTGAAACCCAAAATGGTTTTACACTTACCGCACATCTCAGTTTGGGCTAGCTACATTTCAAGTACTTAATAGCCACATATGGCTAGTAGCTTCTATATCGGGCAGCACTGGCCTATGTGCCTTTTATGCTGACTCCCAACTTTTATTTCTGTTTTGTTGCCCTGTCTTAGAAGAGTGAAAGCGTTTTCACTCCAAGTCTTATGTCAGCCGGAAAATTTTCATAGCGGTTACCATGAGTTATAGAATTTGTTAAGCAATAGCTATTTCTAGTTACATTAACTTATTCCTCCCTCAGCAGAACATCAATTGGTATAAAAAGTAAGCAGTGAGTCAAAATAAAAGTGCTTGATTTCATTAATTCCAACTTTACCCCCCTCCCCAGAAAACCAAATTATTCCAGTGAGACTATCACCATACATTATCCAATAGAGAAAAGTTTTTATGTGCCCAGGGCATTTTATAGCAACCTTGCAAACTGATACAAACCCAGCTATTCAGTGGAGCTTTCTAGATAGAGAAAACTACTCATTTCCTTAGTTCCTTCTATGTGGATGCTGAGGACAGTACCCTCAATAACTTTCCTCATCTGCACTGTGACTGGGGAGAAGACCTCCTGCTTGCATCTCCCAGAGGAAATTCTTCAGAAATTCTCTCTGGAAAAAGACTCTTTGGTACCTGAGAGTCTCCACCTCATGATTACAACTTTGTAGTGTCTCTATTGTAGAATTTGAGCAAGTTAAAGAGTAACACTATGATTCATTGCTCTGTCTCTCCGCTAGTCTATGAGCAAATTAGGATGCAGAACACTTCCTATTTTTCAGTGTGTCTGGCTGAACACAAGCAGCAGTGCCTGGTGCGTCACTCATGCTCAGTCCCCTGTAATTGAAGCCAGGAAGTTCTGTCCTGTTCATTTGTCTTTTTCCCCCTTTGTCATACACTTTCATCAAGACCCAGGTCCACAATGGTATTTTCACACGGAATTTTATTCATTCAACAAACATTCATTGGGTGCAGGCAGTTTGCTGGGGGAACACCGTGAAAAACAGATACACTCCTGAAATTTAACGGTACAGGAGAAAACATGGAAAAAACAAGCACGAAGGGTATTGGGGTTTTGAAACACCCTCCAGTGACTTTTGTTCCAAGTAGTCTGCTTTGTTTTGTGTCTTTGTTTTCTTCCCTTGCAAACCTTTCTATCATCCAGCCTTGAGTCTCAGAGCCTCAGAAAGGAGATCCAGGCACTGTTCGCAACAGACAAATCAAAGGGGAGGGAAAGAATGAAAACAGAAGCTCTCTTGGTGGGGTCAGTGTTGAGGGAACATGGGGCTGAGAGAGAGGGAGATGAGGGAAAAGAGAGAGGGGGGGAGAAAGAGGAGGAAGACAGAGAGACAAAGAGGAGGTCTTGCTCTTCCCTGAGACAAGCTGCCTTTAACTCGTCTGTTCTAATTGGAAGGAAACTCTGAGTTTCAGAATTTAAACTGGAATGGACTTATTTTTAAAATATAAATGAATAAATAGTGACTAGATACCTCAGTTATCCGTCTTCCTTGCTACTCTGCAGATGGTGGCTCAACATAGAAGAGTGAATGGTAGTAACTGGGAACATTGAAACGGACTCATATTTGTTGGGCCTCTTGGTCCAACCTGTGATGGCAAGGAATAAAGTTCCCAGCCAAGTACTCCTCATGTGGCTATATGCTTTTAAAGCTATATATCTTCCAGAAACAACTACTTCTGTTTCAAATACTTGGTTGGAGGTTCATCTCAGAGTATTTCAGATGCAAGACAATAAATGATCAATTATTATGGGAGTATGTGTCCAATAAATATTTGTTTAGCAGGTGCATTTATAAGTGGTCCATAAATCAAGAGAAAATATCAATTTTTAAAAGTTCTATTGTTACAGTAAGACCTCAATAACGATTGCAATTCATTAGCCAGAAGTTCAAGTGCAGGAATGCTACTAATTTATGTTTTCTTAGTCAGTCATTAAAGAATTTCTCCAACTTTCTATTCTAGAAAAGTCTATGCTTAGGTGGCCATCTTCTTAAAAAGTATTTTCCAGACATATATACATATATATTTTTAAAAGCTACAAAGTTTTATATCTTCCAAGGAATAAAAGAGCATATGGATTTTGGAATGAGACAAATATGGGCTCAAATCACAGTTTGTTTATAGTGTAGCTGTGACCTTGATCAAATAACCTAACTTCTTGGCATCTTGGTAATTTAAGTTGTGAAAAAGAGAAGAAAGAAAGAATGAAGTTGAGTAAAGAGAGCGGGAAAAGGAGAGAGGGAGAAAGAAGGAAAGAAAAATAGAAAGGGGCAGAGGGAGAGAGGAAAAAAGGAAGGAATAAAAGGAAGGGGAGGGATAGAGGAAGAAAGAGGAAGAGGATAGGAAGAAAGAGGGAGAGAAGGAAGGAGAGAGAGAGAGAAGGGGGAGAGTGGAGGGAGGAAATTTTTTTTTCAGGGTTGGTGTTGGGAAGAGACATGGGTTAATGACAACATAAGAAAATGTCTAGTATACATCCTGGCACAAAGTGGCTATTCAAAATATGGTAATTATTACTATCAGCAGTGACTGCTGATTGATTTGCTATCCCTGAAATAACCACATGTTTTCTGAAAAGATGCATTTGCTTTTTGTCTCTGGTCAATGCCCATTACCTTCTCTGTAGCAGGATGGCTGAATGACATCGATGATTGGGAAATTAGTCTCTGCCTCTTAGGGATGGCTTTTCTCCTGGTTCCTTCATCATGTCACTCTCTTGGTTTTGATCAATGGTTCAATGACTCTTCATTGTCCTCAGGAAGAACCTCATCTTCCCAGAAATGGCTTTGGGAGGGGAGAGGAGTGGGTGACCATGCAAGTCAAAATCTCACAGGGTATTGTAAATATTAAAAATAACACAGCACCAAGGTGTTTGTAAACAGCATCAGAGAATGATATTAAATGCATTAGTCAGTGTGTTGCCCACCTAGTGGGCTGTGGGTTCCAACAGCTGGTAACACCAACAGCTGCCACCCGGGCTGATGAGGGTTGTTGCAGATCCTGAAACAAGGAATGAAAACCCAAGGGCAGGGCAGGAACATGGGAGACACTCTGAAGAGGAGAGCTGAACAGCCCAAAACAAGTGGCACAATAATCCACACACACTGGCAGCAGGTGCAAAGATGGCTTGCTTAATCTCGTGGCTCTCCCCACCAATTCCTTAATGAGAATGAACTCTCATTTTGACCTACTTGCTTCACAGAATTGTTTTCTTGTCCATATGTTTATGCTCAAGTTAAATTCTAGTAAAATGGTAAAGTTCTTACTACAAAATCCAGGTCAGCTTGTGCTCAGCAAAGCTAGGTATTTCAGGTATTTGTGAAGATGATGCATCAGATGTTGTCAGATGAGAGAACCGGGCAGCGTGGCCAATACTTGATGGTTCATACCAACATTTCAGTACCCAAAATATGTGTGTTTTACTCTGGGTCCCTCCAGCAGCTGGTGCAAGGATTAAGGTTCAAGTGCAAGCAGTTAGTTTAGGAGGAGACAGCAGAATACACTGGGAAGGCAAAGGGGATTGACACCTGGAGGGGTGTTATTAAATCATCTTCCAATGGGGAAACTCTGGGAAGCAGTGCAGAAGCTCATCCGAGGGATGGGGGAGCTGGGGTATTTATACACCAACTCAGGGTAGTCATCAGTTGAAGGCTATTCCGAGGGAACGTTAGTTTCTTAGCACTGTTGTTGTAAAAGTGACCATATTGTCAATTTTTATTTTATTTTACCTTATTTTATTTTATTTTATTTTATTTTAAATTATTATTTTTGAGAAACATAGAGAGAGAAAGCATGAGCAGGGGAAGGGCAGAGAGAGAGGGAGACACAGAATCCAAAGCACTCCTCGAGCTTGAGCTATCAACAAGAGCCCGATGCAGGGCTCGAGCCCACAAACCATGAGATTATGACCTGAGCTGAAGCTGGACACTTAACCAACTGAGCCACCCAGGTGCCCCTTGCCAATATTTATTTTAAGTAAAATTAAAATTGGGTACAAGTACAAGTAAAGAAAAAAGAATGAAGGGTACAGAAAGTGATTGAAACAGAAGTACCTCCCCCCCCAAGGCCACTGATTGCTCCTGCAAAAGCATGTCCACATGTCTTTCTTTCTGTGTCATGCTCCACTCTGCATTTTCAGGCCTGGTGTGCACAATGCAGAAGTTCCCAGAACTCCTCAGAGATTACATTTTCTTTCATCGCAGGAAATCAGTTTCCGTAATGGAAGAAATCTGAAAAATTCTTATGTGGCATTGTTAGTTCCTTTTAATTTTCTGAATTGATCTAAATTCCAGTGCCTAGGGAAAGTAGAGCATACATATCCCATCAAAGGGTTTAAGCGAGTGCGTGCACACAGCTCCCTTCTTATTTCATGAAAGCAAGCAAAGATCTCACCCATAGAAGTCAAGCTCCTAAAGTTCAAACTCTGTCCCAGAAAAGCATTCTGTTCCTCCCTCACATGCTCTGACCCTCACATGACTCAGTCTCCCCAGATGCATAGTAATCCAGTTCTGTTAGTTCGCCCTCCCAGCTTCCACCCTTGGGAGCTATCAGGCACTCAGAAGCTGTGGCTTTGGCTACTGTCCAGGGAACAATCATTTCCTGAAGAGGACTTGTGGCCCCAGAGAGTTCATGGGAGCCCCCCAAAATATGTTCCTTTCTTTCCAGGTCCAGCTGAAACACATGCAAATTTAAAATGAGTTTCCCTTTTGAGAAGGGAAAATGAATGATTTATTGAAACTAGAGGCATTGTCTTGCTGCCTGCAGGAGCAAGATAAAACCTCTCTCTAGCTGTGGCCTGGGACTTTGGCTTCCCATTGAGTCTGAAATAAGGAAAAATTCCCAGCTCATATAAGGGATTCTTTCTTCTCTCATTTGCACTACCTGTCTCTTGTGTGGAGAAATTCAATACCACTATGAATAAGCAAGGACTCAAACAGACCATTGTCACTGATGGGGAGTTTGGACTAAGCCCAAGGCAGATGGATCATCTTTGTTCAGGTAACATGCTGAGCCCGGGTATAGGTCTTACTAAAATGGCAAGATTGCTCCCCAAAATAATGTCTCTTAGTCTCAAGGGGAGTACCATTGGTTTGTCTTTGATGCCAGAATTCTTGAACCCTCTCAAGTAAACACACACACTCACATACAAACATGCACACACACACACACACACACACACACACACACACACACACACACATGCACAGAGAGAGAGACAGCGAGAGATCTCCTTTAAGCCTGGAATTCTTTGGGTTTGATTTCAAGCTAGAAGAAAAATCTTTGTTAGGGAGAAAGCTTGTAGATAAATCATCAAACTGTTTGGAAATTTCAGCACTTTGAAAAATGAGACTGTGTGGAGGAATTTTTTTCTTTACTGTGTTTCAGGTGTTTTTTTTTTTTTTTTTAATTCTTTTTCTTTTTCCGTAACTCAAAAGAGATTGCCCTTTACAAGGTCAAACTTTTTACACATTTAGTTTTCATGTCAGATTGTTAAGGAGAAATATTAAATTCTGGCTTTGATGTACGTCCCATATTTTAAAGAAATACAGACTGATGGGGCGCCTGGGTGGCTCAGTCGGTTAAGCGTCCGACTTCAGCTCAGGTCATGATCTCACGGTTCATGGGTTCGAGCCCCACATTGGGCTCTGTGCTGACAGCTAGCTCAGAACCTGGAGCCTGTCTTCAGATTCTGTATCTCCCTCTCTCTCTGACCCTCCCCTGCTTATGCTGTCTGTCTCTCTCTCTCTCTCTCAGAAATAAATAAAACATTAACAATTTTTAAATAAAAAAAAAGAAACACAGATAAAATCCTATATACTTTTGAAACTGACCTTGCTGAAAAAAAGTTATCATGAGATGGATCATAAAGCCTCAGGTTGGGAAAAAAGATTTTCCTTGTGAACATGAAGTTCATTACTGACCAAAGATCCCTACATATGTGGTTTAAAACTTTCCCACTGTTGCTGAAATAGTAAGTCGTACAAAGATGAACAGAAGACTGGATATTTGTTTTTATCCTAAAATATGTTCTCTTTGCCCTTTTTGACTTTAAAAGGAGTTTCTGCCCTCTCTGATTCTCTGTTTCTCTTGTGTTCATTGTAGCAATGTGCTGGATGGCTCAGATGTGACGGTCATGCTGTTTTAAACATCTGTATGCTTGAATGGTTATTGCATTGAGTGTTCACACACACTGTACCCATTCTTCCAGTACCCCAGTGTCTTAAATACACATTTCTTAAAATATTTTTTTTATCCAAAGACCTAGGAAGTGATGAGAAATGCATGGAGAGAGGTTATCACTTACTTAATAGGTCATTATGGTTATTCCAATCACAAGGCTATGTGGGAAATCTTTTATTAACTGCTTGGTCTCCTATACTATGGAGTCAACCTCTCAATGATTCTAGAGACCTCTATGGAGAAATGGGATATTGCAAATGGGAAGAGAGAAAACAAGACATGATTGGGTTTTAAGGCTGGCCGTGCTGACACAATCAGCTACCCCAATCCCTGCATCCAAAGCTTGCATTTGTCTATAAGAAACTTGGTTTTGCCTAGATGCTGACATTTGTTTTAGTTATTTAAAGTTAGTTAATATGCAGTGTAATCTTGGTTTCAAAAATAGAACCCAGTGATTCAACTCTTACATAGGACACACAATGCTTATCCCTAAAAGTGCCTTCCTTAATTGTCATCACCCATTTAACCCATCCTCCCACCAGCAACCCAAAGTTTGTTCTCTGTATTTAAGATTATCTTATAGTTTGCCTTCCTCTTTGTTTTTATCTTATTTTTCCTTCCCTTCCCGTATGATCATCTGTTGTTCCTGAAATTCCACATATGAGTGAAATCATATGATATCTGTCTTTCTCTGACTTATTTCACTTAGCATAATTTCCTCTAGTTCTATCCACATTGTTGCAAATGGTAAGATTTCATTCTTTTTCATCACTGAGTAGTATTCCATATATATGTACATTGGGATGCATGTGCCCTTTCAAATAACCATTTTTGTATCCTTTGGATAAACACCTAGTAGTGCAATTACTGGGTCATAGGATAGTTCTATTTTTAACTTTTTGAGGAACCTCCATACTGTTTTCCAGAGTGACTGTACTAGTTTGCATTCCCACCAATAGTGCAAAAGTGTTCCCCTTTCTCCACAGCCCAGAAATATCTGTTGCTTCCTGAGTTGTTAATTTTGGCCACTCTGACCAGGGTGAGGTGGTATCTCATGGTGGTTTTGATTTGTGCTTCCCTGATTATGAGTGATGTTGAGCATCTTTTCATGTGTCTGTTAGCCTTCTGGAGGTCTTCTTTTTTTTTTTTCTTTCATAGTTTATTGTCAAGTTGGATTCCATATAACACCCAGTGTTCATCCCAACAAGTACCCTCCTCCATGCCCATCACGCCCTTCCCCTCTACCTCACCCCCATCAACCCTCAGTTTGTTCTCCGTATTCAAGAGTCCTTCAGGGTTTGCCTCCCTCCATTTCCCAAACTATTTTTCCCCTTCTTCTCCCTATGGTCCTCTGTTAAGTTTCTCCTGTTTCAATAATAAGTGAAAATTTATGGTATCTGTCCTTCTCTGCCTGACTTATTTCGCTCAGCATAACACCCTCGAGTTCCATCCATGATGCTACAAATGGCCAGATTTCATTCTATCTCATTGTCATGTAGTATTCGATTGTATATATAAACCACATCTTCTAGACCCATTTGTCAGTTGATGGACATTTAGGCTCTTTCCATGATTTGGCTATTGTTGAGAGTGTTGCTATGAACATTGGGGTACATGTGCTCCTATGCCTCAGCACTCCTGTATCCCTTGCGTAAATTCCTAGCAGTGCTATTGCTGGGTCACAGAGGAGATATATTGTTAATTCTAACCAAAGGTATAAAAGATCTGTATGATGAAAACTATAGAAAACTTATGAAGGAAATTGAAGAAGACATAAAGAAATGGAAAAACATTACATGTTCATGGATCAGAAGAATAAATATAGTTAAAATGCCACTACTACCCAAAGCAATCTACACATTCAATGCAATCCCAATCAAAATTGCACCAGCATTCTTTTCAAAGCTAGAATAAACTATCCTAAAACTTGTATGGGACCACAAAAGACCCTGAATAGCCAAAGTAATATTGAAGAAGAAAACCAAAACAGGAAGCATCACGACCCCAGACTCTAGCCTCTACTACAAAGCTGTCATTATCAAGACAGTATGGTATTGGCACAAAAACAGACACATAGACCAATGCGATATAATAGAAAACACAGAATTGGACCCACAAATATATGGCCAACTAATCTTTGACAAAGCAGGAAAGAGTATCCAATGGAAAAAAGGCAGCCTCTTTAACAGATGGTGCTGGGAGAACTGGACAGCAACATGCAGAAGAATGAAACTAGATCATTTTCTCACACNAACAGAGTAGGAAATACAATCCGATCACGCTATTTTTTCCAGGACTAAGCGATACTTTATAAAAACAGTTGATTGGTTTTCAACCCTGAGAGCCAACCTGTGGAGAAAACGCAGAACACTTTGCTACAACTTATGACAAAATGTAAATGCTAAAAAAAATTTTTTTTTAAAATGTAAATGCTAACAGCACGTATTCACAGAAGGTGATTTGTACAAGGGGAAAGGAAAGGCAGAGGGACTAAGGAGCACAGCCTCATGCACTGAGAGAATCATGAGATTAAAGTGAAAGTTAATAACACAAGATATAAAGAATAATAGCTAATGTTTCTTGAGCTCTCCTGTGTGTTAGACACTAAAGGCTACAAATGCATTCTTAGTTGCACTATCGCAAGCAACCCCATAAGGTAGAGAGGAATCTGTTCTCCTGCTTTGTGGATGAGAAAACAATGGGCACAGGTAGGCTGTGGACATTTCACAGGGATACAGAGCTAATAAAAGTTGAAGAACAAGGATTCTAATTGAAACAGTCCATCTCCAGGACCAGTGCTTTCAGCTCTCTGTTACCACTTTCCTCACCAATAGAGTCAGCAAAATTACATGAAGTTACAAGAGAGAAACAGCCAAATTAATTAAATATGATGTATTGGAAAAGAAGAGGGAAGGAAAACAGGGAGAGTGGAATTTTGTCTTACCCCATCATGGTAGAGTGGTAAAAATATTGTTTAAAATGAGTATGTCATGAAACACCAAGATAAGCATCATGTTTAGAATTAAGGGGATGACATCAAAGTAGCAAAAAACTGTCTCTGGAGAGGGGAACTCGGGAAAAAAGGGCTACATTTCAATATGATCCAAGTTGCTATTATGCTTAGTATTATTTTCATACCAATAAAATATTTCTGTGTATTTAGAAATTGCTTCTAAGGGGCGCCTGGATGGCTCAGTAGATTAAACATCCAACTTCAGCTAAGGTCATGATCTCCTGGTTTGTTGGATCGAGACCCATGTCAGGTTCTATGCTGATGGCTCAGAACCTATAGCCTTCTTCAGATTCTGTGTCCTCCTCTTTCTCTGCACCTCCCTTCCCCTGAAATAAACATTAAAACAAATTTTAAAAAATAGAAATTGCTTCTACTGTGTAAGTGCATCAAAACATGAAATTCAAGTGGCACTTGGGTGACTCAGTCGGTTGAGTGTCCAACTCAGCTCAGGTCATGATCTCACAGTTTGAGTTCAAACTCCGCATCAGAATCTCTGCTGTCAGCTCAGAGCCCGCCTCAGATCCTCTGTTTCTCTGTCTCTCCACCCCTCCCAACTCATGTACTCTCTCCAAATAAATATTTATTTATTTTTCTTAGTTTATTGTCAATTTGGTTTATATATAACACCCAGTGCTCATCCCAACAAACATGAAATTCAAAATTTTCATTACATCTACCACATATTTGTTAAATGTCTTATTAGGATATTACTTTTAGCTTGAAGGCTTTAACAAAATCAGCAGGTATGAATGTTTAAAAGTTGTCTCTGGTAATATTACCAGGCATGGCTGAGAGAGGGTGCAGGACTATTAGAAGCAAACTGGATTTCAACCCTGCTTCTGAGAGGCAGTTCTGACTACAAAGGGCAGGCAATTCTCTGCAGTCACAGAGCAGGAACAATGCCATGCATTTTTATGCTCACTTATCATATTTTCCAAGTGTTTACTTCATAAAAGTAGGCACTTTTATGCTCTTGTTAAAATGGGATCTCCTATTCCAATTGCCTGGTGAAGGCAACTAAAGCATTATTGCCTAAGGAACTCATTAAGTGTAGATATATCTCCTGTCTCCATGTATGTATGTATGTATGTATGTATGTATGTATCTATCTATCTATCTATCTATCATCTATCTATCTATCATCTATCTATCTACTATGCATCTATCCTTATTTATAGAACAAAACAACAACAATGATTTAAATTAATTCCTTACCTTATTTTATTTTAGCTTTCCCAAAATCTTGCAAGGTAAATAGGCCATGGAAAAAACATTGGGTTCACCAAGACACTTGAAAGATGGCTCTACTGTTTGTCATTGTGAAACCAATAAATGATGCAAGGAATTCAACCCACATCTTCTCTGTCCTCCTCTCTTCCCTCCCTTTGCTGACTCTATTCCAGGCATATTAGTTTATAATTGCTTCCTGAGAATATCAGGTACCTTTCCTCTGAGCTTTTGCAATGATTATGTCCGTTATCTGGAATGCTCTCCCCTCTGACATTTGTTTCATTCACCTCCCTCTAGCCTGTTCAAATCCTACCTTCCTAGTGAGGCTTATCCTGTCCACCATTTAAATTGAATGCTCTGATTCTGCCTATAATCTCAATGCTCTATATGCTGTTTATTCTCCATAACATTAGTTACTGGCTACCCTACTAGATGATTTGCATGTTTGTATTTCTGCTCCCCCACATCTAGAATGGAGGCTCCCTACAGTCAAGAATTTGTCTTTTTTAAGTCTAGAGGAGATCCAGCAAAAAAAAGTCTAGGGTCAACCAGAACTGGGCACAACTGTAACTTATGTGATTTGATACTTTAGTGATCTAAATCACTCATCAGTTACTGAAGAGGATCTCTTCGACTGAATTGAAGCACCACAATAAATTCAAAGAAACTGAAATTTCCAACAATTACAGAGCAGGCATGTGCTCTTTCTCCCTTCATTCCTCCAGGCTCACACCTATCCTCCCTAGATAATAAGGAAATGTGTAAGAATGACTGGCCTAAGTCTAAATTAAATATGAAGACATACAAGAAAACATTTAAACATTTCTCTAAAAAAAAATCATTGAGTGGTTTCCTTTGACACATCAGGGGCTATCTAGCCTCTAGAAAGGTCAGAGCAGGGTGAGAGAAGAGGAAAACACACAGGGAAGAGGCAAGGGTGAGTCACCTCATCTCTCCCTCCTCTGTACCCTCCTTCCTCCTGGACTGTCATCCCTTACATTCAAAATGCAGAGTGCAGATGTCAGCGCATCCAGGTAGAACATGTTGCCACTTCCACATCCCAGTCACTGTGACATGGGAAATTCTGCATCCTTAAGTCTGGCTCAACCCATCACCATTCACACAGGTTCATTCTTTCTCTACCGCTGAGTCAATAAGACACAAAAAGAGTGAAGGCAGATTAATAAGAACAAAGGTTTATATACATATGTGTATAAGTACACAATATAGAAATGATAAAAGCCCATCAAGGCAAATAGGTTGAGGATACCACTACAGACAGCAGTGGTGTCTTGACGGTTCCAAGACCAGAGAAAACTGGCCAGGAGCTTGGGTCAGCCAAGTTCATGGTCACCCCAGGTATGGCACAGTTGATGATTTAGGCAACTGTCTTCTATTTTCCACCATTGGAACTTCTTCAATATGGTGTCGTTCTGGAGTAATTCTAAACTGGGGCTCACGTGCCCCTCATCCTCCAAAACACTCACATGCACAGAAATACACAGAAATACACATGTGCCCACAATGTAAAGGGGTTGGGCCCGTTTCTGGTGCAACAAAGTCCATTTCCAGTTATATACAATTTGCAGAGGAATATTTGGTCCTTATTTGTTGAGATTCATGACAAGAGAAAGGAATTGTTCAGTGACTCTGATGAAGCCCTAGGCAGGCTATGAAGGTGCTCTAGTCATACCCAGAGCACAGGCACAGCTGACCAGGATAAACACAGTGCTTGCTCCTCAGAGTACCACCTGACTAGGGCGACCCCAAGTTCTGTTTAAAATTTCATGGTGCTGAGAAGAAACTGAGGACTCATGAGTGGGGGGGAGGGGGGAGATGGGCATGGGGGAGGGCACTTGTGGGGNGGGGTGGAGGGGGGGGTGCTGGCATAGAGGCCTGCTATCATAGATATGATAGTGTCTACATCTGCTACAGCACTTGCTGCATCTGTCTTGGATCCTCTGCAATTATTCTGCTGTGAAGCAAGAATACCAGGTCCTACCATAGTGAGAATGATGTGCCTCCATGCTTACTGACTGTATGCTGGGCAGGTGGACCGCCGTTACTGGGAAGGAATGTGGAACTACAAGTGGGTCCAAACACAGAGTTGGTGCTGCCAGTTGTAACTGTGACTGAAGCAGTGTGGCCTGGCAAGCTGCAGGGGCTCTGTGCTGGGTGAACACACACGTCTCTTGACACCTGTGTCTTCTCCAAGATAGTGGCTCTTCCTCCATTTTTGTGTAGATGGGTCCTGGAAGCACTTATGGTTATGAGGAACAGCTGAGTCTCTTTCTTTGAAAACAGCATGGCCGTCTCCCACTACTCCACCACCTGAGTTGTTGCCGGTTTGCCCCCTGCTGCTTTGATCTGAAGAAGAGACTGCCTCGTCTTCTGACACACCTTTTTTCCCAGAGCAGTGGCTCTTTCATGTGGGTCAAGTTTACTTTGTGTAGAAGGGTTGCAGGTACGTTTATGGGCACCAGGAACAGCTGAGTCTCCATTCCTGGGAACAATGTGGCCCTCTCCCACTACTCTACCACCTGGGTTTTTGATGGTTGGCCCCCTACTGCTCAGATTTGAGTAGGAGACTGCCATGTCTCCTGTCCAGAGTGGTGGCTCTTTCACGTGGGTCTAGTTTACTTTGTGAGGATGTGTCCCAGGTAGGTTTATGGGTACCAGGCACAGCTGAGTCTCCATCTTTGGGAACAACATGGCCCTCTCCCACTACTCGACCACCTGGATTTTTGACGGTTGGCCTCTTGCTGCTTGGATTAAAGGGGGAGGCTGCCTGATCTCCTGACTGACACCTCTTCTCCAGGATGGCAACACGTTCACATGGGGGACATTTTCTTTGCCTGGATGAGCCCCCAGGACACTTATAGGTCATGCAGACTGTAGAGTCTCCACCTGTGGGAATGCTGCAGTCCCGGCCCACTGCTCCACTAACCGGATATATAGGTGGGCCCCCAGTGCCTGGATTTAGGCTGGAACTAGCATTGTGTCCAAATGCTACCTGGGCCACAACAGTACTGCTACCAGGTGGTGTCTTCTCAGAACCAGGAACCACTATGTGAAGTGGTACGTGGTTGTCCCTGGACACAGGGGAGGAATAGATGATGGAAACCTGAGATGGAGATGGAGTGTCCATGGCTTCGTTGTCCGAAGCTGAGTGGCAGTTTGCAGGGGGCTTGTCTACTGGAGTGGAGGTGACACCAGAACCCCCAAGAGGCAAGCTAGTGGAAACAGCAACACTTGGTGCTAAAGATGGAGGAACAGATGGGACTCTGGACCTAGCAGATTGGTCAGCCAAGTCAGCTGTAGCAATAGGGACTTGCAAATTGTTAATGCCTGATGGCAGACAGTTAGCAGTCTCTGTTGCCAGTATGGAGAAAGCAGGGGCAGGCAGAGTGTCCAAGCAGTCTGCGTTGATCTCTCTTCTGTCCTCCAAGATCTTATTTTTCTGACATTTGATATTCTTCAAGGTGTCCAGATTTTTGTCATAGTTATGCAAGGAAGCTTAGGAGGTGGGGGCAACTTGCCGTGGCCCGACAACTGTGGCTGTGGTGGTGGCAGTGGCAGAGAAGGTGGCACGGATCTTTTCCATTTGCAGGGCCCACTGCTGGCAGATATGGGGGGAAAGGAGCTCCTTGATGAGATGTCTGAAGCAACAGGCTGATGCTTTTCACTGGACACTTCCTTTGTTGATATCACCGCTGAAGGCTCACCACCCCGTATCTCCTTCCTGGATAGGTCTGATGTGCTCTCAGAAGACTGATGGTTTTCACCTGACACTTCCTTGGTTGATGTCTCCTGCAGTAAGGGGCAGCCTGGGGCTGGGTCAGAGAGCATGGCTGCATCTGTGTGAAGCATGATATCTCTGGCAGGGCCATGCAGGTGGTGACTACATGGCCTTCAGGGGAGGAGTTAATCAGAGACCTGTGGGTGTTCTTCCTCAAACTTTCTTCTGGAGGACTAGGATGGAGGTCCAAAGGTGCAGGGCTGCACTGCTGGGAGCTGAGAAGTCCATTGGACTCCAGGGGACTAGATGTTAACCGTATATCCCCGCAGTTATAGGGGGGCTCTGTTCCCACCTTCCCGCCCTTTGGTCTCTGCAGGATCTTCCATCGTTTCTCTGGGATCTTTTTGGGCCTTCTCCTCCATCCCATTTGGGCACAAAAGTGGGAGGTACCTGGATGGGACCGACTCTGCAGCCCCTCTCTAGTCTCAGAGAGCAAATGCTGGAGAGTTAATTTGCAACCCAGAGTAGGGATTCTTCTGGCTCTGGAGTGCCCAAACATTATCGAATTAAGAGAAGACAGCACAGGTTTTTTCAGAGAGTTACTCCAGTTCACCAAGGGGAGGATGCCCAGAGAGGTACCTGCAGCCTGCAGGATGGGGTACCGCCTCCTCAGCTCCACATGAAAGCTAGGTGGTAAAAGCCTGTGATAGTCTGCGCCCAGGGTGCAGGGCAGGTGAAGGAGCAGCAGGGTGGTCGGTGGATGGGGATCACGGGCGGGGCGGACCAGGGGCCGATCACGGCCAGGCAGGGACAGTGGCGGCGGACTGGGAAACGTAGAAACTTACTCAGGAGATTGCCCATAGTGAGCTGGTTGTGCGCCAAACGATCGCGAGGTTGGATTCTAAAAACTGGAGAGCCCGTCCGGAACTTCTGACTCCTCTCGAGGTCAAACACGCACTGAGCCTGGAGGGCCCAGCCTGGCCCTAGTGATGCGTCCCTGGGACACGTCACAAAGAAGGGCGCGCATGCGCAGCACAGCGTAGCAAGAGACAGCACAGGGCAAAGGGGAGGCCCCAGAACCCCACCCGTTAGGGTTCAGCGCCTGGGACTTCTGGTCGCCGGTGGCGGTGTATAGGCTGCCTGCTGCCCTGGGCAGGTGCACCCATTGGCATGTGTATACCACCACATGAAATTGGCAAGGCCACTGCGTGGGGACTGTAGGGGAGTGCAGTGGTTGTCGGGCCCCTCAGCGCCTCCGTGTGTGTCGCCAGCCTTTCCCCCAAGAAAGAAGAGCGTTGGGGTCAGGGAGCGGCCCGCTTCCCCCAGGACCCTCTCTGCTTCCCTGCGAGGCTTAGAGCCAGCTGCATCTTCGCTAGGGGTGCCCAGGCTTTCAGCGTCGCTGACAGATGGGGGCAGTTTCCAAGCAGTCGCCAAACCCTGACCTGACTGGATGCTGCGCCCCAAGACCTCCTTTCCTGGCAGTCAGGTTCTTGTTTTCTTCCTTTTGAGGAATTTTGCAAAACAACATTTACAATTTAGACCGCCCCTCAGGTCACACAGGTGGTGGTGGCTTAGCTGGGATTCAAGCCCAGCTAGTGTCTCCCAGAGCTCTTACTCTGGACTGTTTTTTTAAGGCTTTATTGAGATAAGATTCATGTGCCCTACAACTTATCCATTTACAATGAAATAGTTTTTACTAAATTCACATATACGTGATGTGCAACCACTACCAGTCAGTTTTGAGACATTTCATCATCTCTAAAAGAAATTCCATATACTTTAGTTATCATCCTCCACCCCTAAGCAACCACTGATCTGCTCCTGTCTCTGCAGATTAACCTGTCCTGGCTGTTTCATGTGAATTGTGTTATTCAACGTGTGTTCTTTTGTTACTGGCTTCTTTCCGTCCTGGCTGTTCTAAGCCTGCTGTGGTTGCTACCTACACCAGGCACTCTGCAAACTCCATTTCCAGTCCCCTTGCAGTCAGCTGTGCAGAAGTGGTGTGTGTGCTGTTGCTAGGCTGTGCTTTTTGAGAGCAAAACCAAACCAAATATCCCTCATCCTCACGCTCCTTTCTCGTTCTTGGGCTGAATGGGAGAATTCAAAAGATCTAGCCAAAGATGAAAGCATCTGAAAGACAGAAAGGGCCCCGTATCCTGAATGAAGAATAGAACCCTCTCTCAATCTCTACTGAACAGTGGCCTGGGCTCTAAACAAATGTTTACTGTGTAAAAGAAGCTATTGTGAGTTTAGGGGTTACCTGCTACAGTAGCTAATCTTATCTACCTTTCCTACCAAAGAATTCTGTGAAAGCTCATGAGCATGTGTACTTCTAGTGTATCAAAAATCCTGATGATGCTGTTCTTTTTATTAAGGTATCTTAGACTGGCAACTCACCCAAGGCCAAGAATTAAGAATTGCTATATCTTTTTGATGGTGCCCTGGCATAGTGCCCCAGCACATACTTTTTCATTATTTCCAAGCAATCTTACAAACAGATCTTTCCTAAACTTAGTTATCTTATTTAGTTGGAAAGAGCCAGAGAAGGCATTCTTATGGAATAAATCACATATATCCCAAAATATTTCTCAATGTTCTTATACTGGATTCTTTAAACTTAGAGTTTATTTCACTGCCTTTGCTCCATAATCTCAGAGCATGTAGGAGGCTCCTTAGGAAACATGAGGAACAGAGCTATGTGAACAGGACATTTCACGAATTATAAAAATCTGTGCAGTTCTAAAGATCAAAACTTCTACCCATCTGGGGTGTATAAATCCTATACATATAATTTATGAGGGGGGTTATCTTGAATTATGTGCTGGGTGTTGGGTTTGGCACATAATAAATATAAATGATCCCCTCAGGACAGTAGATTAACATCCAGGGAGAAAACAAATCAGGCATCTGTGAAATTTAAACGGGAAGATGCCTTACTTTTCTCAGAGAAAAAAGACCTTACAATCTCCTGAAGATAGAATGATGATCCTTCTATTAAAACTTCCTACCAACTCTTCCCCATGAGATGAAAGATTTATCTGCTGAGTGATATTCAGAAAATAAGTTGATACTTCATTTACTCCTCTGTATCTTCTCATTTTCTTTTCTTTCTTTCCCTAAAGGTATCTTCCGTTATATGCTGGGCAGCTAGCTGGCAGCGCTGTAGGAGGCTTGTGGACTGCCAGCCGCCTCAGGGACTGCTGGATGAATCTGTCCAATTTTGAGGGGAGATATAAGGAAGCCAATGGAGGCTGGCTGTATAAGCCACACCCTCCCAAACAGCTATGATTGGTAATAAAGCTCACATTTTCTTCATCTCTATGACTCTGTCTCAACTGATTCTGAACATGGAGTGTGGGAGCATCAACATTGAAAATGCTTATTGATTCCTTGGTTTCTAACATATGCACACCTAGTATATCACGTGTGATACACAAATCAGTGACTATCTAAAGCTTCCTTGTCATGTGCAAAATTGCACTGAGGCTGTGTGTAACACAATCTTTTGTGGCTCAAAAGAACAATAACATTTTTGAGTCTTCTTAAATAGATGGAAACTTCTGGAAAAGAGAGACAAACTTGCATGAAATGTAAAATTAGCCAAAGATGGCATAGAAGTAAGAGTTAGGTGATATGGGAAGGACAGTTCCAATAGGAGTTCAGTACTAGGGGATTCTGTCGTAGACTGGAATATTTCACAAGACTGAACGTGGCCCTGCAGATGTCTGTGTCTCTTGGATGTGTGTAAGTTTATACACAAAGAGACAAAAGAAAAAAAAAAGGAAAAACCTTTTCAATACATTTCAACATATGTGGCTTTAGTTTTCCAGAAGTTATTTCAGGTCTCCCCCCCCTTATTTTGTCCTTTTAGTTGTGGTTTCTCCATGGCATATAAGAAATGATATAGCCAAGTACACAAAGCAAATATAAGGACTTCATGCTGATGTGTATTTCTGTGTTTAAAAATAATAATAACCTGGGGCACAGGGTGGCTCAGTCATCTGAGTATCTGTCTCTTGATTTCAGCTCAGGTCTTGATCCCAGGGTTGTGGGATCAAGCCCTACCTTGGGTTCCATACCAACCATGGAGCTTGCTTAGGATTTTCTCTCTCTGTCTCTCTGTCTCTGTCTCAAATAAATCATCATCATCATCATCATCATCACCATCATCATCACCTGTGTTTTTAAAATTTCCATAGCACACCAATGTCAAGGATGTGTTAATGGGAACAATGTGACTGTTGACATGATCATCAGTCTTTCTCATCTTTATGTTCTTCATTATGTGGTTTTCTCTACATATCTTTCCTCCACCTCATTTTGCTCTGTAATGTGTCATTCTTTAGATGAAACTTTCCAGGACATCACAAATCAAAAAAAGAATGAATATTGCCTGAAGAAAGCAAGTGGTAAGAATGAATGTGAGCATAGGATATGAACACAAGGGTGGAATTGTGAAAGTTCTTGTTCCTGAGATGGCCTTTGCCCTTTGGTTTGTCAACATCTTGAGTGGCTTTGTGGGTGTACCACACCACTTCTGGCTCTAATTTCCATCAATCACCTGAGTGGCCAACATCTGCTCAACTAACCATACGGCCTTAATATACCTTAAAGAAGCACATTGGAACAAAGGAAAGTTGCAACACATGGTGCAGTGTCTCAGAACAATTCCCCAGCAGTATCACTGGGAGAGAGGTATCTTCGTGGGGGCAGAAGAGAGCCTCCGCTGGAAGTTCTGGGCATCACACCCTGCCCCTGCTGACCAGCCAGCATCTACTGTCTGTTATTTTAATTTCCTCTTCTCAAACTTCATAGACATCAAGTTGGGTCATGAGGCACTGGCATTGAGCACTTGTAAGAATGATTCCAGTGTGGGGAGCTCAGGATTCTTGCCAATCACGTAAGTGCTCAGTCCTTAACCCCTCTTACCTTGGGCAGAGAAGCATTCCCAGCAGCTTCCTGAGATGTGTTCCTAAGATTGTGTTTCTGGACCAACTGTTGAAGAAGAAGGATTGGAATCTCCTTTTCTTGACTGTGGTAATGTCTTCCTCAAGTAGGAGTGTTTTGCCTTTAGCCATAAGATCAGGCACATGTGCCTTTAGGCTAATTGGGAAATATGAAATGAAAATGTAAACCTCATAGAAGCCAAGGGTATTTTGTGGCCCACTGATACTCTTGATGAAATTATGCTTTCTTTAAATTTAGATTGATTTTTAAATAAGTGGAAAAACTTTTAACCTCAGTGTTATACAACATTTGAGGCCAAAGGCTTTGATTTGGCTTTGTTATATTCCACAGAAGCAAAGATTCTGCCTTCTACATACCACTCAGTCCTTCTGAGTATCTAGTTTCATGGAACTAAAAGACACTCACTAAATGCCAAATGTTTCAATGATGTTTCATTGAATATGTTCATCTAATATTCTCCCCTTTTTCTTACTAAGAGGATCACAGTTTGCTGGGTTGGCAGATGTAGCTATCTTATATATATTCACTTTCTAACCTGTCTTGCTTGTAATACAGTTCTAGCCAAAGAGATGTTAACAGAAGTCACTGGATGGGGCATCTGGAAAAGGAATTATAAAAGGGATTGTCTCAACTAACATACACTCTTTTGCTCTTGGGCCTTCCATCTTCCTTTTGCCTGGAATGGCCATTGTAATTGTTGGTGCTTCAACAGCCATCTTGGGACCATAAAGACACTGTAAGACTAAACACAATGTGCTAATGAAAGAGGGGTCTGCATCCTGATGGCATTGTAGAAATTACATGCCAGCCATCAATTTCTCAACTACACTTCTTTTAAGCCACTGCTACTTGTCTTTTCTATCACATTGAAGCAAAAGTCAATTCCAGACTGATAAAATACAAAATTGTCAGATCACTTTACTTAGTGATAAAACAGAAAAATGAATGTTTGCCATGAACACATATTTTTACACACAATAGTTTTGGTGAAATTTTAAATTTAAACCTTGAGGATAGGCATGTCCTATATTTCTGAAAATCTTATGTAGCATCAAGGACGTCTAGCTTAAAAAAAATGAAAATCAGCAATCCTTTCAATTTTCCTTTAGCCTGGGGAAAAACCTCTTTGCTTTGGTTTAGTTGTCATTATTTGTATGTGAATCCTATGTTACTTGAAGTTTCAGCGAGGGGGGAAGCATACAGTTCCATGGAAAGAGTAAGGGCTTTGTCATCTAGCAGATTTGGGTCTGAATCTTGACTCTACTATAAAACAGCTGTGTAACTTTAAACCCATTATTGCATCTTTCTCAGCCTAAGCTTTCTGATCTAGAAAATGAGTAACACTTCATATTCAAAAGGAAGAATCTGTAAAATAACACATTGAAGAGAACTCAGTGAAGTATCTGTTACCATGTATGACTATTACCCAGTGTTTTGATCTTGTTTTTCATTCTTTCACTCAATAAATGTTTGCTGAACATCTACTATGTGCCAAGACTGTGTTGGGCATTCAGTTCTTTGACTCTCTGAGTTTGCTTCAGATGGAATTACAGCTCAAAGGCTGAATGTCAAAAGGATTGATGTTTGATCCATTTATTTTTTTTATTTTTTTTATTTTGAGAGGGAGAGAGACAGAGAAAGAGAAACAGAGAGAGCAGAGGAAGGACAGAGAGAGAGAAGAGGAAGAGAGAGAATCCCAAGCAGGCTCTACACTGACAGTGCATAGCCCAATGTGGGGCTCAAAGCCATGAACTCATGAGATCATGACCTGAGCTGAGATCAAGAGTCAGACCTTTAACTGACTGAGCCATCAATGCGCCCCAGATGTTTGATCCATTTAAAAGTTCATTAACACTAATGAGGAGATAGGGGGTTTCAGAGCTTTGTCACAAGATTTCAGTTAAGAAACCGAACTGAAATCTTAATGGCATGGTGAGGTTTGGTGATTACCATCCAAAACCAGATAGAAGGGCTAAGGATTGGTCTGGAGGACAAAGTCAGTATTTGGAAGCTACAGCAAAACTTTGAAACTTCATCTGGAAAAAGCTATACTTCTCCAGGAAACAGAATGGGTTTTGGTGTACAGAGCCCCTGAAAACTGAAATTAAATGGGGCTTGTATCCTTGTGACTCCAGCCCCCATTGCCAATTTCATATGTCCCACAGATGTGAGACCACGTACCAGAAAATCTTTAAAGCCAATGGATTATTTACAAGAAAGCATATATTTTACCCAGGACAGTACCTGAGTCTTCAATGCACCTTTCCTCAGTTACCTCTTGATGAACTTGCCCAACTGTGTTAACTCTCGGCAAATATGAGGTTCAATATATATTACTTGTGGATCATGACATGAAATAAATATTTAGAAGAGAGACTTTGGGGAAAAAATACAGAAAATATACCTTTTGAGAAATTATTATTCATTTCTACCCCCACTACTCATTTAGCCAGACCCTGGGCTCAGGGGACTTGCAATTATAGAGCAGCCATAAGAACGGCTCATACTTGCTGAACTGTTCTCAAGTGCCGGACTTTATGTGGCTTGCTATTTGTCTTTAATCCTGAGCATTAATGGTTATCTTTCATGAACACAAAACTCAATGTTGTTTTCCCTGGGAACAGTGTGCCCCAGTCTGAAAAGAATAGGGTCACTGGTATCAATAAGACTTGAGTTTGATTCCTGACTGTATACCTTTGAACACATTATTGGACATCCATCAACCATAGGCAACTATTTTCCATGGTTTTTCCCATTTTTCAAATGAGTAAACTGAATCTGTCTGAGTTGGAGATCAGTTCAATGTCACACAGCTAGTTGATAGAAGACAGCGTGCTTTCCCACACATTTCTGCACAGATATTAAAGACCCCATGGATCACGGAGGGACAGAAGACACCCTCCTTTTACAGAGGGGTTCACAGGGGTGAACTGGATGCCCCAGTTATGGGAGGTGTCAGAACTCCAGCCGGCTGTCTGCCTCCACAGCGTCACGAGAAGACATGCATGGAAGAAAACAAACAGCTCACCAGTATCTCACCTTTATGTGTTCATTTTCTGGCTCTGGACTGGAACGTGAGTCAGGATAAGATCTGGGTTAGATCCATTTGACCAGTTTCCAATATCTCACATTTCTGTAAGATGTATGGATGTTTTCTCCTGGGCCAGAGCAACTGCTGTCAGATTATCAAGTTGTGTTTACATTTTTCTCTTATCTTCACAACATCGTTTGGGGCTCCAGCTCCCACTCTGCTCTCCTGGGATAAGCTCTTGCCATTTGACTCTTTTCATTGTCTACACCCTCTCCCCTCACCCTCTATGTACCTCTGTTGTTTTCTTTGTTATCAGTTACCTGCTTTCTGCCTCACTGGCTATTTGTGTAATTCCCTACTTTGTGTTTCCTAGTGAGTACAGACTATCTCCTAAATATTTGTGGATACTAGGGACCAGCATTTGTGATCTTTATCGTTCTGCTGAGGAAAATATTTCTTCTTCTCCAGCTCTCAATCTGGATCCTATAGTCTATCTTTTTTCTCCTAGTAGTGAAAGTTGTCCTGCTGTTCTGGGTTTTCAGTGGTTTGGAGGACCAGTTCCGGTAGATCCTCTGTAGCACAGAAACATTTTTGCTTCGAGCCCCAGAACTATGTTTTATGGAATTTTCTTTTTAAAAGCAGAACAAAGAGCAGTTGCAACTGCCAGTTCCTTGGCTCTGGTTGTTTCGTTTTAGACCCTAAATGGTAACCAGACACTGACTCAAATTCCATGGCCCCATGACCGCCTCCCCCTTTCCCTTTTCCTCTTGAGGTTCATTATTTGCTCCAAATTAAAACGTTCTGGTTGGAATGAGTGAGTATAAAGAGACAAGGCAGCAGGGAGCTCCGGTTGTACTGAGGGATTATATCTCTGGGAGGCCTTCCTCACTGATCTCTGATATGATTAATCGGCCGAAAGGACCATAGCTTTGTAGTTTGAGGAGATCAGTTATGAAAAGAAGTCTGCTTTCGTTACCCGTGACAGTTGGGTTTTATAAACAATTTATCAGAATATTGGAGACAATTCAGAGGTTTCATCTTTACCCAAATGTGAAGCTGTTATTCATTCATCTGTTCATGGGCTCATTCATTCATTCATTCATCCTGCAAGTATTGATTGTGTGGCTACAACGCATCAAGCATTGCGCGGGGCTCTTAGGACTCCGGGATAAGCAAAAGCACTGGCCTCTGCTCTCTCAGATCTGACAGCAAAGTGAGGGTGAGAAATATGAAGCCAATAATCATGCGTGTAAGTGAACACCTACCAACTGAGATAGGTGCCCTGGAGAAGAGCAGCATCTTTCCAGGGCCACCCCCCAACACACACACACTGCCAGGCCAGGGTGCATCTGCTTGACTATGTGTCAGCACAGGTGTGCTCTGGACAAAGCTAACATATGAGAAGTGAGAGAGGCAGTTCACTGGGCAAAGGTTGGAAGTGGGGTTTGCATATCCCTCTAGTGGAGCATGTTCCGTTCCCAACAGAGGGAATGACATGTGCAAAAGCCCCATGGAGGAATGAGCTTGGTGCATGAGAAGGGAACGTAGACCAGGTTGGGTTTCTGAGTGTTGATAAGGGTGGTGGAGCAACAGGGACCCAATGACAGGCCCTGATGAGAGATGCAGTCTTGGTCCTCAGAGTTGCTGATGGGCTCTGCGCTATGAAATAATATGATTACATTTGCATTTTGAGAAGATCATTTCTGTTTTGTTGCAGAGAACAGATTTTCAGGAGGCCAGAGTGGATCCATTCAATCATTCTTGCATGAAATGTGTATTGCACTCTAATCAGGGCTAGGACACGGGGCACCATGGTCACTGTACTGACAGGAGTATAGTCTGGTGAGTGAGGACAGATAATCGTCTAACACATAGATTAAGAAAAAAGTAAGTTCTGGCTCTGATGAATTCAATAAAAAAAAGTCAACCAAGAGGCATCTGACAGACAGCATGGGTAGGTGGGGCAGAGGCCACTACCATCACCAGTTCCACTGAGTATTTAGGGAAGGCCTCTCTGAAGAGGTGAGATTTCCCTCCCTAAGTGCAACATTTCCCCCTTTTTTGGGTTTTGTGTCTTACCTAGAACAGAGCTGATCACTTTACCAGCTCTTTAAATGCTTGTCCATATGTGCTGACTCTATAAATGTACTTCTGGATGCCCCTAATTTTCTTTGGCCTTGATGCAGTCATGCAGTGTGTGAGCTTGAAGAAACTGTCTAGATCATCTGTTTCACCTCTGCCATCTTATAGGCAACAAAGCAGGAGCCTGAAGAGGTAATGTTCAGGGGTTTAGCAACCACATCATCCTGGTAGCCAGGCTGCCTGACCTTGGGGCCAAGAGCCCCCTACCCTACCATTTGGTTCTCTTGGTAAGGATCGGGGCACAGCTGTGCTCACTGAAGTCATGCAGCCTGTTTCCAAAGCGCTATTCACTCCTGTGTGGGAGACTCCAAATACTTGCAGAAAATGATTAATGGTCTTTTTTTCTCCCCCCCTGGCATCTCCTAATGCAAAAAAATCTTGGACAGCAATCAATTTAATTTAGACTCCAGAAAGTGCTACTTTTTTCCAATCTGCCTTATGTTAATGATATTTTTAAAACACCCTGAAGCTCTAAAGCATATTTAAGACCATGAAATAGCATTACAAAGATTTTGCCATTTACTTCACAGAGTTGCATGGAATGCAAAGCCCAAAAGAAAAAAAAAAAGGAATTCTCTTTAATTCTCTTTTTCCTTGGTTTCCTTAAGATTTCAAATTCAATAAGACATTTCTAATTTAAGATTTATAAAAAATAAATATATTTTTTCCACAGTTATCTTATTGGTTAAGGTTTAGTCTAGAACATAGTTTTCATGGTTGAGTTGAAAATCCCTTTGGGACTCATGGCATAACCTAATTTGTAATAACCCTTCCTGAGCTGGTTTTAATTAAAGTTCTTTTATATTAGATCTCTTTGGACATTCCTCACCCAACTCTCCATTTTTTTGAGACATTGTTCTGGGAGGAAAAATTCCGGTGTACTGAAGGCATCAGATTTAATCAAGGCCATAAGTATTGAATAAAGAATTAGTTGGTAATATTTATTCTGATGGAAAACATTTTACTGAAGAATTTCAGATCTTTCTACTTCTTAGGAAGTTTCTCTTCTCACTTGAATGAGATGGACCTTTCATAATCTCCATTTTCAGATAAAGACATTGAAGTCCAGAAACATTAAGTAGCCCTATTCACACAGCTAAACCAAAATCGTTATGACCTTTAAATGGCTTGAATACATTTTCTATGGCATTTCAGCCAAGATAAAACAAATGAGCTATGTGGAGGGAAAGCTTCATTGGAAACCAAGAGCTAGCTTAGTAGTTCATGTCTGAATATCCCTTTGGGGTTTTTATTTCTTCATGTTTGTTTTCAACAGGTCAGAACAACACAGGAGACACCAAGTTCCCCCAGCCAGTTGAGAACAGAAAAAAGTCAGCTCTTTCTCAGTGTCACAGAGGTTAGTGCACTGAGAGGCACATGGCTTTACAGCAGAGATTGCAGAAAGCTGCAGGTGCCCAAGGTCTGGCCCAGGTTAGGGAATGTAGTAGTTTCCTGTGGCAGCTGTAACAACAGTTTTGAGGGCCAGATGTCCAAAATCAGTTTTACTGAACTGGAATCAGTGTCAGCAGAGCCCTGCTCCCTCTAAAGGTTCCAAGGGACAATCTGCTTCTTGCCTCTTCCAGCTTGTGATCACTGCCATGTTTCTTTGGCTTGTGGCCACATCTTTCCACTGTGCCTCTGTGGTTACACTGCCTTCTTTTCTGTGTCAAATTTCTTTCCAGCATCCTAAATGATTGCATTTAGGGACTGTCCTGATAATCCAGGATAATCTCAAGTCATGATCTTTAACTTAATCATGTCTGCAAAGACCCTTTTTCCTTGAAAGGTGACATTTACAGTTTCCAGAGATTAGGAGCTGATGTTTTGGATGTCTTGGGTGCCACTATTGAGTTTCCCATACTGAGCCTGGATCCATCATACTGACATCATATATTTATGGCCAACAAAGGAAAAGGCCACCGGCAAGAGGCCAGCAGAAGAGAGCCTCCTGTTCTCCAGACTTGGGGTAGAATGTCATAATCAGTGTCTGGCAAAACAAAAGACCAAGGGTAAAAGCTTAAGCAATACAAAGCTTCAGAGTGACCACACTGGCATGATTACTGCTGAGTTTGTTTATAAGAGGAAAGAAAGCAGCCATGTTGGAAGCCTCGAGTGGTTTTCATATCCTGGAAGTTATGTAGAAATAGTTGGAGAGGAATGTGTTATTCAGGAGTGTAAAATGATTTCTTGTTCAAACAGACCGCAAGGCTTGAGAGGCTAAAAAATTCTCCCAGAGAACCAAAATGTAAAATGCCCTTCAAAAAGTTATTAATGTGGCCCTTTGGGGACAAAGGCACACATCATCCCACATCTCCTGTTGATTTTACCCCATGGAGACTGGTTGCTGAGGAGGCACAATGAAATAGAAGCATACAGCCATGGTCACCAAATATGGTAGGGAGAGGATCTCTGTCCTGACTTCATTCATAAGTCAGGAATGGAGGCGGATGAAGAAGACAGTGAGTGGAAACTACACATTTTGTCCATTTACTTACTTTAGATGAAAGAGCAACACCATGCAGCTCCAAAATTTGGAAATAAGTAGATAACATTAGCCAAACTTGATCTTCTCTTGTAAATTTCAGAAGCATCTTTGGGCATTGGCAGTAGAGAGAAGCTTCCAGGTCATCAGTCTCACTGTCTTTCCAACACCTAAGAAATGAGGCTTTTTATTGAGATTTTCCAAATGCACATCAAGAGCATTTCTGAACATCCTATGGGCCTTGGTGGTTATGTTTAGAGTAGAATACACTTTTTTTCTTATGCTACCACCTATTGTCTCTCAAAGTTCTAGGACTCCTTGAAGTCCCAAATGTCTCATCTCTTTTCCTTTTTTTCCTTTCCTCCCTGATCATCATAAATAGTTTAATACAATCAAACAAGTTCCAGAAATGGTTTTCAGGTAATCCAATTAACCAATTCAGCCCTGAAAGCTACTGATTCTAAAATAGAGGTCCTCAAACTTCGGTTGATCATCTATTTGGCAGTATTGTAATTAAAGTGAATGGCTGGACTAGAAGCTGTTTAAAAGGTTTCTTCCAGCACCCCAACTCAATGACCTAGAGCTTCCATCTTGTGTCATGTGGGGTCACCAAACACTCTGCATCCTCTGCTGGTTCCTTTCAGTCAAATAAACAACAACAATCTTGGTGCTTCTTGCCGAAGGGCTCTGCAGTGGAGTGACCCATATTATTAAACTATTTGAACATACCAATGCATAAAACATTATTATTTCTTTGCCCAAGGGAACTCTGTCTAGGGAAATTCCATTCCAGGTTACAGCAATAGCAAAACTGAGCCATCAGTGATAGTTTTGGACAAGACCAGTCTCAAGGACATGGTGGATATGACTCTTTGTCTTTCTCCTGTCTGAACTATGGAAATAATATTCCTGTCTTGTCACATAAACGACTGTAATCTCTGCCCTTTCAAAACCCACTTTCCCCCAAATCACCAAGTGGTTGAAGTGTTATTGCCTTCCACACTGTGTAGGACATTTGTCGTCTCTTTGATTACATTTCTATTAGACTTGGTCAGCTGGTTTAGTAACCAGCCTCAGGACACTGGGGATTCAATTTGTCTGATGGCCAGTCATTGACAGTGAATTTATTTAAACCTTCCAAATATTTCCCATTCTTCTGGACCCTACTCAGGTCCTGTGCTTGGAATGAAGTTGTTCCTTAAACTCTTCACTATGAAGTGACCTTTTACTCCCAGAACATCTCTTGCTCACAGATGTAGAGGCACTGAACAACCCCCTCTTTCTCCACCACAGGGAACTGGTTTGCTGGATCTCAGAGGGGGATTCCTGCCACAACTTACTTACTTTCTTTCTTCTTTCTTTCTTTCTTTCTTTCTTTCTTTCTTCTTTCTTTCTTTCTTTCTTTCTTTCTTTCTTTCTTTCTTTTTACCTTCCTTCCTTCCTTCCTTCCTTTCTTTCTTTTATAATGTTTACTTATTTATCTATTTATAGTTGAGAGAGAGCACAAGTGGGAAGGGGCAGAGAGAGTGGAAGACAGAGAGTCCCAAGCAGGCTCCATGAAGTCAGCACAAAATCCAATGCAGGACTTGAACTTGAACTGTGAGATCATGACCTAAAATGAAATCAAGAGTCAGATACTCAATCGAGTGAGTCACCCAGGCGTCCACTGCCACGGTTTTCAATGTAAATTTCAGTGGAACCAATTCAGGGTAAGAGATACTCCTCATGAGAGAAATACTGGTATCTCTGGAGGGATGTCTACAGGGTCACAAATATATTCGATGTAATTGTCCTCTACAATATAAAGTATAAGAAAGAAGGGCTAGACTATCCTAGCCTGGTGAGCTAGGAGATCTCCTAGACTGAAGGGGAATCATGGAAATACAGAAAATAAAGAAAGAAAATATTAAATGGGTATGAGTTAAGCACAAGATGACTACACGGCCAGTTTTCTCAATTCTGTCTCAGCTTATACTTACAGTTTAGAATAAGTGTGTATAGCACCCCTTTTACTCTTCAAGTATCTTGACTTAGACATTACATGATCACTTTAGTTAATAAAAGGTTGGGAAGAACTGGTCTGATAGGACCTCCAAAAGAGTTCCCAAATTTTTCAAGGTACAGTATTTGGGAAGAGAATTTGGATAGGAGAAAGCCTTTTCAGGAAAATAAATACCACTTTTGTTCATGCATTGTTTATGAAAGAGATCAACCATGGTTAGCTGCTGGGTGCTAATGAACATATGGTTTCTAGTGACACAAAGAAAAAGGTTGACAAGAACCAAATATCATTTTGGCACCTAAAACACATAGCTATTATAATGAGGTGAGTGATGGGAGCCTTGCAGCTTAGGTAGGAGAAGGGAAATTAAAAACTCTAATACATTTGGGGTGTCTGGGTGACTCAGTCAATTGAATGTCAGACTCTTGCTCTAGGCTCAGGTCATGGTCTCACTGTTTGTGGGATCAAGCCCCTTGTCAGGCTCTGTGCTGACAGCGTGGAGCTTGCTTGGGATTATCTCTCTCCCCTCTTTCTCTCTGCCCCTCCCCTGCTTGTACTCTCTCTCTCTCTCAAAATAAAAAGGAAACAAACAAATTTTTAAAAATCTTAAAAATATCTATTACATCTTTCTTTGGACTCTCCGGGTATCTACTTTTTGTTTCTTAATTATATTCTTTGTCTTTATGTAGTATGATTTAGACAACTTAATTCTAACTTCCTTCTTCTGCAAGGAAAGGGGGCAAAGCTAAAGACATAGCCTTGTGTGGCTACTACCTTCAGTAGAGGACATACAAGTTGTTCCTTGATTGGTCACGGGGAAGGCTTGGCCTTGTCTATTCCAGAGAAAAATTGGCCAGGTAGTTTTGTCCCACACTTATGGACCTGGGTAAGAATATGTTGTAACATGAGTTGCAATTAGTTATTAATTTTTTCAATTCATGGTGAGAAACTATGATTTAAGCAACTAAAACAAAAACAGTGGCACATAAACAAGATCTATGCTTGGAGCCATGTTGCTTGAGTGTGACTATCTCCAGTATATTTTTTTCTTGATAAAATCTAATCTCTGGATTTTGACATGCTAATTCCCTCCCTTCTCCCATTTAATTGGTAAGCAAAGAAATAAAGTGACCACCCATCCCCAATAGCTTTCCAGAATCTGCCACAGTCCATGTGAGTCCTGATGGACACCAGTTGTCTGATGGTAACTTTTCCTGGTATGTTCAGAGAAACTTGTACTTTTTTGTTTCAATTAGTTTTATAGATGTTTCAAGCTGGGACCTGTATTTTTCTGTGGTAAGCTCACCCCTCAGTGTTCCCCTGGAGGCTTACTAACCTTGGCCATATTCATATTTTATGCGAGGTGAGCTGTACGAACTTGCTATTGCCCTTTGGTTTTTTTCTTGCACTGAAATAATTTGCTTTTCCCTTACAGCAACCCTGGGTTTCAATGACTCGAAACTGGTCTACAAACTGAGAAAGAGAAAATTCGTTCTGTGCTTATCACATCAGAGAGAGAAGATATCCAAACATTTAAGAGACTAACATTGTTTTTGTTTAAGGCAACATGTATGCCAAGTTATCTGTCCTCCATCAATGTGATTCGCAGGAGTCCTTGGTGGATGGTTTCCCAGGAGGTTGGGTCTTATTGACAACGTTTGCAACTCAGTGCGATTTGTGTTAAACAGAGTCTTCAAAAAGACTGGCCAACTCCATTTAAAAATGGCTAACTCTGTTTGTATCTTATATAGTTTTCCGTGTCTGTCTTCATTATTCCTCTAACACGGGTAGGTCTTCTGCACATATTGGACCATTTCTGTGGTCTGACTCAGCACAGGAAGTATAGGTAAATAGTAAGAGAAAAATCCTTTGAAAGTTTTTCTTTATGCTTCTCCCCTGCTCTTTTGGCAAATGAATGCCTAAAAAGAAATGGTACACAGTTATCTTCTACAGTTTGGCTTAGGGTAACAGAAAAGTTGCCTGAATTAAACATTTCTCTCCTATTGGCCTACTGGGGTGCTTAAAAATCCCAGCCTTTAGACCACATACTCTTAATTGTGGCATGTGGGTTTCTAGGAGTTGAAATTAAAAAACCCACAGAAGGTTATTTAAAAGTTCCAATTTTTAAGTGTGTCTTTAAGTCTCTCTTCCAAACTAGGTCCTGTGGCCAAGAATGGTGACAATTGTGTGAATCCATTAAAGAGCTTTGTCTAAATTCTAATCTTGGAGGGTGGAGGGAGGGAAAGGGCACCAACAGTGAACCATGTGACCAGCAGGTGTGATAGCATTACTGGGAATTTACTCATTGATTAACCCAGTCATTTAGGAAGGCCCTGGGGAACAGGACAATAAAAGGAAGAGGGAAAAGGTTAAGGAGAAGGACCTTGATTGGCCCCTTGCATGATTTACCCTATGTTGTCCCAAAGGAATGTGGACAGAGTCTGTGAAAATATACACCTGAAAAACCATGATGACCTTATCTATTGTTTAAAATGTATTGTTAATTATTTAACAGCCTTATTGAGATACAATTCACATACCATACCATGTATGCATTTAAAGCATACAATGTAATGATTTTTGGTATATTCACAGAATTGTGCAACCTTCATTTAGGATTTTGCTTGCCTTTCCATTTTGTCATTTCCTCCCTCTGCAATGTTCTTGTGCTAGATATTGACTGGCTCCCTTCTCGTCGTTCAAGTCTTTGCTCAAATGTCACCTTGAAGGAGCTAAGAGCTATTCCCTCACCTAAAATACCACTCTGTCTGTTGTTCTCTCTCCTCCCTGTTTTAGTGTCCACATAACCCCAGTGCCCTGTGACAGTCATGTTTATGTGGGTCTCTCCTAGGGCTTCCTCAGTTCCTGAGCCCAAGCCTGATTAGAATTGTGAGCTGGAAGGAGGAACAAGGGTTGGGGGCTGTTCTTTCCACACCCTGCTATGTGGAAGCAGAAGCAGAGGGCAGGCACAGCAGCTACTGAGAAGGGCTTTTTTTTTTAATTCTTTTTTAAAAATTTTTTTACATTTATTTATTTTTGAGAGACAGAGCACAAGTTGGGGAGAGGCAGAGAGAGAATGAACACAGAATCTGAAGCAGGCTTCAGGCTCCGAGCTGTCAGCACAGAGCCCAACGTGGGCTCAAACTCACAAACTGAGATCATGACCTGAACTGAAGTCAGACGCTTAACCGACTCAGCCACCCAGGCGCTCCATGAGTCACACATCTCCTGACACCTGGCCCCGGAGGCAGTTGCTGCCCAGTCACCCAGTGGTCTGATTCAGAGAAGACTAGAAGTCGGAGCTCTGGGACCTTGAGCTCTAACTTTATGTAGGACCTACAGAAATGAGTTGGCCTCTCTGAGCCTCTGTAACATGATGACCTCTTGCTTCTTGTGGTTCTGATGCTCCAGGATGCTGATGGAATTCTCTGAGAGGGTGTAATTAACAAGGCAAGTAAGGTGCACCTGGGAGGACTCTACCTTTAATAGATCCTACCTCCATGGCCTCCTTTGCCAAGCCAAGCTGCATGTCTCTCTTCCTTCCACTCCCAACTCACGTCCTTTGGGAAGGATGGAATTTTCTAATGCCTGGGGTCTGAGACCCATACAGCAGAAGAAAGGGTGAGATAAAAATTGTGCTTTGAATTTGTTATTTGAGCTGGAGCTAAATTGAGGAAAAGCTTTGTCTGTGAGTTTACAAACATACAATTAAGGCTCTTATAGTTATCTAAATCCACTTTCTTGCCTTATAATTTCATGGTTAGAAGCATTACAGTTGTTTTTAGATTTTCATTATAACTGCATTATAACCACAGACGGAACCGAACAGTGTTTGTTTATTTGTGTAACAAATTATGCCCCTCAGCGAACTTTCCCGTGTAATTTGCATTGGGTGTACATTTTGCAAAAAAAAAAAAAAAAAAAAAAAAAAAAAAAAAAAAATTGGTTTGGGGCAAAAAAAAAGTATACATTGGTCTGAGGTCCTTCTCCTTTTCTCTCTTCTCCCCAAAGCAGCATCAACAAGAGAAGTTTGGGAAACAACATGAACATAAGGGCATTTCGTTCAAGAGTGTATTACATGTCATTTTATGTGTGAACAGCACACATGTCTACAGACAGACCTACAGAAAGAAAATTGTACTAAGAGACCCAAAGTCAAACTCCATTTCTTCAACATCAACTAGGTAATTCAAGTTCCGCTTACTTCATCCATCTTGTATTCCCATTTGGCTCTGGCCCCAAAGCACACCCCAAACACATGCTTTGTAAATTACAGATATTTTGTATACAAGAAGAATAATCATTCTCTGAATTGCTATTGAGTTGGAACAAGATAATGTCTGAAATTCCCTGACAAATTGTGAGGTGTTTTCTGAGTACCTGCTGGAGGTAACCAGAATGACAGGAAATGCTATCCTTCACATCAGGTTACAATTTGATCAAGATAGCTTTTTTTTTAATCTGCATGTATAACGTATGGGTCTCAGAATGAATAGGGATAAAGTTTTCATGTACCTATTTGAGATAATCTGTATGAGCAAGGACTACTGTCAACCTGGGTGATTACATAGGGTTCCGGGTAACAAAACTGAAGACTCACAATGGGGATGTATCCCTTTTTGTATTATTTTCTGGTTCTCAGCAATCCAGATTTCCACTGTGACCTTATTGCATTTGGGTGTCCAGTGATTTTGTCCATAGCTGATTTGACCCTTAAATGTTATTTTTCTCTTTGTGATAAGGGGCAGAAATGTCTGAGGCCATGGTAAAGCTGAGTTTAATAAAAACAAATTAAACATATGTACTGTATTTACACAATCTGAATTGATTAGCAACTTGGGTGGGGGTAATGTTTTTAAAAATTTTTATTGTTTATTTTTGAGAGAGAGAGAAAGAGAGCAAGCAGAAGCAGGAGAAAGGGAGACTCAGAATTTGAAGCAGGCTCCAGGCTCTGAGCTGTCATGACAGAGCCCGGCGCAGGGCTCAAACCCACAAACTGTGAGATCATGACCTGAGCCAAAGTGAGACACTTAACCGACTGAGCCACCCAGGCGTCCTGGGTGGGGGTAATGTTTTAATTCAAAACAACATAAGAGTTCTACATAAATTACCAGGTCCTTATATAAAGCCTAGTACATCCTGGATTCCTGCTGAGATAAAATAATCACAAACGTGTAAGAATAATGTAAATACCTTGCATCAAAACACTGCTTTATAGTTCATATAACACTTCCAGATAAAGAAGATCTGAGAGATCTCGTCTCTGTTCTGCATCAGCTGATGACCTTGGTAATGAAGTCTCAGTTCAGGGCTCTTAATTCTGACTCTCAGGGTGTGTGCGAAGGGGTTATCCTTCTAGCAACACGCCTTCTAGCTCAAAAAATCTGTGGTAAGTTTTATTTTTTCTGCTTTGCAGATCAGAAATGAGAGGAATCTTGAGTCTCTTGTGATGAGATAGGATGACTTATTTGTAATTGTATGAGAAAAGTGTTAATTCCTTCCTTCCTTCAATCCACACAGGTTTCTTGGCCTCTTGCTATGTGTTGGGTACTTTTCTAATGCTGAAGTGAATAAGGCCACTGCCTTGGCCTTCTACTGGGGAGTAGGGTGGTACCACTTGGTCATACCAAGTGGAAGAGGCTGAACATAAAAAGTTTTAAAAAAAAGTGAACGAGGTAATTTCAGGTGATGACAAGTATTATGTAGCAAATCTTTAGGATGATGCTCCCAAGTGCATTTGGGTGGGGGTATGCTGCACTTTAGTGTGACTGCTTTCAAGGATCCCTCAGGGGGTCACATTCCCACTCAGGTGGGGGAGAGATGAGAAGAGAGCAGACATGCAGCAAGCTGCAGGAACTGTGCTCCAGGAATCAGAAAAGCAAGGGCAGGTGTCCTGAGAGGGAGAAGATCTTGGCCAGTTTGAGAAATAGAATGTTCCAGAAAAAGGGGAAAAGAAGGGCATGGGCTCTGTGAGCCTCAATAGAAACTCAGACAATGACAATAACTCTGGGCTCTCGTTCATAGTCACCCATTTTACAGATCAGGTTCCTGAGGCACAGAGACTTTAAAAAGCAAAGTGTCTCAAGGCACCCCAAGGTTCTAACCCCAGTGGATGATGTAGAATCCACACTATCATCACTAGACTTAAGTGAGGGGAACACCTCGGTCGATACCCTTGGTCAATATGAAGGTGTGTCTGTCCTCCCCCCAACTCCCACCTCTCCTGCCCACCAATACCCACATTACTCAGGAATAAGGACCATCTTTGTCAATCACATGCGACCTCTCCCCGCGGTGGCCATTTCTGCTCAGCCAGGAACAGCCGCTGGAGGAGGCCTCTGCTGCCTTTGTGGGCTTGACTCCAGCGCTGAATGGGGCAGTTACGAGATGGCTTAGAAACAGTCACTCTGTGTGTAATCAGGTCACTTCGCTGAGAAAACATTTTTGTTTTAGCTTCCTTCCTTCCCTGGGTCTCATCCAGGGAACAGTGTTTCTGACCTTCTGAGCCACAAAGGCCAGAGATAATGGGACACAGCAGGTCGACGGAGTCAAAAGAGGGGCGAGCCCGTGGTGAGGACACACACACACACACACACACACACACACACACACACACACACGAAATCTGTTAGAGTCACTAGCCAGGATATTACATTGCAAATATGCTTACAAAATAAGGCTAAAAGACAGATGGAAGCTTTCCCAGTCTCTAATTCTTTTTTGATTGCTTCTGATCTCCTTTTGCTCAGAGCAGTGTGGAGGAAGAAGGCACTAGACTACCAGCAAGTGGAAAGAATCACATGGGTGTTTTGTCTCCTTTCTGTCCTCACAGAGACTGGCACAGCCTCTGTGGACTGAATCTACTCTCACCGCCTCACCAGATGTGCAGACAGCATCAAAAGATGGGATTTCCCACTCTCTTTCCAGGCTGCCTAAGAACGAGAGAGACCTTCTGTTCTAGGGGAAAAGGAATGCCTTCTAATTAATTAGAGACAGAGATGAAAAATCAAGGCGCCACGGAAAATTCCAAAGATTGGGGTTTTGAATGTTGAATTTTAAAATTAACATGTAAGTGATTTAATAAATTACTTAGGCCCCAAAATAATGAACCTTAGAAGATTTTTCCAGAATCTATATTTCTTTCACAACACCTAAAATCACGGCTTTAATTTCTGGGAATGAGGAGAAAAAATGCAGAAGGAACGTTACATATTTTGTTTTGAAATGTTCTATACTGGGGATTGTCTGGATGGCCTAGTAGGCTAAGCTTCTGACTTCGGCTCAGGTCATGGTCTCATGGTTCATGACTTTGAGCCCCGCATCAGGCTCTCTGCTGATAGCACAGAGCCAGCTTCAGATCCTGTCTCCCTGTCTCTCTGCCCCTCCCTTACTTTTGTGTGCTCTCTCTCTCTCAAAAAAAAAAAAAAAAAAAAAAAAAAACTAAAAAAAAAAAAAAANACATCTACAAAAAAAAAAAAAAAAAAAAAAAAAAAAACTTAAAAATATAAAATAAAATGTTCTATACTGTTACTTGGTTTTGACATTCAAACTCCTTTTTTCTTTGTAAATTCCTAATTCCCCACCTCCCCCCACTCCAGGATAACCATGGTGAGTACTAAAAGTTTATGGTAATAACCAAAATTCTGTTCATTAATAATCGGAAACGGACTTTGTGAAGAAAGCGAGATGAAGAAAATTCGGAGGTTCAGGTGGGAAAGCTTCTTTGTCCTTCTGCCCACTGCTTCTGCCACAGGTTTTCCCAAGCTGCTGTAGGTTGGGATGCATCCGTGTAAATGCAGGGGACATGGCGGAAGACGTGTATGTGCTCTCCTTTTCTGGTAACATCTTTGCTTCTCTCTACATCTCTGGACACTCTTGTTAGTTTCTCCGTTAGCCCTAAGGTGTTGGTGAAGGACATCGAGGTACTTGGCAGATAGCCTTGGGCATTTATGGAAGCTTATTGTGCTGGGTGTGGCAGGATGCTGGGACTGTGCATGAGGCAGCCATGTTCCCACTCAGGTGCTATCAGGCTTTCAGTCCTCTGTCAAAGGGCACCTCTGGTTTGCTGGATGCTCAGCCTGACACAGATCTTGAAGTTAGTCTTTTTTTATTTTAAAGTTTATGAGTGAAAACATATGGTATCTGTTTTTCTCTGCCTGACTTATTTCACTTAGCATAACACCCTCGAGTTCCATCCACATTGCTACAAATGGCCAGATTTTGTTCTTTCTTGCTACCATGTAGTATTTCATTGTATAGATAAACCACAGCTTCTTGATCCATTCATCAATTGATGGACACTTAGGCTCTTTCCATGTTTTGGCTATTGTGGAGAGTGCTGCTATGAACACTGGGGTACATGTGCTCCTATGCATCAACACTCCTGTATCCCTTGGGTAAATTCCTAGCAGTGCTATTGTTGGGTCATAGGGGAGTTCTACTGTTAATTTTTGAGGAACCTCCACACTGTTTTCCAGAGAGGCTGCACTAGTTTACGTTCCCACCAACGGTGTAAGAGGGTGCCCATTTAAATGTCCCTGATGGAAGAGGGGTAGACTCAGAAGTAGAAAAAATGACTTCTAGTCCCATTCCCTAGGTCCCCTTGGGTGAGTCATTTCAGAACGCAGGCATCTTGATAGGGAGTTTACACACTCCATAACACCTACAAGGAGAGGAAATTGGATACAATTGGAGAGGAAATTAAATACAATCATATGTTGTCAAAAAAGTTTGCCTACTCTCATATTCATAATAATAAATGCCAATTTTTTCATTTTCCTCAGCATTCTTCTTCTGTCCATTTGTTACCTTCCCAGAAAATGCTTTGCTTAAGTATTCCATATTCAAGGGTTCTTCCAGCTTTTTCTTTCTCAGTTTCCATCCCTAATTCATGCACACCAACTGCCCCCCAACATGCACACACACATGCACACGCACTCACACGCATACACACTTGACTTGTCCCACAATCTTTGGCTTCTTACTCCCAATTATTTATCTTGAAAAATATCTTCACAACATTTTCAAGGCTGTTTATGGATTAATGTAACACAAAACTGCTTTTGGTAGAAAATACCAGATCAAAGCTCAGCCAACTTTGTCTGCAAAGGACCAGTTAGTAAATATTTTAAGCCCTATGGACCATATGGTCTTGGTTGCAGCAACTGAACTTGGCAATTGTAGCAGGAAAGCAACCACAGACAATATAGAGGTGAATGCAATGGCTGTGTTTCAATAAAACTTTATTTGCAAAAACAGACGATGAGCTTGTTCTGCTCTGTGAGCTGTAGTGCGCTGATCTCTGCCACAGATAAAGGAATGATCTCAGACATTAAGACAGGTTACTAGCAAAGAACTTTAGAACAGGTTAGGACTTTGACGCCCCTCCCTTCCCCCTACCCCTGCCTGAATGTCCCCAGGATGCCGGCAGGGCTGGGTACAGGCTCTCACCCTGAAACCCTGGAGTCCGTTGAGCCGCCAACTGGCCCGGGGTGGTTTGAAGGATGGAAATTTACAAGTAGGCTGAGAGCCATCTCTCTGCCAAGGACTGATTCAGAGTTCAGGGATTAAGCCTCTGGTGTGGGGATTAAACTGCAATTTCACAGGCACAGACCGTACCGGGCACCAGACGCTGGGCCAGGTCTGATATAGCATGTGCCCAGAGAAGGTCCTCAGCCCAGTTGTGGGCATAAAAGTAAAGAAAGAAATAAGGGGTCCGAGTTTTCTGCTTTTTCTATTTCTGCTGAATCTGAGATGAGAGCATACTTTGGAAACAACCAAGGAGCATAATGGAATTTATCCCCAAGGCCAGAAGTGAGTAAACTCCAGCGTGTTAAGTTCTCAGTAGGGATACAGAGAAGCGTGGGCACCAGACTCACATTCCATCCCTGTGCTTTGTTCTGCTGGCTCCATGGTGCTGCTTCCTGTGGGTCTGGAAAATGACCCCCAATATCCAGGAGCTCAGCATGCATGTGCCAGCAGACAGGATCTATTTCAAAAGGAGCTTTTTGTTACCTATGGTCATGTCTGCACCTCCTGTTGTTGTCAGTCAGCCAGTAAACTCAGCTCTCAGGAGAGCCCTTGAGAAAGATGCATCTGAGTCAGTGTGTCCTTTATTCACTGGGGGTATTTGAGACCCAGAGAAGAATGGAGAAGTTCAGAGTCAAACACTAACCTAAGCTGAAAGGAAGACTAGAATCCAGTCCTCTGGGCTTCTGGTCCTGGGGTCCATTCATTAGAAGGAACTACACTGTTGTCTGTGATGGTAAAGGTAATGTGACTACAGGTGCCAGTAGTCGATTTAAAGTCAAATCACAGAAGTAAAGGCTGTTTGATTTTGAGATGGAAAGAAGTTTTACCTCACTCTGCAGATCCAACCTCATCAAATCACATAAAAATCAGCTTTTGTTTATTTGCATGAAGGTTATCTCTGTATATACTCCTATATTAGTCAGGGTATGCTGGGTTATGTTGTGGAGACAAATGACCCCAAGAGCTAAGTGGCTTATAAAATCAGAGTTGTATTTCTCACTCATGTTATGTGTCTGTGTCTATGTTGCTGTGTTCCTGTTCCTCATCTTCTTCCTCTAGGACTGAGGTTGAAAAAGCTGCCTCTATCCCAGGATTGGAAAACTCTAGATTGCGGGCCAAATTCAGTTTGCCATCTGCTTATGTAAATAAAATATAGTTCATTGAAATATAGATATGGTAATTTATTGACATATTCTTTATGGCTGCTTCTGCACTATGCCAATAGAATCGAGTATTTGCAATAGATGCAGTATGTCCCACATTGCTGCAAAGCTTTACTTTCTGGCCTTTTATAGAACAAGTTGGCTGATCCCCTGGTCTGTCTGAAACATTGACTGCCCCCTTGGAAGAAGAAAAAGAGACAGAACAAACTACAGGCTTGTTCTTAAAACTTCTTCCTAGAAGTGACACATGGTCATTTCTGCTCACATTTCCTACACTCAAGTGAGTTCACCAAAGAGTGATGGAAAATCATCCTATTTCAATGTGATTTATATTTTATTTGTACAGAAGTGAACTCTTTCATTTAAGCAGAAGAAAGATTTATGTGAAGGCTATTAGGTAATCACACAATTAAAAGGAAGGCTGAAAAACGAGGTCCCAGAGGGAGAGAGGAAGCACCACAATCCCATGACAGCCGTGGCCTCTGTGAATTGTGCCCTCTGGCGTCACCTGCACTCCCTTTACTGAGCCACTTCCCACTTCCCTCAAGCCACTGTGAGTGACTTCAACTAGACCTTAGCCTGCATGTCACTCTCCAAAATGTGGGGTGGATACTACTTACCGACTGCATTTAAATCACATAGCCATGTTCTAGCAGCTGAGAGAGCTGAGAAAATGAATATTGTTTTTTTCATCTTTGGAAGTGGGGAGGAAAGGGCCCTTACTTACAATGACTTACAAAAGAAGACATTTCATCAATATGGAAAGCCATGCTGGGAAGCCTGGAGAGCCCAGGCATCAACCATTGTACTATTCAAGTGCTGGTAGCTGGAGGTTGGACAGAGAGTGTGGCAGAGTTTGGCATTGCTTTGGGTTTGACCTCCTCATTGACATTTTTGCAGCCTTATCTTTCAGGGTGTCTCCAGCAGGTGGCCTAGAAAGATCAGAAAAGGGTGGGGCTTCTTCTTCCCTCTTGGTTGTTCAGAAACCAGAATGACATTCATTACTTGGGCTTTTCTTCTCCCCTTTCTTATCATCCATCATTCCATCTCCACAAAAGACCTCCACTATTTTGTAATAAGTAAGTTAGAAATCTAGTCATGGTCAGCTTGAGAAGGACCAGAATGTATCTGGAAATCAAAGTGAATACACTTTGTGTCATTGCTCCCGCTAGGTAATTCTACTGGTGTGAATCATTGGGATTGGATTTTGTCTAAGCATTTTACCCTCATGGGGTGCAAGGCAGGGGTATTGACAAGCTGGGGTGGGGTTTGGTTTTGAAAAGGTGAACTCAAAAGATACTGAACCTGCCTTCAGGTGGTGGGCCACAGAGGTCGCTCCAACTAGGACTCATTTTCACAAAGGGCCTCCAATATGAACCTTTGAGCCCATATCCAAATGAAATTATGGATATAATTATGGATATAACAAGAATAACTTAAAACTTTGAATCTCATTACCAGACCTTGTTCTCTACAAGCTAATATTTCTAACCAATCTTCTATGTTGTGAGTAGCCCAATTACATTGTGCCATACTTTTTGCATTAATAAACATTAACTTCTTTGGTGAAAGTGTTTGAATTTTTTTCACTCTCTGTTGGGATTCCTTTTATTTATTTATTTATTTTTTCAGTAAACCCAGAGCCTCAGAATGTGGATGTGGCTTGGAAATTCTTGATCTTTAATGCTTCCCTATCTGAGATGACTAAAGCAGGCAAATATAGATTCTCTAAAACACATGAAGTCCCAAAACAGGAAAAGCTGTTGTGAAAATCCAAGGGACCAGGATGTGTTTGAACTTGAGTCACTGATCTAAGGATTCAGAACTCTTATTTATCAGGTTTATGGTTATGTCTTGAATAATTGCCTTGAAATGGAGTAATGATCAAGGACTTTCCAGAAGTGTAAGATACAAACGGGATGGTTCATCACTGTATTCATTTGGAAATAACAGAACCTGTCTATGAGGTAGGTTCACATCCCTTTTGGTGATGTTATATATGTTCAGAAAATGGCTTATAAAAAGTACATCTGGCACTGGGATTTTGTCAGATCCTATTGGAATCCCACAGTTCTTTGATAAGGTGTTAGCTTGGGGCTGGATGCAGGGCTATATCCCAAAGGTCAACAAGTATACAAAGACTTTCCTATGGTTCTGTATTTTGTGGTGAGCCAGGACAAGGTGGGGATTAAGCTCTGGCCATTAAATGGGAGCCCAGGTCCCCTGGTCAGAGCAGGACAGAAAAACAGATCATCAATTCAAGGGTCCACATCAGATGGAAGTACAGTAGGAGCACGTGGGGAAAGAAGGAGGGCCAAGGTGGACTTTTCCTTCTTCAGGACCTCTTGGCTTTAGAGTCTGATACCACCATTGAGTTTTGGAGCCCATCCTGCCTGGGAAGCTTCCATTAAGCAAGCCCCACCTCCTCTGTCTGTGGAAAGTAGAGAGTGTCTTAAAGTTGGCGATCCAGTTTCTTGTTGGGACCAGGACCCTGAAACCATGGCTAAATTCCTTGAATCCTGGATCTTACTCCTATTCTTTTGGCCTCCCAGTGGCATCCTAGGCCAGAGAGTTGCTTGTCTATAACTTTACTGTTGTCAACCAAGCTAGTTTCTTTTATCTCTGTGTCATCTTCTCTGACATCACCTGAAAAATCAACCCTTTTTAGGGACCTGAATTAAAGTCAGATAAAGTTCCTGCACCTGGGTGACCATATTGAGCTACTCTTTTTTTCCTTTTTATTTGCTCTCCAGGGAAGCTTGATCAGGGAAGGAGGCTGAGAGCTTCTTCTCTCACCAAGGATCTTCCCTGCCCAGGTCAGACCCAGAGTTCCCACGTGCAGTGTCTCTACCAGAAGGCTGTCTTGGTGAAATTATCAGAAGATAGTGTGGGGCACGGTGGAGCTCAGCCTGGCCTCTGATCACCAAGGGTGGCTTTGTTCTTCATTTTCGTGTCTGCTGCTCTGTGCTAATGAAAATAGTTGCAAACCTCTGGAGTCGTTTGCCTTTTTAAAAAAATTTTTAATGTTTTATTTATTTTTGAGAGAAAGAAAGAGACAGCATGAGCAGGGGAGGGTCAGAGAGAGAGGGAGACACAGAATCTGAAGCAGGCTTCAGGCTCTGAGCTAGCTGTCAGCACAGAACCCGACGTGTGGCTCAAACCCACTAAACGCAAGATCATGACCTGAGCCAAAGTTAGACACAACCGACTAAGCCACCCAGGTGCCCCAAGTTTGCCTCTTAGAAGACTACTTTTCATCTCAACTTCTTAAAAGAGAGAGGGAAAAAATCTCATCCCTTTGATCCCTATTCCATGTATTATACATGATTAAAACTTTCCCCTTTCATTTCCTCTCTAAAGGTGACTATTTTTATTGATGACAAATGTGAGATTTTGGTTCCTCAGTATCTGCTACACAAAGAAGAATATGTTATTAGTCAAATTAAATTTATAATTTTCCTTTTTTTAGCTCAAAAGTAGAATTTTATTTATTTAATTTATTTTGAAGTTAGTTAACATACAGTGGAGTCATGGCTTCAGGAGTAGACTCCAGTAATTCATCTCTTACATATGACAACAAACGCTCATCTCACCAAGTGCCCACCTTAATGGCCACCTATTTAGCCCACCTACCTCCATCAACCCTCAGCTTGTTTTCTGTATTTGAGAGTCTCTTAGGGTTTGCCTCCCTCTCTATTTTTATCTCATTTTTCCTACCCTTCCCTTATGATCATCTGTTAAGTTTCTCAAATTCCACATATGAGTAAAATTATGTGATATCTGTTTCTCTTTGACTGACTTATTTCACTTAGCATAATACCCTCCAGTTCCGTCCACATTGTTGCAAATGGCAAGATTTCATTCTTTTTTATTGCTGGATAGTATTCCATTGTATAAATATACCACATCTTCTTAATCCATTCATCAGTCAATGGACATTTAGGCTCTTTCCATATTTTGGCTATTATTGATAGTGTTGCTACAAACATTGGGGTGCATGTGCCCCTTTGAATCAGTACTCCTGTATCCTTCGGATAAGTTCCTAGTAGTGCAATTGCTGGTTCATAGGGTAATTCTGTGTATATGCAATTTTACTTTTGATATACAATTTTACTTTAGATATATACTATATAACACACCACACAGTATTTCAACATACTATTTCAATTATAGTATTTCAGTAGCTTAGGGACCCCCTCGTCTAACCCTTAATTTTACAAGTGGCAAACTGAGTCACAGAGAGGAAAATTAACTGTCCCAAAGTCATCTGAAATTGTGCCTTCACAAATGCTCTTCCCGCTTCTTGGCCCAGTGCTTTTGCTACAGGCTACTTTTCCCTTAGTGATCCTGTCACTTCCTTTCTATGGATTGCTTTGAGGTAAAGGATTATCAAACAATTGTTTGCTTATAAACAATTGTTCATTCATTCATTCATTCATTCATTCATTCATTCATTTGAGAGAGGAGAAGTGTGCTCCTGCCCAAGCAGGGGAAGGGCAGAGGGAGAGAATCTTACACAGACTCCATGGCCAGTTTAGAGCCCAATGCAGGGCTCGATCTCATGACCCTGGGGTCATGACCTGAGTGGAAACCAAGAGTCTGGCAGCTTAACAAACCAAGCCACGTAGGTGCCCCTCAAACAATTGTATTTTCAAAAGGCTACATAAGCACATCCTAATTGCACAAATTGAAGCATAAGCTAGAAAGTGGGACTGTGATGTGGGCACCAGAAGGTCTGTAAGCTACCTGCCTGCTCCAGTCTCTTATGCTTTGGGTGCTTCTGTGCTTCTGTGATTTTGGAGTCAGAAAATCCAGGACAGGGCTGAGGAAATGTTGACAGATCCATGGACCGTGCTGGGGTAAGAGAGGACGTGGGCGCGCTGGACAGGAGGACAGTGAAGCAGGGTGGAGCTTAAGGAGGCATCAGGCTGGGGGTTGGCGGTGATACACTTTAAATAAATAGTGCCTTTCCAATTGGTGTTTACCAATTCTTAGTTGTGGATGTTTGGGGGAGGCTCAAGAAAATGTTTTCACAGCCCTTGGGGATCATGTAATGAGAAGCATGTGTAAGCTGAATGTTGAAGGAGCCACACCTGGGACACATTTGACCCATGACAGACACTCCTGTGGGAAAAGAGCCAATGTTTTTGGAGCTGGCCCACCTTATGAAAAGATGCCTATCAAAACAAACACAAATAGGCAAACAGAGCAACAACAGCAAAAAATACCACCGAGCCTGAGATTTAGGCATCGTTCTCCGGGTTTTCTGAACAAAAGACTTACAACACGAAAGCTCTGGAGAAGCAGTAAAAGAAAATGCCACAGTCTGAAGGAAAGGCTGTCTCACTTCTGCCTCATGTGCATCCCCCGCAGGGACTATCGTGTTACCACTTTAATGAAAAGCAGGCACTTTAAAAATGACTTCATACCAAATGAAAAATGATTCTAAGTTGAGTCTGGCTTGTTGGGGGGTGAGCATGGGGCTTGCATGGGTATGTCTGTGGCTCCTCTCATCCCCCAGGCCTGGGGTGACCCCGGAAGTAGAGATAAGGGAAGGATGCAGCTGATTTGAACAAAAATGCCATACAAGGCGGGGAGGTGACTTCAGACTCTACACTCATCATGTATTTTTTTCTCTTTCCTACAGAATGTGAAAAAGTAAAACCATGGATTGCTATTGCTGGTTTTGATTCAAGAACCCCAGAATCCTAGATCTTATTCTGTAGCAAATAGGGAGCCACTGCAGGCTTGCTCAGTCAAACACTATCCTTGACTTGGCAGAGAAAGCTCTACAATGAGGTGTTTGCTCCTTCTTGTACTGTTTACCAATCTTGCACTGGAGCTCAGCTTACCAAATCCAGGTCACTAAATGCCCCAAAGTTTCTCATACCATTGTTCCTTTGCCAGTACTGTTCCCTCTTTCTGCATGCCACTCTATCCCCATTGGCTTGGCTCATGCCTGTTCAAAAACCACTTTGCCCTCAGTTCCTGCCATCTCTGTAATGGCACCAATCATACCCTGTTACAGGTATGGGCATGGAGAGGGGTTGTCTGCATTACTCATGAACTCTAAACCCTTTGGCTGAAGGAAATGTGCTCATTTATCCCAGTAACCACTGCAGCATCTGAAACAGAATAGGCCCTCAATAAATAGCATTGAATGAGTGACTCAAAGAATCTCAGGCTTATAGGCTCAAAAAGCTCCACCTGATTTGACAACTTTGGATAAAGACATTGAAACACTGGCTCACAGACAACCTAAAGAAGAGAATTCTGGTTCTCCTTCTATGGTCCATGATGTCTCTGGAAATTCCTGGAAACAGAAGACTTGACAAACAAAAGAAATCTAACGCAATGCAAGCCCACACATTCACGAAGCTTTTGTGACTTCCAGTGTCTGGGTTATTGTCCTCCACAGAACTCCAAGACAGATTACACAAAAGGAGTGCCATAAACAATGGCACTGTATGGTGGACTTCTCTGCTTTTGTTCAGTGTGGTTTTGGGTTCTATCCTCAGGTGCTGATGATCTTGTGAATATTACCAAGTAAATTAAAATGACAGTTATCAAAGAACTCTTGGGTTAATGGCTGATAGCATATTTGCAATTTTATCGCTGTATATCCTACATTAATGCAAAGTAATGTGAAACTTTAGGCACTGTGATAAGATCTGAGAATAACATAAGATTCTTTGGGTTGTTGGCAGGCTTAAACAGGGACAAGGGAATTTATTTACTGACAGAGTTGAAAAATTCAGAGGTTTCTGGCTTTAAACATGAGTTGGTTCAGGGACTCAAATGAAATCATCAAGGCAATCTTTTTCTGTGGCTCAGTTCTGTCTCTCCTTGTATTTGCTTCATTTCCAGGTGCCATCTTTGGCCCCCAAAGCACCAGGATCATTCTCTCCCAGACCATATTACATGTAAAAGAAGATACTGTTTCCTTCTGGAATCACCCACTCCAGTCCTGGGAGTCATGATTAGACCAACTTAAGACAGGTGCCTCCCTTACCCATCCCTGTGGCTCTGTGGGTTGGATGTCCTGAGGGTCCAGACTTGTGACATTTGCTCCACTTTGGAGGTTGGGGAAAAGGGTAGGTATCCTCCCAAGTCACACTTTCAGAGACCGGGCTGTGGCTCAGGTAACAAAAACAAGTGAGGATGAATATGGGCAGGCAAAAATTAATTGTTCATTTTATGGAGATAAAAATGAAGGTAACCGTTCAATAATTTCCAGAGTTTATCAAAGTACAAATACCATGTCCTGACCATGGTCCAGGCCACTTCTGTACAAAGTATTAATTTTTTACTTGAAAAGTTTGGAAGATGGCCCTTTTATACAGGGTGAAATAAGAATGAGGGGCGCCTGTATGGCTCAGTCGGTTAAGCGTCTGACTTCGGCTCAGGTCATGATCTCACAGTTCATGGGTTCGTGCCCCACATCGGGTTCTGTGCTGGTGGCTCAGAGCCTGGAGCCTGTTTCACATTCTGTGTCTCCCTCTCTCTCTGCCCCTCCCCCACGCCTGCTCTGTCTCTTTCTGTCTCAAAAATAAATAAAAACTATTAAACATTTTTTAAAAAAGAATGAGACCTTGATTGAAGGGTGAAGGTACTTTCCATATGCATGTGAGATGCCTCTTTTTGAGCATTCTTTATAACCCCTGACTATAGTAATACAAAACGGATGTTTTCCAATGACTGCTTCTTTGTCAGAACTTCTTGGTTGGAAGCCAGGCAAAGAAACAGGAGAAGGGCTGAAGCAAGGGAGCTCCACAGGGCTGAGCGGGAGTGGGGAACACCCAGTTCTGAAAAGAGCTAGGATGAAGGGATGGACAAACCTCTCTTCTTCATCCTAGAGGGGCATCTGTGGGAGTGTCATTTATTCATGGACTCATTCATTCACCTCTCAGACATTTCCTGATCACCCCTGATGTACAGGAAGCTCATTACAGTACCCAGTAAACCGTATCTTCTCAATAAATATGTGTTCAATGAATGAAATCTGGAGAAACAACCTTGCTCATCACAATTAGAGATGTAAGGTCAAACATGAAAGTACATCACCAGTTTACACAGTAAGTGTCAGTGAGCTTCTGCATTGGTGGAGGTACTGATTAACAGATCCTTTCTGACATGAATAGTGAGGTAGAGGTGATCAGTAAAAAGAATAACATTACTAACAATTAAACACTGGAGTTTCCTACATATGTCTATGCTACTTTCTTTTGCGCCCATTATCCCATTTAATTCCCTTCAATGACTCTATGACTTCAATGATTCAACGACTTGTTATTATTTATTATCCTCATTTTACAGAAGATGAAGTAAAGGCAATGATAGGTTAACCAACCTGCATGTGATCACACATATAAAAGTTGACTCAGAGTCTTCCTGAAGACCAATCTGTTTTCAGAGTTGAGGCTCAGTACTGCAGAGGGTGAGTGTGCAAGAGGGAGATGGGACAGACAGACAGAAGTCACAGATTCATTAACTACTGAACTGAATCAGGAAGCTTCCAATGAGGGCTTTGTGGTTCGCTCTCTCTCTCTTTGTTATATAGCAAAGCTGAACACATAAGGATGTCACTGTATTTTAAGTTTAGCACTGACTTCCAATTGGATAGAAGCCAGGTGGACACCAAGCAGGAAGAACCTGAGATATGGACTGTGGGAAGAGAAGTAAAAAATAGGCTTTACTGAAACCCTACAAGGTATCTCCTTGTGTCTTCACTCCTGTGAGTCTATAGTTTCCTTTGCCCTCGGGTAGAGACTAGAAATCCCAGCATAGATATTTATTTTTAAAGTTTGCCTTTAATGAAGCTAAAAGATGAGTATAGCCCCTCAAGTTTTGTCATAGTCTCCACTAATGTGGCAGGCACTCGGCTGGGCTTTGAAAGGCTTAGAAAGGGCAAGGTAAGTGCTTCCATGTACTCTGAGTTTACAGTCCCAAGGGGCCATTACCTATTAAATGCTTGGGTAATTCCTATAAAGGAGGAGGACAGAGTCAGTGGTAAGGTCTTCAGACTTGCTTCAGCATGGGGGTCCAGGAAGACTCTGGGGTTAGCCTGTAGCTTTATTCTTCCCTTGGTGAGGCAGATGTATGGCATTTACCCACTGACTAGTCAGCAGTGGCCAGACTTGGGGCTGTTCAGCTTTAAAGCAGTTTGGGAGGGAGTTTAAATGAAAGAACTATAGGTTTCCTTTCAAAATTGAGAGTCTATGACTCCATCAATCTCTGTATATTCACTGAGCGTTTACCAAGGCAAAGCACCATGTTGGGGTAGGCAGAGTGGGCCTCAGGGGTAGAGAATACAAGAAAGTACAGAGAACATCTGCTATCAAGGAACTTATTATCTTTTGTTGGGAAGATAAAATTCATATGTATGAAAAGAAAATGTCAGGCCATCCCTGACTTGAATAAGTGAAATTTGTATCTGTTTTTTATCAGAATGGTCCACCAAGACAGCGTGGGAACTCTCTCTGAGCTGTCCAGACCCTCCAGGCTCCCTGTTTGGGATGTGGAATTTCCTTCTTGGAGAGCAGGAATGCTTTTCAATTTTCCACACGGCCATACTGAGGCAGGCTGTTCTGATGGTTCGTGTCTCATTAGCCAACACTTCTCTTTCTTGACTCAGGGCCCGGTGGGATGAGCTGAGCCACTGCCTCTGTGTGCCCACAGTAGGTTGTATGGATCCAACATCTCTATCATAGTATTTTCCACGTGACCTGGGAGTAGTTTATGGGTCTCTGCTGGCTTCCATTACAGATCGTTTCATTTATCTATTCCTCTATTACCAATCACCTCAGAACTTACTGCCTTAAAACTACAACCACTTAATTAGCTATAATTCTGAGAATCAGGAATTTGGGTGGAGCTGGGACATGCAGCTTGCTTTTGCTCCACATGGTGCTTCCTATTTTTTATCAGAATAGTGGCTCCACTGGAGCTGGAGGAACCATCATGGATTCCCTCATGTGCTTGGGGCCTTGGTCCTGGCTGCCTGCTAGGGAGTCTCAGTTCTGGTCTGTGTAACCTCTCTCTTCAGCAGTCTGTCTCCATTTAATAGTCTAGCTGTAGCCTTGTTATATGGCTTCTAAGAGGGCAAAAATGGAAGGTGCATTATCTCTGAAAACCTAGCCCAGAAATCACACAGCCACACTACAGCCAAAGCAAGACACAGGGATATCCAGATTCAAGGAGAGAAGAGATAAAACTTACCTTTTGATGACATATATGCAAAGCCACACTGCAGAAGAACATGAAGGAACAGGTGGGGGGTTTGATGTGGCCACATGTGGTAACATCTTACTTATTCTCAACATTTAACACATGCTTGGAACATGGTAGTTGCTTGATGTGATAAGATCTGGCATTTAATGAGCACTCTTACTTAGGCATATTTACATGTATTATCTTGTTAAATCCTTGTGACTCTTTGAGGTGTTATTATCCCCATTTTGCTGAGCAAATTGAGGGTTGGAGATGTTGGAACAATTGCCCAAGGTTACTAAACTAGTAAAATGTAGAACTAGAAATCAGACTGAGCAGCCTGGCTCCAGAGGTTAAGCATAGAACATTCTACTGAAAAACTGAATGATCAGGTTTTTTTGCGGTTTACTCTTCTCTGAGATCATTTGTCACCATTACAGTCCTGTAACTGCTTCTCTTGTTATCTTGTTCAGACTTCAAGGAAGTAGATGGCATCTAATAGGCAGAATTCCTTTGAAACCAGAAGAGATACAAGAATGACATGTGGGCTGGGGTCCAGCTTTGCACACAGTCCTGACTCCTCTTTCCCTTTGCCAGAGGAAAATTGCTCTGTTGTCCATGTCCTGTAACAACTGGTTTTCAAAAGCAAAGCTTCTCTGTGATGGGATGCCAGCTGGTGGTGGAATTTTCATATTTTGGTGAGATTTTCATTGACTTTATATTTATTCGTATTTAAAGTTATGAGAATATGTCCTTCCAACTTTTTTGGAATGAATATTTCATTTGTGAAATAGATTGCAAGAATAGATTGGAGTCATTTTTCAGTAAAGATACTTGGCAACAAAAATTTTGGCAGCTCTACATTCATTACCAAAATATGCCAATTTCAACAATCTATTGGTTCTTTATGATCCCAAAGTCTGGGATCCTCTGCTCCAGCAACAACAAACAAGCAAACAAATAAACAAACAAAAAAAATGAGGCAGAGTGGTAGGTCCATAAGAGCCAAGGCTGTGGTATTGCACTGAATCCCACTACCCTCTTTGAACATTGAGAACTTCACATTGTCTTTCTTCTTAACTATTCCTTGGTTTTGCTATTGCAGCAGCAAAGTGGATTTGGGATAGTTATGATAATTTGATGCTATATTTGAATAAAATACTTTCTTAGAAGGTTTGGCATATAGTAATGCACAATAAGTATGAGAGAGCATTATTATTATTATTGATCCCTATGAGATTCCTGTATATAATGATGATTGGACTTCTTATAACTATTTTCCCCTAACTGGCCTTGGCCAAGCAATTAACATTCTCCAATCAGCTCCATGAAGACAGAGAGGTGGAGATGCAGAAACATCAGTGACTAGCTGAAAGCCCCATAGATTCCTGAAACAAAATCAAGCTAAAGGCCTTTGTCCTCAAATCCTCAAGACAACTGAAGAATTATCTCCTGGTTCTCAAGACTCCTGGATAAAAGATTTGAATTGTGGCAACCAAATGCCACTCTTTAAAGGAGATAAGCAAATAATGAAATTTTATCAAAAAGAATTTCAATGTTCTTAAAATTGCATCTAGTAGGGGAGATTCTAGGAAGTTAACCATGACCAAGCATTTCTGGGACCCTCCTTGTTTAACTCCTTCTGATCACCTACCTACCAGCTGTCCCAGATGCACAGCTGCTGGGCTTTCAATTGGGCAGGATGGGAAAGGTGTGACCCTCAGAGTCTGCCACAGGCCAGAGGAGGCTAAGCAGGTGCAGGACTTTGTATCCCTTATAGGAGTCTGATGTCTGAGTGAGGGTTGTAGAACTCCATAGTCCTCAGAGATCTATGACCCCTAGAGTATATGCCATGCCTCCTTTCTATACAACTCTAAGAGGACCTCTGGGCCTCCTACATCCTAAAACATGAGAGAAGATATCTGGTGTGTTGGCTTCCTGAGTCTGAGCAAAGGCACACCTCTCTGTTGAGCATCCCAAGAGGAACAGAGCCTTTCTTCTGGGGCCTCATACAAACCTGCCACTTTGCCAGCAGGAACTTGTGCTTCATGAGGTCATTACAGCTTAAAGTTCCCCACCAACCTGACTTGAGCCCCGAGGCAAAAGAAACAGGCAAAGAAAACAGGCAAAGAAAATCTACAAAACAACCCCAGAGAGAGAGGGAACAAGCTCAACTCTGAGAACAGAGGACTGAAGGAAACAAATAAATCACAACTTGAACAATAAAAAATAATACAACGTCAGACATTTGGGGAGGAGAAAACTAATCTTTTTATTTAAAAATTCAGTAGCTCAATGAAAGGAGGACATCACTCTTAAGAACAAAACGTGTTTTTCTGGAAGATCAAATGGAAAGGATGAAAGACTTCAAAGAGCAAAGAGACATAATCTTAATAAAAGAGAGGTGGTTGATAAATTAGTAATTAAATATAATTGATCATTAATGTAGAGAAAATAACGCTTTATTAGGTCTGAGTTGATGGGGTGCTGGGTGAGTGGCAGGTTGTGCAGCAGACTTCCCAAGAAGGCTGAAGATGCTGTAGTCCTAGATGGAACACAGATATCATGGTGCAAGAATGCATAAATCACTCCACACAAAAAAAGGCAGGAGACAGGTATGCAAAGGTATTAGTCTTTCTTCTTGTTTGATCTTGTTCTTTTTATTGGCATGGCAGTCTGTGTCCACTGACAGACATGAGCAAAAGGTTTTGGCTTGATGCCAAGTAGAGGGAAACACTGGCTAGGTATTAAAGAACCTTTTAGACAATAAGAATAGTTGAAAAACCAGAATGTATCATCTCAGATGTTGGTTGAGATAGCATCCCTTCCAATGTTCACAGGAAGAGTTGAAAATATCATTAAGTGCAATCACTGGCTTCAAATACCAGCTGACAGAGCCATGAGCTCCCTTGCTTGGAAAATAAACAATGTGATCTTGGTAGTATTCTCAATTTTGTGTTGGGCTCACTGCAAAGTCTAGTAGCCTATCATTCATTAGCCACTTGATTTGCCAATGAATGAAAAAAAGTAAATCTTTGAAACGGTTGTTCTAGCAGGAGGAGCTATGAGAGGCATGTGTGTGATCCATGTGTGGGAGGAATGGTACACATGGATAAGACAAATTTTTCTGCCCATCTTTATACCAGCTAGACATTGCCAGCATCCCTTGCAGTTAGATGTGAATGAAAGCACTCTGTGGAATGGGAATGGGGTTGAATGTGTGCCATGTCTAAGCCTGGCCCATAAAATCTTTGCATTCAAGCCTTTTCAAGTCCTTTTACTTGCAAATGATGCTGAGGCCTTAAGAGAAGGTAGAAATTAACATGGAAGTAGCCTGTGTCTCTGAATATCCAGGTGCAGAATTGCTTATTTACCAGGACCATTGACCATTATATATGTAAGAATAGACTCTTGTTGCAGAAAGTCATTGAAATGTGAATTCTTGTCTATTACAACAGCTGGCAATACCCTAATAGAGGGAACTGGCCATTGTATGTGCAGCATGAAAATTTTTCCTAGAAGCATTTGAAAGTATTTTCCGTGGGCATGTATTAATTATGTATTGTTTAAAAACATGCAGTGCTTTTTATCCCTACTGTATATTTGTACTCCCACACTCTTGCCCCCCCTTCCAAGACTTTGTAGAATTCAATAATTAGTTGCAAAGGTACTTTGGGCATACTTGTTGAACCAGTGGTGTTTGGCTATTTGCACATGATGGGACCTGTGCTAAGCTGCGGGATATAGGTGTGGTCGATGTTTTCTTCCTGTCATTGGACTCTATGCCAACTAAATGTCAATGTTGAATACCTTCACTGATTGAAGACTCTGTCCCTTCAGCAGTCACTCATTTGGTTGTAAAATAACTATAATAATTAAGAATATTTGCCCAATATTGAATATTAATCTGTCTCTGACATCTGCTAATTTGATCCAGCCATCTAAAAATTGAAGACATTTTCTTCTTCCCGTTACAATGTCTCTTCTTTAAAGTAAGCAAACTAAGATCTTTCTCTCATACCTAATTGTCCTAGCTCTGAGGGCCTTCCCCCACCCCCTTAGGAGAATCCCAGTACGTCTCTGCCTATTATTTTTATCAATCACTTTCATACATTAGTGCCCCTAAATGTCAGTTGACAGCCTCTTCCGATGATGTTTCCTCTGGCAGAGTGGAGGCCCTTATTGCTCAATTCTGGATCTCTACTGTAGTCATCCAGCTGTTTTATATATTTTTTTAACTTATTTCTCTATCCCCTTAGTTTTGTCTTTTGAATTATCCACTCCTCTTTCCCTAACAAACTAAATTTCCTAAAGCCCTGACTGGTCTAACTCCTATGAATTACCCACATATTGATTTCAACATGTACCTTTTGTGCCTAAAACCTACAACTTAAGTTTAGAATCCCTGCTCAGTTTCCCAGTACCCCTGAAACACCATGGGGAATGGTTTGGTTTTGAAGGCTGAATCAAGCCTGTGCAGGAGCTTGGACTTTGTCCCTTTGGCTGGTGTTTCCTGCAGAGGAAGAGATTCCTGGGAGTAGAAGCAGAGTTCCAGGGAAAGCAGTGCATAACTTCTTAGAGCACTGTTTTTACTTAGAAATGTAGGAAGAAAACTTATTCTTAAAATTATAATATATAGACTGCTTAATACAGTGTCATATAACATTTATATAAATATTTAATGTACACAAGAGACTTAAGATGAAAGGTACTTTTTAAATCTAGTTTTCCTTGATATTTTAAAAAAGTTTTTATTTAAGTTAGTTAATGTACAGTGAAATATTAGTTTCAGGTATTCAATATAGTGATTCAACACTTCCATACAATACCTGGTGCTCATCATCTATTTCCACTCATCCTTCCACCCACCTCCCCTCTGATATCCCCCAGTTTCTTCTCTTTATTTAAAAGTCTATTCCTTAGTTTGCTCCTCTCTCTCTCTTAATTTTTCCCTTTGCTCATTTGTTTTGTTTCTTGAATTCCACATATGAGTGAAATCATTTGGTGTTTGTCTTTCTCTGACTGACTTATTTCACTTAGCATAATACTCTCTAGCTCTATTCATGTCATCCAGATCAAACGGCAAGATTTCACTTTTATGACTAAATAATATTCCATTGTACAACTTTATTCATTCACCAGTCTATAGACACTTGGACTGTTTCCATAATTTGGATATTGTAGATAATGCTGCTCTAAACATTGAGGTATATGTATCCCTTTGAATTAGTATTTTTGTATTCTTTGTGTAAATAACTAGTAGGTCAATTGCTGGATCATAGTGTAGTTCTATTTTTAATAATAAAATATACTTTTGAGGAGGATTGATTTAAGCTCCATCCTTAGTTATATATTCACTCTCATGTTTCCAGACATTCCAGTGTTTTTTAAACTGTAGGCCATAGCTCATGTGTGAATTATGAGATCAATTAATAGATTTCAACCAGTTTTTTTTTTTTCAGAAAAGAAAAAGAGTAGAATAGAATGGAATGGAAAGAATGAAACAGAATGGAAAATAACAGAATGGAATAGAATAGAGCAGAACAGAATAGAATAGCTTAGATAACGAGAAGTCCATAGGGGTTCAGAGCTGTTTGCTTCAGTGGCTCAGCAATGCTTTTAGAGACCCAGATTTTGTTTGTCAACCACATGTTTGGCATCATCCTAAGGCGAATTCCCTCAAGTTTTTTTTTTTTTTTACTTGCCAAATACTCACTTCTTGGGTCCAACAAGACAGAAATCTTGGCTTTTTTATTTTCTTTTAAGAACAAGGAGAATTTCCTTGGGTTTTATTTTCTAGAATTGGGTCTCATTCACTGCTATCCTTGTGCTGAGATAAACTCCCCTCAATACAGGACAGAAGCAATAGATACTGGGGAACCACAGCCAATGTCCACTGTGCCGGGTATACTGCACTGTGACGGATAGCTAACTGGGAGCAAGGCTGGAGAGAAGGAAACCATTTCAAAGATCATGAGTATCTCCCTACTAGGCATGTCCCACCTTCCCACGTGTGTCTACATCCTCTCTGTCCAATAAAACCTGGTTTATGACCTACTTTCTTGATAAAATGTTGTCATGCTACTTTGGCTCATATTGCTTCTATCTTGTCTGACTCTCACTGTTTATAATCTGAGCCTTGCCATTTGAGCGTGTCTCAGTTCTAGCCATTTAAGGTTTACATTTCTATTTTATTATGATATGTGAAGGCAGAAATCATGCTATATACTTCCCTGTACCTTCTACAGGGCTGGACCAGGCTTTCTCGATTGGGCTGATCCATTCTGGTGAATTATCTTTTTTTGATACTGGTAGAATGTCAATAATGACATTTGAAATGCTGTATTTGAGGACTAAGGGAGAGGGAGACCATGAAAAATTTAGCTCTTCCAGACAGCTCATGATAAGAGTGGACTCCATTGTGAATAAGTTGGTCCATGAATTTTAGCAACATAGTCTCCCCACCCCTTTTTGGGGAGCACAGTTGCTACCAGACGAGATCTCTCCTCTTTTGGATAGTCCATCTATTCCCATTCAACAGGGATGAGAGTTGAAGAACAATGTGATATTAGTTTGGGATGTACAATTATGAATACTGCCAACTAAGAGTTTGGAAGGAATAGTGGGTACTGTGAACATACTGAATCCCATTTCCTATGGGATGAAAAAATAGTTCTGTGTAATAGTGTTTAGGGTAACGTGAAATTTCAATGTAAACACTACTTTAAAATAAGAACTTTTTTGACTGTACCTGGAAAAAATTCTGCTAACACACACCTGGGATTCTGTGACCAACAAAACTGAGTTAGAATGGCTGTGCAGGGATGTTATCAGTATGCCACCAGGTCATATAATTAAATTCCAAGTTCTGACTGTATGAAGACACTTGACATTCAGGGAATTCAAGATTTTCCTTCTGTAGAGTTATAATCAGGAGGTCTCTGTGCTTATGTGTGAACTGAAGTCCAGTGTTTTCCCCAACTCCAATCCTTTACAGTCTTTGATCAAAACAGACTTAGCTAGCTGAGTTCCAAAGAGGAGTTCTATAGAAAGGGGGGAAAATGCTTTAGTTGCTTATCATTTACAAGGGATTATCTACAAACCCAGTCAAGTTTAAGAATATTTAATTGCTTGACTACTTAAAGAGGAAACATTTACATTAAAAGGAAAGTGCTAGATGAAGCCAGAGACTCGACTCAATCAAAGTATTTTAAGAGTAAATACATTATTGTATATATTTAGCTTTGCTAACTGATTGGTGAATGAAAAGAATAAATAAAATACAGCATAAAAGGTTGTGTTTACTACATCTTGTGTTCCATAATTCCCTGACAGTCTCTCTACCCATGCCAACTTTTTTTTTTCTTTTTTTTTTTTTTCAAGGAAAACTCTGGAGGTTTTCTTCATTTATTTATTCTTTTTTTTTTAATAGTTTATTGTCAAATTAGTTTCCACATAACACTCAGTGCTCATCCCCACNTACCCATGCCAACTTTATTGAGATATAATTGACATACAATTAAGGTACATACAATGTGATGATTTGATACATTTGTGCATTGCAAACTGATTACCACCATAACAGTAGCTAATGCCTTAATCTTTTCATACAATTATCGTCTCTTTCTTGTGGTGAGAACACTTAAAATGTACTCTCTTAGCAACATTCAAGTACATGATACAAAATTATTAGCTATAATCACCATGCTATACATTAGATCACTAGAACTTCTTAACCTTACAATTGGACATTGTACATTTTGACCAATATCTCTCCATTTCCCCTAGCCCCATCTCGTGGTAACCACGATTCTACTTTCTGTTTCCCTGAGTTTGGCTTTTTTAGATTCCACATATAAGTGATAGCAACAAAATATCTCTCTGTGACTTATCTCACTTAGCATAATGCCTTCAAGGTCCATCTATGTTGTCAAAAATGGCAGGACATCTTCCTTTTTTTTGTAGCTGAATAATATTTCATTGTATATTTATATTATGTCATTTTTATCTATCCATCCATTGATGGACACTTAGGTTTTCTCCTTATCTTGGCTATTGTAATAATGCTGCAGTGAACATGGGAATATAGATATCTGTATGAGATCTTGATTTCAGTTCCTTTGAGTATGCTCAGAAGTGAGATTACTGGATAATATGGTAATTCTATTTTTAATTTTTTGAGGAGCCTCCATATTATTTTCTAGTGGCTACTCCAAACTACATTCCCATCAATGGTGCACACAAGGGTTCCCTTTCTTCACATTCTTATTAACACCTGTTATTTCTTATCTTTTATTTTCTTTTCAAATTTTTATTTATCTTATCTTTTTGATAAGATAATGGCTTTGATAAAAGCCATTCTAACAGGTGAGAGGTGGTTTCTCACCATGGATTTGCTTTGCATTTCCCTGATGATTAGTGATGTTGAGTACCTTCTCCTATACCTGGTGGACATTTTTATGTCTTCTTTGGAAGACCGTCTGATTCTTCTGCCATTGATTGATTGATTGATTTAGCTATTTAACTACTGAGCATGGGAGTTCTTTATCTATTTTGGATATCAACCTCTTTCAGAGATAGTATTTGCAAATATGTTCTCCCATTCAGTGGGTTGCTTTTAATTTTTTTTCCTGTATAGTAGCCTTTTACTTTGCTATAGTCCCACTTGTTTATTTTTGCTTTGGTTATTTGTGCTCTTAGTGTCAGATCTAGGAAATTGCTGCCAAGACCAATGTCAAGTTTTTTTCTTATGGTTCTTCCAGTAGTTTTATAGCTTCAGGTCTTTAAGTCTTTAATCCATCTTAGATTCTATGAGGCTAGGAAGGCTCCTGTGAGAAACTCTAGACTGGCGTAGACACAGGAAGGAAAGCACACGTGAATGTCAGGGCACTTTTTGTGGTAGCTGTTGTTCTAACATGTTCTTTGTTAGCATGTCTTCTTTATATGCACTGTTATTTTTTACTTCTCTCTGTCCATTGTCAGCAGGGATGCAGCCAAGGGTTCCCTCTATGAAGTGCCTCTGATCAGCATCAGCTCAGCTGTGTTTCATCTGTTGTGATTCCAAGTACACGTGATCATTGATGGGAGGCCAATGGCTTAGAAATGGATGGCCAGGAAAAACAATGACAAGACACAGCGATGTCGGTTCATTTTCTTTGTCTGAATATGCGAGCTCACAGGTGCCTCTGCTTTTTTCTGAATGTTGAATGATGCACATCATAGAAATGTGATCACTGCTTCTACTTTGCTGGGACTTTCCGCTTGACTCCTTCATTCAGTCCATTAATCATTTCAGTAGCTGACCACCCCAGGCCTTCACAAACCCTTCCAAAGAAGTCACTCTACATAGGAAGAGAGATGTAGAGTACAAGGTCATTGCCATTTTAACCCCAAGAGGAAACTAGAATTGACTGGGTTTTTTTTTTTTTTACAGTAACTCATATTTGTAAGTATACTTTGCAATCTTCCAGGTATTTTAACAATTATTTCATTCACTTCTCTCAAAAATTTTATGAAAAAAAAGTATTCAAGACATTGTTAAGAATGATTTTCCCGAGGAGGAGTTAAGATGACAGAGACGTAGGGGGACCAAGATTTCCCTCCTCCCTCAAACACAGCTGCATTGAGGTCAGAACACTTAGAACACCCAAGAAATCAATCTGCCAAGCAGCAGAAGGATCTCCACAGTTGGAGGGAGACAGCCTGGTGGGATGGAGGTGCATGAATGTGAATTGGGGGAGACAAAATGGAGAGGGAATCCTTCCTACAGAGAGACAAAAGGAGAGACAGACAGAGGGCTTTGGTATGGAGGCAAACCTGTCTGGACTACAGACCGGGGAAAGATAAATATGGAGAGTGCCAGTTTCTATTATGCAAATAGCTTTAGGAGCTGAATCTCAGAGCTTTTTAAAGTGCATGGCTATAAAATACCTCGGAATAAACCTAACCAAGGATACAAGAGATCTGTATGATGAAAACNTAAAGTGCATGGCTTTTTCTGGACCAGAGTCAGCTGTATGCACGCACCTGGCAGGGAGGGAGCTAGACCCGGGGTGTGGTAGCGATCTCAAGGGCACACTGGGAAAGAATAGTCCCCTTCCTTGAGTACTGTGGGAAAAGAGTTTATTGTCTCCCCCAAGACAAAATACCCTAAAGGTATGAGCCAAAGACCCTTTATCTGCAGGGCTGAGAAGTGCTATTCCTGAACCAGAGCAAGATCCTTTAATACAGGAGATTTTGAATCCCAGAGAAGCACCTAGGAGACCTAGGAGACTATGGAACAGGTCAAATGGGCTGCCCTCACTACTCTGTGACGGCAGCCTGAACGGCGTGGTTTGAGACACTCTGTCCCAGGAAGAGAGATTGGGGTGTCGCCGTTTTTCACCCCATCACCAACACAATGGGGCTTCAGGAAGCAGCACAGTGGCCCCCAGGGAAGGCAGGATCACCTACACCAAACCCTGCCCCTCTGTGCCTGGTAACTGCTTATCTCCCGGGGGACTGACATTAACCAAAGCAGATGGCCCCTCCTCCAGACCAGCACAACTACCGATCCCAGACACCAACAGACAATGTTTTTTGTTTTGTTTGCTTGTTTGCTTGTTTGTTTTGTCTGTGTGATGGTCTATTTGTCTGTCTCTCTGTTCTCTTTTCTTTTTCTTTCTACTCTCCTCTTTTTTTTTCTTTTGGAATCAGGCTCATAGTTTCTGATTTGTTTTGGTCATTTCTTATTATGTATATAATTTTTTATCCGTTTTGTTTGTTTAATCAGGCACTTTTACTCTACTCTTTTTGTATGTTTTCTATATTTTCTGTATTTTCTTTAATTTCTCTCTGGATTAAGCCTTATAGTTTATTTTAATTCTCTAATCAGTTTATTTTTTAATTCCCCCCCTTTCATTTTTCCCTTTTTATGGGATCACCTCCCCTCCCCCTTTCCTTTTTTCCAGTGTTACTTCAACAACCAAATCAAAGCACACCTGATTGAAAGTCCAAACATTCCACCACTACAAGCAAGAAGGAGCTTTGCAGAGGAGTGACAAGTGGGATAAAGCAGTCAAAATGCAACAACAGAGTGCATGCAACACACTCCAAAAACACTTCCTGATGTACCAAACCCTTGACAGTGTGTGACCCCTTTTTAATATAGAAGTACTCACAGGTGCAGGACACATAACAAGCTACTAAAGCACATAAAAGACAGAAATCTAGCCAAAATGATGAAACAGAAGAATTCCTTTCAAAATAAAACTCAAGAAGAAATGGCATCCAGAGAATTGCTCAAAACAGTTATAAACAATATATCTGAACAATAATTTAGCCTACCAGTCATAATGCTAGTAGCTCGGCTTGAAAAAAGCATAGAAGACAGCAGAGAATCTATTGCTACAGAGATCAGAGACCTAAGAACTAATTAGGATGAATTAAGAAATGATATAAGAGATGCAAAATTAACTGGATACAGTGACAGTGAAGACGGAAGAAGCAGACAAGAGAATAGGTGAAATAGAAGATAAAATTATGAAAAATAATGAAGCTGAAAAAAAGAGGAAAAAGAAATTACTAGATCATGAGGGGGAGAATTAGAGAGCTAAGTGATTCTATGAGATGAAGCAATATCTGTATCATAGAAATTCCATAAGAAGAGAGAGAGAAAAGGGTAAAATGCTTATTTAAACAAATTAAAGCTGAGAACTTTTCTAATCTGGGTAAGGAAACAGGCATCTAAGTCCAAGAGGCACAGAGAACTCCCTTAAAAATCAACAAAAACAGGTCAACAATACAACATATCATAGTGAAACTGGCAAAATACAAACATAGAGAATTCTGAAAGCAGCTGGAGACAAACAGTCCTTAACCCACAAGGGTAAACACATAAGGGTAATAGCAATCTGTCCACTGAAACTTGGCATGTCAGAAGGGAGTGGCAAGAAATATTCAATGTATTGAATAGGAAAAACACGCAGCTAAGAATCCTTTATCCAAAAAAGCTGCCATTTAGAATAGGAGAGATAAAGGTTTTCCCAGACAAACAAAAACTGAAGGAGTTCATGACAATTAAACTAGCCCTGCAGGAGATCCTAAAGGGGACTCTGAGTGGAAAGCAGTAAAGACTACAAAGGAGCAGAGACATCACCACAAGCATGAAACCTACAGATAACACAATGGCACTAAATTAATATCTTTCAATAATCACTCTGAATGTAAATGGACTAAATCTCAAATCAAAAGACATAGGGTATCATAATGGATTTAAAAAAAACAAGATCCATCTATATGCTGCCCACAAGAGACTCGTTTTAGACCTGAGGACATCTTCAGATTGAAATTGAGGGGATGGAGAATCATCTGTCATGTTACTGGACATCAAAAATAAGCTGGAATAGCCATGCTTATATCAGACTAACTAGATTTTAAAACAAGACTGTAACAAGAAATGAAGAAAGGCATTATAGAGTATTAAGGGGTCTATGCATCAAGAAGAGCTAACAATTATAAATGTTTATGTCTCCAACATGAAACACCCAAATATATATACACATATATATACATATATATAGATATATGTGTGTGTGTGTATCAATTAATCACAAACAGAAACAAATGTATAGATAATAATACTGTAATTATTGGGGACTTTAATACTCTACTTACAGCAATGGACAGATCATCTAGGCAGAGAATCAATAAGGAAACAATGGCTCTGAATGACACATTGGACCAGATGGACTTAACTGTACAGTCAGAACTTTTCATCTGAAAGCAGCAGAATTCACATTCTTCTCAAGTGCACATGGAACATTCCCAAAAATAGGTTCCATCTTGGGTCACAAAATAGCCCTGAACAAGTACAAAAAGATTGAAATCATACCATGCCTATTTTCAGATCAGAACTCTATGAAACCTGAAATCAACCACAAGAAAAATTTAAAAAACATCCAAATACATGGAGGTTAAAGAACATCCTACTAAAGAATAGATAGGTGTACCATGAAATTAAAGAAGAAATTTTTTAAAATATATGGAAGCAAAATGAAAACATGACAGTCTAGACCCTTTGGGATGCAGCAAAGGCAGTCCTAAGTGGAAAATATATTACAATTCAGGCCTATCTCAAGAAGCAAGAAAGTTCCCAAATATACAATCTAAACATACACCTAAAAGGAGCTAGAAAGGCAGCAGCAAAGAAAGCACAAAGCCAGCAGCAAAAGAGGAATAATAAATATTAGAGCAGAGCTAAAGGATATAGAATTAAAAAAAAAAACAAAACCAAAACAGTAGAACAGATCAATGAATTTAAGAACTAGGTTGTTTTTTTTTTTGAAAACATAAACAAAATTTATAAACCCCTAACCAGACTTCTCAAAAAGAAAAGAGAGAGGATCCAAATAGATAAAATGACAAATGAAAGAGGAGAGATCACAACCAAAACCACAGAAATACAAACAATTATTAGAGAGTGCTATGAAAAATTAACTGCCAACATACTGGACAACGTGGAAGAAATAGACAAATTCCTAGACACTCACACACTATCAAAACTCAAACAGGTAGAAACAGAAAATTTGAATAGACCCATAACCAGTGAAGAAATTGAATTGTTTATTAAAAATCTCCCAAGATAAAAGAGTCATGGGCCAAATGACTTCCCAGAGAAAGTCATTAAAGGAGAGTTAATACATATTCTTCTCAAGCCGTCCCAAAAAATAGAAATGGAAGGAAAGATTCCAGGTTCATTCTATTAAGCCAGCATTACCTTGATTCCCAAACCAGAGATCCGACTAAAAAGGAGAATTATAGGCCAATATCCCTGATGAACATGATGCAAAAATTCTCAACAAGATACTAGCAAATTGAATTCAACAGTACATTAAAGGACTTACCATGATCAAGTGGGATTCATTCTTGGGCTGCAAGGCTGGCTCATTATTCACAACTCAAACAATGTGATACATCACATTGATAGAAGAAAGAATAAGAACAATATGATCCTGTTAATAGATACAGAAAAATCACCTGACAAAGTACAGCATCCTTTCTTAATAAAAACCCTCAAGAAAGTCAGGATAAAAGGAACATAACTAAACATCATAAAAGCACATATGAAAGGTCCACAGCTAATACCATCCTCAATGCGGAAAAACCGAGAGCTTCCCCCTTGAGATCAGGAACATGACAGGGATATCCACTCTCACCACTGTTGTTTAACATAGTGCTGGAAGACCTAGCCTCAGCAATCAGACAACAAAATTAAATAAAAGCCATCCAAATTGGCAAAGAAGTGGTCAAATTTTCATGCTTCACAGATAACATAAACTTTATGTGGAAAACCTGAAAGACTCCACCAAAAACCCACTAGAGATCAGAGGAGGCAAGATGGCGGAGAAGTAGGGAGCTTCGTACATTTCACTCGCCCCCATCTCTCAAACAGAGAAGGCCTAAAGTCATAGGAACCCTTACAGAATCCAGGAGATGGGGAGGAACAGGAGACAGAGTCTGCTGAGAACACCTTATAGTGTGAGTGCACTGGGGAAGATAAAATTGGGCCGGGACAGGAGACACAGAGGGAGGGGGGATCCCCCTTTGAGGGGAGCTGCGGTGAATCTAGGAGAAAAAAGAAAACATGGCCAAAACTGCTTAAGACACTGTCCCTGTTGCTGGAGAAGAGAAAAACCCTCCACTCCGGACACAGAGGGACCCGGTTTCCTGCTATCCAGCTGACCATAGGCGGGATGCACTCATCCCAGGCGACCCCAGGTGAAACTGCTCCTCGCTCACCAGCTCGACGTGGAGGGGACGAGAGAGGCGCCTGAAGCCACGCTATAGTGCTTCTGGCTCGGCTCGATCCGCAGGGGGGAGGAGAGAGGCTTGAAACGGCTCTGAGGGACTTGCCTGCGAGTTTATATTTCAGGCAATATCAATGGGGCCCACCGACTGAGATCTGGAAACGAGGCCTGACTTGGGATATAGAGCACAGCCCACCTCGGCTGCACCCCTGGCACAGGGAGATCACACCCAAAAGAGTGAGTTGCAACACTTGGTTGGAGAAGGGACTGGGGCATCGCCACTTTTCTCCCCACAACCACCAAGGCAGGACCCCCACAGGAGCACTGGACCAAACTACGCCCATCCTCACTACAGAGCTGCCGCCTTCTTCTTCTTCGTCGTCGTCGTCGTCATCGTCGTCGTCGTCGTCATCGTCGTCTTCTTCTTACCGGAGCTGGAGCAAGACCAACACGGATACACTGCCCTGATTAATTCTGGTCACTGGCTTGCTAAACAGTCACATTTAATTCATTCTCTAGATATAAATTCTACGCCTCCAATACTACCTTTCTATCTCTTTCTCTCTGGAGTAATCAGACTATATAGTTTCTCTGATTAGCATTATCATCATTTCTTTCGCCTCCTCTCCAACCATATTCACCTCCTTCTCTCTTTGAAATAAGCCTCTTAGTCTATCTGCCTGCTCATTTCATTTCCAATTTCTCTTCCTCCATGCCCAGATATTTCTCTCTTTGTATATGCTCTTCCACCAGCACTGCATACACCTGGCTATTTATTTGTAGCTGGGAATTCTGGTTCTATGCTTTATATTGTCTTTTGTGTATTGGATTTTTTTCTTTTTCCTTTTCTTTTCATCTTTTTTCTTTTTTATGTATTTTTATTTTTATTATTCATCTTCCCTCCTCCCTCTTTTCTTTTGTTTTTCTTTTTTTTTCTTTGTATGTGTCCCTTCTTTATTCTTTTTTCTTTTTTCCCTTTCAGTTTGCGTGTTTGCTGGATTTGTCTGTGCTTTTGTGTGCCTTTGTTCCCTGTGTGTTTGTCTGTCTATTTACTTTTCCAGGGCTACCTCAAGAAACAAGCAAAAGTACACATGATGGAGAGTCCCAAATACCACTATGAGAGGAAAATAAAATAAAAAAGGTCTCAACAAGAGAGACCAAGTCCACCATTCAAAGAACACTTTCTAAATGGACAGGCCCTGGAAAGTCAAAGAGCCTTCTTTGGTACAGCAACACTCACAGGTGCAGAGTGCATAACAAGTTTTAAAACTAACAAGAGATAGAAAGCTAACCAAAATGATGGAACAGAAGAACTCTCCTCCAAAGGAATTCCAGGAAGAATTGACAGCTAAAGAACTACTCAAAACAGAAATAAGCAAAATAACTGAACGAGAATTTAGAACAATAGTCATAAAATGAATCACTGGGCTTGAAAAAGGCATGGAAGACATCAGGAAAAAAATTGCTACAAAGACTATGGAGCTTAAAATAGTTGTGGTGAATTTAAAATTGCTATAAATGAGATGCAAAATAAAATGGAGGGTTCCAATGCACGGATTGAAGAGGCAGAAAGGAGAATAAGTGATTTAGAAGATACAATTACAGAAAAAAAGAGATAAACTGATCCAGGAACACAAAAGGAGAGTTCAAGAGCTCAGAGATACAATCAAATGGAATAATATCGATATCATAGGAATTCCAGAAGAGGAAGAGAGAAGGAAAGGTGCTGAAGGAGACCTTGAACAAATTATAGCAGAGAACTTCCCCAATCTAGGGAAGGAAACAGACGTTGAAATCCAAGAGGCACAGAGAACTCCCCGCAGACGTAACTTTAATCGATCTTCTGCATGCCATATCATAGTGAAACTGGCAAAATATAAGGACAAAGAGAGAATTCTGAAAGCAGATAGGGATAAAAGGGCCCTAACATACAAAGGGAAATCTCTCAGAGTTGTGACAGACCTATCTACTGAAACTTGGCAGGCCAGAAAGGAATAGCAGGAAATCTTCAATGAGATGAACGGAAAAAATATGCAGCCAAGAATCCTCTATCCAGAAAGCTTGTCACTCAAAATAGAAAGAGAGATAAAAGTCTTTCTAAATAAACAAAAATTGAAAGAATTTGTCACCACTAAACCAGCCCTACAAGAAATCCTAAGGGGGACTCTCTGAGAGAAATGTTGCAAGGAACGCAAGATACCAGAGATACCACCACAAGCATAAATCCCACAAAAGACACCATGACTCTAAACCCATATTTTTTAATAATAACACTGAATGTAAATGGACTAAATGCCCCAATCAAAAGACATAGGGTAGCAGAAAGGATAAACAAACAAAATCCATCTATTTGCTGTCTATGAGAAACTCATTTTATTTTTTGATTTTTTAAAATTTTCTTTTACTGTTTTAATGATTTCTGAGAAAGAGAGACAGTCTGCATGAGCAGGGGAGGGTCAGAGAGAGAGGGAGATACAGAATCTGATACAGGCTCCAGGCTCTGAGCTAGCTGCCAGCACAGAGCCCGATGTGGGGCTCAAACCCACGAGCTGTGAGATCATGACCTGAGCCGAAGTCGAACTCAACCGAATGAGCCACCCAGGTGCCCCAATGAGAAACTCATTTTAGACTAGAGGACACCTTCAGATTGAAAGTAAGGGGATGGAGAAATATTTATCATGCTACTGGAAGTCAAAAGAAAGCTGGAGTAGCTATACTTACATAAGACAAACTGGACTGTAAGGTAAAGACAGTAACAAGGGATGAAGAAGGGCATTATATAATAATTACAGGCTCTATCCATCAGGAAGAACTAACAATTATAAATGTTTATGCAGCAAATATGGGAGCACCTAAATATATAAAACAATTATCACAAACAGAAACACTCTTATGGACAAGAGTGTGCTAATAGCAGGGGACTTAAATACTCCACTAATAGCAATGGATAGATCAACTAGACAGAAAATCACTAAAGACACAAAGAACTTGAATGATACATTGGACCAGATGGATCTGACAGATATATTTAGAACTCTACATCCTGAGGCCAGGGAATTTACTTTCTTCTCTAGTGCACATGGCACATTCTCCAAGATAGATCCCATACTGGGACATAAAGCAGCCCTCAATAAATAGAAAAGAATTGAGATCATACCACGCACACTTTCAGATCACAATGCTATGAAACTTGAAATCAATCACAGGAAAAAGTCTGGAAAAACTCCAAAAACATGGAGGTTAAAGAACACCCTACTAAAGAACGAATGGGCCAATCAGCAATTAGAGAAGAAATTAAAAATATATATATGGAAAGAAATGAAAACGACAATACAACAATCCAAACTCTATGGATGCGGCAAAGGCAGTCCTAAGAGGAAAGTACATTGCATGCCAGGTCTATTTCAAGAAATTAGAAAATGTGCAAGTGCAAAATCTAACAGCTCACCTAAAGAAACCAGAGGGAGAGCAACAAGAGCACCCCAAACCCAGTAGTAGAAGACAAATAATAAAAATCAGAGCAGAAATAAACAGTATAGAAACCAAAGAAATAGTTGAACAGATCAATGAAACCAAGAGTTGGTTTTATGAAAAATAAACAAAATTGACAAACCTCTAGACAGACTTCTCAAAAAGAAAAGAAAGGGCACTCAAATAGACAAAATCATGAATGAAAATGACTGATTACACCCAAACCCTCAGAAATACAAGCAATTATCAGGAAATACTTTGAAAAATCATATGCCAACAAATTGGACAACTTAGAAGTAACAGACAAATTCCTAAACACACACTCACTACCAAAATTCACACGGGAAGAGAGAGAAAATCTGAACAGACCCATAACGAGTGAAGAAATCGAATCAGTTATCAAAAATCTNAAAAGGAAATAAAAGGCATTAGAATTGGCAAAGAAGTCAAACTCTCACTTTTCACAGATGACATGACACTCTACATACAAAACCTGACAGACTCCACCAGAAGCTTACTAGAACTGATCAATGAACTCAGCAAAGTTGCAGGATAGAACATCAATGTATATAAATCAGTTGCATTTGTATACACCAACAATGAAGCAACAGAAAGAGAAATCAAGAAATTGATCCCATTCACAATTGCACACACACAAAAAAACAAACCATAAAATACCTAGGAATAAACCTAACCAAAGATATAAGAGATCTGTATGATGAAAACTATAGAAAACTTATGAAGGAAATTGAAGAAAACACAAAGAAATGGAAAAACATTTCATGCTCATGGATCAGAAGAATAAATATAGTTAAAATGCCATTACTACCAAAGCAATCTACACATTCAATGCAATCCCAATCAAAATTGCACCAACATTCTTCTCAAACCTGGAACAAACTATCCTAAGATTTTAATGGAACCGCAAAAGACCCCAAATAGCCAAAGTAATATTGAAGAAGAAAACCAAAACGGGAGGCATCACCATCCCAGACTTTAGCCTCTACTACAAAGCTGTCATCATCAAGACAGTATGATATTGGTACAAAAACAGACACATAGACCAATGAAATAGAATAGAGAACTCAGAACTGGACCCAAAAGTATACACCCAACTAATCTTTGACAAAGCAGGAAAGAGTATCCAATGGAAAAAAGACAGCCTCGTTAACAGATGGTGCCAGGAGAACTGACAGCAACATGCAGAAGAATGAAGCTAGATCATTTTCTCACACCATACACAAAAATAAACTTAGAATGGATAAAAAACCTGAATGTGAGACAGGAAACTATCAAAACCCTAGAGGAGAAAGCCGGAAACAACCTCCTTGACCTCAACCGCAGCAATTTCTTACTTGACACATCCCCAAAGGCAAGGGAATCAAGAGCAAAAATGGACTATTGGGACCTAATCAAGATCAAAAGCTTCTGCACGGCAAGAGAAACAATCCATAAAACTAATAGGCAACTGACAGAATGGGAAAAGATAGTTACATATGATACGTCAGATAAAGGGCTAGTATCCAAAATCTATAAGAAACTCCCCAAACTCCACACCTGAAAAACAAAGAATCCAGTGAAGAAATGGGCAGAAGACATGAACGGACACTTCTCCAAAGAAGATATCCAGATGGCCAACAGACACATGAAACGATGCTCAGCAAATCAATCAAATCAAATCAATCCAAATCAAAACCACACTGAGATACCCCTTCACATCGGTCAGGGTGGCTAAAATGAGCAAATCAGAGAACTCCAGATGCTGGCGACGATGTGGAGAAACGGGCATCCTCCTACCCTCCTACACCCTCCTACACTGTTGGTGGGAATGTAAACTGGTGCAGACCCTCTGGAAAACAGTGTGGAGGTTCCTCAAAAAATTAAAACTAGAACTCCCCTATGACCCAGCAATAGCACTGCTAGGAATTTACCCAAGGGATACAGGAGTGCTGATGCATAGAGGCACATGTACTCCAATGTTCATCACAACACTCTCAACAATAGCCAAAACATGGAAGGAGTCTAAGTGTCCATCAACTGACAAATGGATCAAGACGATGTGGTTTATCTGTACAATGGAATACTACATGGCAATGAGAAACAATGAAATCTGGCCATGTGTAGCAACATAGATGGAACTTGAGGGTGTTATGCTGAGCTAAATAAGTCAGGCAGAGAAGGACAGCTACCATATGTTTGCACGTACAGAAGGATTAGGAGGAACTTAACGGAGGGCCATGGAGGAGTAGAAGGGGAAAAATAGTTGGGGAGAGGGAGGGAGGCAAACCATGAGAGACTCTTGAATGCCAAAAACGAACTGAGTGCTGATGGGAGTGAGGGAGAAGGGAAGGGGAGCGATGGGCATGGAGGAGGGCACTTGTTGGGATGAGCACTGGGTGTTATATGGAAACCAACTTGACAATAAACTATTTTTTAAAAAAACCCTGCTAGATCTGATACATGAATTCAGCAAGGTTGCAGGATCTAAAATCAATGTATACAAATTATTTGCACTTCTAAACACCAATAATGAAGCAACAGAAAGAGATATGAGGGAACCAATCCTATTTACAATTTCACCAAAACTCATAAAATAGCTAGGAATAAACCTAAACAAAAAGGTAAAATTTCTGTATGCTGAAAACTATAGAAAGCTTATGAAAGAAATTAAAGAAGACTCAAAGAAAAGGGAAAAAATTCCATGTTCATGGATTGAAAGAATAAATATTTTTAAAATGTCCATACTACCCAAAGCAATCTACACATTCAATGTAATCCCAATCAAAATAGCACCAGCATTCTTCTCAAACTTAAAGCATAAAATCCTAAAATTTGTATGGAACCACAAAAGACCCCGAAGCAAAGTAATGCTTGGAACCAGCATGGGAGCTTCCGGAACCAGATGCAGCCCCGCCTGGCTGGCCCCTTTTAAGAGACTGGAGGACGTTTTAAGAAAATCACGTTTATGGCAGAGCGGGAAGCTGGGCAGCCAACCTCTCGGTTCCTGCTGCCTCCCTCGTCTTCCCCACAGGCTAGGCCGGGGCCTGTGAGTGGGAACCCAGCTGGGCTGCTGCCTGTTACCTGCACAGTGGCCACGAGGGGTGAAGTGTGTGAAATAAACCATTCTAACGCTGCAAAAACAAAGGTAAAGAAAAAAAAATTTTGGAGGCATCACAATCCCAGTATTTAACCTGTATTGTGAAGTGTAACCATTAAGACAATATGGTATTGGCACAGAAACAAACACATAGGCCAGTGGAACAGAATAGAGAACCCAGAAATGGACCCACAAATATATGGCCAACAAATCTGGACAAAGCAGGAAAGAGTATCCAATGGAAAAAAGACAGTCTCTTCACAAATGGTGCTAGGCAAACTGGACAGAAATATGCAGAAGAATGAAACTGAACCACTTTCTTACACCATACACAAAAATAAATTCAAAATGGATGAAAGGCCTAAATGTGAGACAGAAAACCATCAAAATCTTACAGAAGAAAACAGGTGGCAACCTCTTTGACGTCAGCTGCAGCAACTTCTTACATGACATGTCCTGAAGGCAAGGGAAATAAAAGCAAAAATAAACTATTGGGACCTCATTAAGAAAAAAGTTTCTGCACAGTGAAGGAAGGTATATATATACACAATGGAATAATATTCGGCAATAAAAAATGAAGTCTTACCATTTGCAGCAATGTGAATGGAACTGGAGGGTATTATGCTAAGCGAAATAAGTCAGAGAATGACAAATATTACATGATTTCACTCATATGTGGAATTGAGACACTTAATAGATGATCATTGGGGAAAGGAAGGAAAAATAAGAAAAAGCAGAGATGGAGGAAAACCTTAAGAGACTCTTAAATACAGAGAACAAACTGAGGGTTGATGGGAGTGGGGAAAATGGGTGATGGGCATTGAGGAGGGGACTTGTTGGGATGAGCACCGGGTGTTGTATGTAAGTGGTGAATCACTGGATTCTACTCCTGAAACCAAGACTACACTGTATGTTATCTAAGTGTTTTTCTTCTGAGAAGGGAGAAGAGAAGAGAAGAGAAGAGAAGAGAAGAGAAGAGAAGAGAAGAGAAGAGAAGAGAAGAGAAGAGAAGAGAAGAGAATGATTTTCCTTAGGGAGGCAGGAAAATTACACTTACCTAAATAATTACACTTATATAAATCATTTTATTTTTCCAATGCACATGCAGTATGTTTGTATTTAAAAAAGAAAAAAAGGGGCGCCTGGGTGGCTTAGTCGGTTAAGCGTNCTGAAGAAATGCATGTAGAGGAAGATGGATCAAGAAAATGAGGAAAATGTAAGCAATTGATGAGTCTGGCTAATGGCATTTGGAATTTTTTGTACTATCCTTGCAACTTTTCTGTGAATTTAAAATTATAAAAGCACAGAAAGTTACAATAATGGCCTAAGAAGGTTAAAGATATGTAATTCTTGGATAATGTTTAAGACGGGTAATTCCAGCAAATTTGCTTGGAATTTCCCTAGGAATCCCCCAAATGCCTAGATTACAGGATTTGCTTAAAATTATAGATTTAAAATATAATAGAATGAACCATAGGCTGTGGGAAAAATTATTGTACAGTTGAGGCACAACATGACTCTATTCAGTTCATAGCTTTTATTGAAATATAAAACAAACTAAGCAAATTCTTTGAATTTTCTTTGTATGCAGGTGTGCAATTACAGGGTGAGGGCTTGTTTTCTGAGCATAGTATGTTCCATACATTAGAAGGTAATAATTACCTTGTTAGATATCCATTCTATTTTTTACATACCATGAAACTCATCTGTTTTAAGTGTATAATTCAACTACTTTTACTAAATTTATAGTTGTTCAACCATCACCACAATCCAGTTTTAAAATGTTTCCATCACCCCAAAGGGATCCCAGGAGTCCATTTACAGTAAATCCGTGTTCCCACCCCCAGACTAAGGCAAATACACTCGCTGTCTTTACAGATTTGCCTTTTCTGGACATTTTATACAAGTGGGATCATACAATGTATGGTCTTTCCCATCTGGCTTCTTTCACTTAGCAGAATGCTTTTAAGGTCCATCACCCCTGGTTTTTCTGGGAGTTTTCTCTTGGTGCAAGAAGTTACTCAGAGAGTAAGCAAATACTTACATTTACTCTGAGGCAATGAGGAATGGTATGATAAATGTCCCTGCAGTAAAAAAGAAATGTGCTATCTGGTACTGGACCCAGGTATCTAAAGACCTGTAAGTGTTTTTCTTCTGAGAAGGTACAGTGACTACAAAGAGACATATATGTTTTGTGATCATGTCATCTGGCACCAAATGTGAGCTGTAAGGAAATGCTGACGTGCAACTTGGTTTTTAGAAAGCGTTAGGGTCTCAGGAAATGCTATACTTAATATCAATATATGATGCAAAAAATTTTAAGTGTTATCATTTTATAGTAATTTAAAACATCCAGGCTTAAGGGTGCCTGGGTGGTCTTAGTCAGTTAAGCATCTGACTCTGGATTTTGGCTCACATCATGATCTCATGGTGGTGAGATCAAGCCCTGTATCTGAGTCTGTGCTGAGCGTGGAGCCTGCTTGGGATTCTCTCTCTCTGTCCCCTGCCCCACTTGTGTGTGTGCGAGCTCTCTCTCAAAATAAAAAAAAAAAAATAACAAAAATAATAAAGCATTCAGGTTTGTGAAAAAGTGAAAAAAATCCACATTAGATTAAAAAGGCCAATAGATAAACTTTTCTTATTAAATAGCTTGCAAATGAACTTGCAATTTCCTTACAAATGGAAAAATGAAACATCTTTCAGTTACACATATGTGTATACATAAATATATATCGTTCTCTTGCAAGGACCTTGCAGTGCCTTCTCTTGCTTTTGCTTTATCATACTTGTTTGGAATTCTCTTTCCATTCCAAGCATCTCTGACTCAGCAATTAAAAATTATGAGATTTTCCCATCAGCTTCTTTGGTTTTTGTTTGATTTATCTGCATGTCTCTTTCTAACTGAGTTGTCCAGACTGTCCCAGCATCCCCTGCTGGTCAATTTGCAGCCAGGCAACTCTGATGCTGCTACCATTTGTTATGTACAGTTATGCATTAGTCATGTTAGTTGTGTGATGTTTATAAAATGACCTATTTCAAAATAAGGGTCCTGTATAGACAATTCTGTCACCTAGATGCTTCAGAGTTTTAGAAATATGAATAAAAGCCGTTTTTACCAAATCTTATTTTTGCTTATTTGTTTTCCTGGAACACCCAAATTTAGGGTAGAAAAGACTTCAATTAAAAATTCCTACAATGTCTCCTCCACAATCAAGGAATTGTGTGACTTCAGGGATGGAAATATATTAGTCAGCATTTCTCAAGATTAGACTTCTGAGCTGAAGATCAGAAGCTCTAATAAATCAATATCTGAAATTGCAAGTCAATGAGAATAACAATGGCATTTATGTTCAAGCCCAGCCACGGGCATACAGTCATCTTCATTGGCTCCCCAAGTGATAAACCCCACACAGATGGAGACAAGGCGCAGACGTGGCATCAGTGGTGGTCTTCTGTCCCACCCCTGAGACTGGCGCCCCAAGAAGGGTGAAAGACACCACATTGGATTGTTCTGTCATCACCATGAAAACTTGATTCCCTTTCCTAAAGAAACAGTCCAGCAAAATAACACAAACATGACCAAAGCTGGAGTTGATTGCTGCAGGGGAATGAGTGATCTGGAGGATCTTAGGGGTAGGCAAAGTATCCTATTCCCTGAAGACATCACAGGGAAAGAGAAATAGTGTTATAAAAAGTCTAAAATTGAGTCAAGAAATTAGAAACTTTAGAACTTTCAGCATCAGATCCAGAGTTTTCTATGGTTTGGGCCCCCATTCTCTTCTGAGACTCACTATCCAACTTGGAATGAGACCCTAAAGAAATGGGGCATAGCTTCTAGCCCCAATTTTGCAGGGGGGTTAGAATCTTCATTCTACTGGAAGTTTTTTTTTTTACTTCTGAAAATGAGAGAGAGAGAGGTAGCATGAGCAGGGGAGGGTCAGAGAGAGAGGGAGACACAGAATCTGAAGCAGGCTCCAGGCTCTGAGCTAGCTGTTAGCACAGAACCCGATGCAGGGCTCGAACCCATGAACCGTGAGATCATGACCTGAGCCGAAGCTGGACGCTCAACCAACTGAGCCACCCAAGCGCCCCTGTTTTATTTTTAACTAGAATGTCCCTGTCTTATTCCCTTTCTCCCTGCCCATATGTTTTTCTCCCTCTACCAGTCATTCCTCATATTTATAAATTGCAGAGGATTGTGTAGATATGATATTCTATCATCGTCATCAACAGCAGCATCACTGTCATCATTGTCATTGACATTGTTACCTTTGGGAGACAAAAGACAGCATGTGAACAGTGATCATTGTACATAAAGCCATGGAAAAGCAAATTCGCAAACATCCTGAATGAACAGATGATATCTAAGAGCAGGTGTTTCCACATGTGCTTCTACATGCACATTCTTCCCTCACCTGTTCTCTTGGGGTAATGTCCAGTCATACTACCCATACAAATACAGCACATGTAGCCTGTGTCCACTTCAAACAGGACCCAACTTTTCCATTTGAATGCAGCTGTATGGCTGGCTAGGTAGACAGCATCAACCATACCAAAGATTCAGTGATGAAATAATTTCCTCCAGTTTCTCTGGGGCTGATAACATTGGGACTCATTCTGAATTGGAAGATAGATAACATTGATTATGAATCAGTGTGTGTATTAGAGAAAGGAATTATGGCATTTTACTTTGGGAAAAAACATGGTTTTCTTCAATATGACAGAAAAACTCTGGCTTGAAAGGAATGTAAGTCTTCTGTCTTCTTTATTAAGTACAAAGGTGAAGAAATGTAGACAAGTCAACACTGTAGTAGTAGTTCATTTGAACAATAATCTTGAACAATCTTCTAGTTTATGTGATGAGTATTATGCTAGAGAATAATAATAATAGCTAATATTTATTGGATATTTACTATAACCCAGGTCTCTGTTCATGTATCAACTTTAATGAATTGGCAGTGGCTGCCTGACATGGTGTGCTGGGATGGATTCTGAGACCTTATATGGGTTTAGTGATAGTGTTGTGATTGATTAATGATGTATGCTTTGAGCACAAGAGGGAAGAATGATGGTACATACAAGTATATTCACACCCCATGATTTTGTGACATCAATAAAGATAGAATGTGACAAAGCACACTGAGAGAGGCACAGTGAAGTCCAGAGCAGAGATTCAGCAAAAATCATTAGCATGGAGGTGAATTATGACCTTCATTTTGACAAAGAATCAAACTTTGTCGGGTGAAGAGAGAAAAGAGAAGGGCATTTTAAGCAGAGGCAATAATTTCAAAAAGATGATGAGGAAAGATGTAGGGTATGCTAATGGACAGCCACTAGTTGGGCCCATCTGGTACTTACAAGGCACAATGAGAATTTAGCTAGGCAATGGTATGGAAGAAAAGTAGAGGGAGCTTCAATACTGACTGAAAATGGTTAGAAATTGATAACTATTTATTTTGTGGTATGGCCAGATATGAGGATTATTTTGAAAAGTGCACATGAGAGAGGAATTAGAGATGATCAAAGCTAAAGCAATTGCAAGAGTCTGCATGAGACATACAGTATCTGACTAGGGTGTAGGAGACTGCTGCAAACGACATCTGCAGGTAGAATGAACTGTCTTGATAACCAAATGAGCAAATGGGTGAGGACAGAGAGACATGGCTGTCATACATTTGTGTCACATTCATTTAACAGGAATAAGGAAGCAGGAAGTTTTATGATGATGAGCTTTATTTTGTTCATCTTTATTTTGGTGTGTTGAAAGAAAATCATTGGAATATCTAATAGGCAGCTGAAGATTATGTTTGGTGATCAGGAGACTGTGGTAGGCCAGAAAGATGGTTTAGAGAGAGGTCTGCCTAGACATGGTAGCTGATAAATTTGCAAGAATTCAGGGGCTTGCAAAGGAAGAGAGCACAGATCAAAGAGGATAAAATTTGACCATGGCACCTGCCTCGTTTAGGAGGCAGAAGTGTGCAGCCAAGCTAGCAAAGGTGACAGGAAAGGAACGATCATTCAGCAGAGGGAGAACAGGGGGAAGAGAAGGCCAATTCTAAGATCTTTGTAAACAGTCCTACCTTGAATTTCTTTTAGATTTTAGCCTGTCAACTCCTATTCTCATCTATTACATTAATTATTGCTTACAAATTTGTTTTGGAATATGTTTACATAAATTATGAAATATTTCTGGAAATGTCCTTGGTTTTGTGCTATTTTTGCATATGAACAAGTAAAAATTAAATTGTCTTTGAGTCATCATTGCTCTCTCATGTATCCTAATCATTGAAACATGCAGATGGTTAAGTGTAAAAATGCAAAGCACCACTGAATGTGCACAGTCTCCATTTCCCTATCTGTTCTCAATTTCCTCCAGATACAGGTGCTCCCTTCTTTCCATGTCATTTTCATTAACCTGTGGGTCACAGAATGGACTCCATCACTGGAGTGTATCTTCTTCCTCTAGGAGCCATATATAATTTCCATATATAAACGTTGGCTTCTAAAAATATTGATGTGAATAAAACTGTCAAAGATACTGTGTTAGCTTCATTTTCTACCTTCTTTATTTTTTTCTTTTATCTTACATTTCTCCATTTTTTTCAAACAATGACTCCCAAGAATTTTCAGGGGCTCATCCTCCAATATCACCTATATTTTCTGTTTTTTTTTTCTTCACATTTTCTTTGGCTGATTTGCTTCAGATTCTGTGATTTACTATTTGTATTTAATTTAATAAGTATGTGTGGTAGAGAAACATACAGGAAGCCATGCTTATATCCTCTCATCTTTTATTCTGATCTGTAGCTGCTCATTAAGTGTGGGCTGCATTGTATCTATATCCTGCTATCTTTCAGCAGCTTGTACGACATCCCTATTTACCACAATATAAAACACACATTTTTAAGGGAAGAATATTATCTCCAAAGGGGAAAATTTAGTTCCTTGGAGGGGGGTGATAAAATCTTACTCAAAATCTATAAAAGACATATATACATATAACACAGAAACAAATATACAGTCTATCTGTGGTGTTATAATTTTACTGCAGAGTAACTGGTGAAAAGAGAATCTAAAAAGCCTTCGTAGGGGGTGATGATATAAAAAGAAAGGTTCAGAAACACCAGTCTAAAAGAAAAATTATGGCTTGTCTCAACAAAAGCTCCTGTTTGAGCCAAACATTATAAATAAATTATGAAACATGACAAAGTGGAGAGAAAAACTGAACAATGGACACTTTTGTCGAAATATGCACCTGTTTTCTGCCCTTTTGAGTGCTTTAAACGACCTACTCTCTACAAGTCTTATCATTTTATCTAGTGATATTTTTCCAAAGAGCTTAATTCTAGGGTTTAGAAATGTAAGTGGCCCTAGTTTCTAATATCCTTTATCTTTTGTAAAATCACACAGTAGGCACTTCCATTTAATTGTATATATGTGTGCATTTACCTTCTTCCAACAAACCATTGTAATTCATGCCGATATAGGAATATAGCAAGTGCTATAGAGAACAATGTAAGACACAATAAACATGGAATATTCAGGAATTTGGAAAACTCAGAAATCTTGTGTCCATCAAATCACAACTATTTCTCTTTCTTAATCATGTCTGAATTGCTAAATTATTTGCTGCTTCATTCTTTGATGGGCATCTTCTGTCAACCCATATCTTTCCGTTTGCTAGACCACACCCCTTTTCCTATTTCTGCACCTATTTTGTAAAGAATTAGGGATTTAAAAAATAAATCTTGCAAAATACACCATCATAATTCCTCTTTGGTACAAAATTGCAGTTATAAAACAAATAAGACATGGGATGAAGAGTACAACATAAGGAATAAGGTCAATAATATTTTAATAAGTTTGTAAGGTGGGTGATAATAACTACTTATCAGGTGATCATTGTGTAATGTATATAAATATCAAATCACTAAGATGATTATTACAATATTATATATCAATATAATATAGTATTGTATAAAATAATACTTGAACCTAATATAATATTGTATATTAACTATAGTTCAATTAAAAATATCTCTCTGGGGCTCTCAAAACAAGGGTTTACTATGTCACTTGCCATGCATGATGAAATTTTTATTTGTGTGTATGTATGTTTAAGACTAATCTTCTGTGGGGTCAGTTGATCCCAACCTTCAGGAGAAGAGAGATAAGCAAGATGCAATGATGAGACTTGATGAGAATCATAGTGTTTCATATTTGAAAGAGTCATGGAGATTATGTAGAAAACTGCACGAGTCACTTTATTCTGATAGACTAGTGCAGGTCCACTGAGGCCCAGGGAAGTATGAAAAGTCTCAACACTGGAGACAAGCTTGGGCTAACAGCTAAGTACCCTGACATTCACTTCTGTACATTCTTCTCTATATCAAGTGATGATTTTCTAGACTGCAAGTTTTCCTTTCCAAAGTCTATTTTTTTATTCTTTGTGATATTAGATGCAGAACTTCTTACAAGTAAACATTCCAAGATGTCTTAATGATATTTTAAGTGAACTCACAGCATTAAGCATGATTAGAAACTTCCAAGAATGCTCTAGAAAGGAGACCCTTAACCAAGACTGGTATGACTATGCCTTAAAATTTGTGTGACTATAGCTTTCTAAGGTCACCTGAGCTCTTTTGGATGAAATTCTTAGACTTTTGGCCTTGTAATTTTGTGTGCTTAGTATTCCTTTCTTTTCTTCCATTTTCACTGGCTTTTCTTTTATTTGTTATATATTTCATTCAGGTTTGTGAAACTTTAATAGTGCTGAAGTGACAAACAACGTGATACGGAATTATTACCACCTCCATTTTGTGGGATGGTTGTGTTAATAGCAAAACTAGTTTATTTTGAAAGCTGTACTTTTTTACATGATTAACATTTTTTAATAAAAGCATTTGCAAATAAACTCACAACTCTTATTTCCAATGACTGTATTCCTTTTCCTCTTACAGAAGTCCCTGTACTGAGTAGTTTTAGGAGTATATACACCTCCTCCCACCCCCATCATTTCAGCATGAGAAAGGTACTGGAGCCACAAGCTGAATATTCAATGGCAATTTTTGTGTTTATGATGTGGGATGGAAAGAAATAGAAATGAAACCTCTCTTCTTTCCACAAGCCACATGCAGACTGACTCCAAGTGAAGGGTTTTCACACAGGCCAGTTTCTGTGCTATGAATTTACCCACTTTGCAACCAACCCTGAGAGATATTTTAGGCTCCGCATCTGGTTGAAGCAGTCTCTCAGGCACAAGTACGCAGCTGTGCCAGTCGTGGGGCTGTTTTATTTGATGAGGACCACAGCTCTCTGGCAGATGGGCTCTGTTTTGATTTCCCAAACCTCCTGGAGGTGAAGGAAGGTTTGCTGACTGTGGTCAGGAAGGTCCCAATTATGAATGATTCCCTAACCAAGTGTTGAAACACTGTACTTTGTAATTAAAATGCGAAACACACGAGCTGCCAAACCTAGAAAAAAATTTTTCAGGAATTTTCCTTGAAAGTTTGGTTTCTCACTTCCTTCAAGCATCTTCTCTCTAAATGTACTTGATTTCCTGTATTCTTCCATAAACAAAATGATCTCGTCTGCTCCCTTTGATTGCTACTGTCTGTCAAGAAGTATGAATATGGGGGCGGCTGGATGGCTCAATAGGTTAAGCAACTGACTTCAGCTCAAGTCATGATCTCGAAGTTCTGTACTTGTGACACAGCCCCTGCTTGGGATTCTCTCTACCACTCTCTCTCTCTGTCTGTCTCTCTCTCTCTGTCTCTCTCCCACTTCCCCACTTGCACTCCCTTTCTTAAAATAAATAAATAAACTTAAAAATTTATAAAAGAAGTCTTTTCATAAAAAAGAAATGTAGATATCGTTTATACTATTAACAATATATATTTCAGGGACTTACTTTTTCTGTTTTTAAAGAAAAAATGTTTGTTTATTTTCAGAGAAAGCAATAGAATGTAAGTGAGGGAGGGTCAGAGAGAGGGGGGGCAGAGAATCCCATGCAGGCAGTTTGTCTGGGATATGTACTCTATCAGTGCAGAGCTGAACCTGGCACTCAAACCCACAAACTATAAGATCATAACCTGAGCCGAAATCAAGGGTTGGTCCTTCAACCAAGTGAACCACCCAGGTGCCCCTGCTTTTTTTTCTTATAAATCTTAAATCCTATCCTCATTTCACTTTGCTGCTGCTGTGACAAACAACTCTGTGCTATCAGGAAAATGAAGGAAAAGATGACTCTAGAGAAAGCAATTTTTCCTTTTGATGTGGTAACATTTTGCTCTGTGTACTGTAAGATTCTGTTATTGGGTATATACAAGTTTAGAACACTTTTTTGGTAATTTAGTGAGTTATGTGGTGACCCACTTTATTCCTAACATTGCTCTTTTGTTTAAAGTCTATGTTGTCCACTAGTTAACATATCTGTAGCAACTTTCTTTTAGTTGGTCATGTTTGACTGCCATATATTTTTCCCCATATATTTTTTCAGTCACCTCATGTCTTTCTTTTTTTCCCCACATTGCTGAATTGGAGGGGGACAGGAGACTGATGTGGGTCAAACTAGTTGAGAGAGACGGAATGGAGACAAAAAAGAAAGGGCAAAATACATTTCACTTCAAAAAGTACCTATAGGATGCTAATTATGCAAATGCACCTACATATCTGGATATATAAAGGGTATTTAAAGAAGAAAAAGAAAGCAAAAATTTCATCAGATACCCCATAGCCAAAGACAAATAACTGTTATCAAACTAGGAGAAAAAAGTTAAACATGTGTAAAGGATTTATAAAGAATGCCTATAATTAGATAAGAAGATAAACTAATTAGAAAAAAAGAGCAAAATATATGTACAGGCAATTCATAGGAGAAATGAAAATGAACAATAAATATATATTTAAATGTATAACCTTACTAGCAATTAAGTAAATGCAAATTAAAATGAGCTTTTATTTTTCACCAATTGTACTTGAACATATTTCTTTGTTTTTAAAACATATTTCAAAATTAGATAAAGTGAATGGGGGAAGGTAATTCTCCCTCTAAATGATACCTTTCGTAAATATTTAACTTTGCAATTCCTTTTTGTAAGGCACTTTGTTAGGCACTTTTAAAATTGCACAATTTAAAATACAGCTGGAAGTCCTAGCGCCAGCAATCAGACAACAAAAGGAAATAAAAGGCATCAGAACTGGCAAAGAAAAAGTCAAACTTTCACTTTTTGCAGACGACATGATACTCTGCATAGAAAACCCGACAGACTCCACCAGAAGCCTACTAGAGCTGATCCATGAATTCAGCAAAGTTACAGGGTACAATATCAACTTACAGAAATCGGTTGCATTTTTATACACCAATAATGATGAAACAGAAAGAGAAATCAAGAAGCTGATCCTATTCACAATTGAACAAAAAGAAACATAAAATACCTAGGAATAAACCTAACCAAATATATAAGAGATCTGTATGATGAAAACTATAGAAAACTTACGAAAAAAATTGAGTCACAGAGAAATGAAAAAACGTTCCATGCTCATGGATGGGAAGAATAAATATTATTAAAATGTCATTACTACCCAAAGCAATCTACACATTCAATGCAATCCCAATCAANCCAAAGTAAATAAACTTAAAATTTTTTAAATAAAAATAAATAAATAATCATTTAAAAAAGAAATCTGGTCATTTGTAGCAACGTGGATGGAACTTGAGGGTGTTATGCTGAGTGAAATAAGTCAGGCAGAGAAGGACAGATACCATATGCTTCCACTTATGGAAGGATTAGGAGAAACTTAACAGAGGACAATGGGGGAGGAGAAGGGGGAAAATAGTTGGGAAGAGGGAGGGAAGCAATCCATGGGAGACTCTTGAATACTGAGAACAAACTCAGGACTGATAGGGGGAGAGAGGGGAAGGGAAGTGATCAGCATGGAGGAGGGCATTTGTTGGGATGAGCACTGGGTGTTATACGGAATCCAACTTGACAATAAACTATGAAAGAAAAAATTTGCACAATTTTTGAGCCAAAAATCTCACTTATTGGTATCCACCCAAGAGAAACACAAAGAAGGCATGCATCCAAAGGAGGCATGTACAGAACTGTTCCCTGTGGTATTTTGTGGAATAGTTAAAAGAAAAGTAACCTTGAATTTCCACTAATGGGGTAATAATTTCATAATCCATCCTATGGAATATTATATAGCAATTTTTTAAATGCAATAAATCCATACTTAACACTTATAGAACTAACTAAAGACTTTCACAAAAGTAAAGAGTTATTTTATCTATGTGAACAATACCGATTTAAAACAAAATGATTTATTTGTATAGTTTCATGTGTAAATAGAAAGAGTTGAGTGGATGTACAGTAAATTACTCACAGAAGGTGTCACATGCAATGAAAGACCTGGGGATGGAGGTATCTTAAGGGTAACTACTTGTATCTATATTATTTCAATTTCTTACAATCAGAAATGAATTTATATATTACCTTGTATTTAAAATAATTGTTTTTATTTTTATTTTAAAAATTTTTTTTAATGTTTTATTTATTTCTGAGACAGAGAGACAGCGTGAGCAGGAGAGGGTCAGAGAGAGGGGGAGACAAAGAATCTGAAGCAGTCTCCAGGCTCTGAGCTAGCTGTCAGCACAGAGCCCGACACGGGGCTTGAACCCACGAACCATGAGATCATGACCTGAGCCGAAGTCAGACGCTTAACCCACTGAGTCACCCAGACGCCCCGAAAATAATTGTTTTTAAAAAGAGATGATTTTACATTTGACTAACGGCTGAAATTTTAGTATGATTTGATTACATTCTTCAGATTAATTGGATTATAGCATTTAATGCAATAAACTTATAGGATGAGGCCAGCACCAACAAAATCTTTTGTTTGGGGGCGCTTGGGTGGCTTAGCTGGTTGAGGATCTGACTTCAGCTCAGGTCATGATCTTGCAGTTCACAGGTTCGAACCCTGCGTTGAGCTCTGTGCAGACAGCTCAGCACTTGGAGCCTGCAGGCTTCAGGTTCTGTGTCTTCCTCTCTCTGTCCCTCCCCCGTTTGTGCTCTGTCTCTCTGTCTCTCAAAAAAAAAAAAACATTAAAAAAAATAAAAATGTTTGGTTGACCACTGTGCAAAGCAAGTTTAAAATTAATTTCAGCCTTCAGGAAGAAACTTTATGTCCAGAGTGAAATGAACGACTGAGATCTTGGATCAGTTCTAGTAGGCTTCTGGTGGAGTCTGTCGGGTTTTCGATGTAGAGAATCATGTCATCTGTGAAGAGTGAAAGTATGACTTCCGCTTTGCCAATTCTGATGCCTTTGATTTCCTTTTGTTGTCTGATGGCTGATGCTAGGACTTCCAGCACTATGTGAAACAACAGTGGTGAGAGTGGACATCCCTGTCGTGTTCCTGATCTCAGGGGGAAAGCTCTCAGTTTTTCCCCGTTGAGGATGATGTTAGCTGAAGGCTTCTCATAGATGGCTTTGATGATGTTTAAGTAGGTTCCTTCTATCCCAACTTTCTCTAGAGTCTTTATTAAGAAGGGATGCTGTATTTTGTCAAATGCTTTTTCTGCATCTATNAGTGTTATGTGGAAACTAATTTGACAAAAAACTATTTGTAAAAAAATCAAATATTTTAACTGAATAAAGGAACAAATGATTTAATGAAAAAAAAAGAAATGAAATACGACTGAGAGCTACAAGCAAATCTCTTTTCTTTGACACAGAGAACACTGATGTCCCTTTTTGTCAAAATCATGAGGGATTCTCAGTAGACACCACAGACCCACAGAATGTGGATCCTCTGGTATAGTTCTTATTGTCTGTTTCATTAGATGCATCTTACTCTTCCAGAACAAAAGGCTCTTTTCTATTAAGTGTGTCATGCCTCTGCCTAGGTATTGTAAGCCTGGTACACATAGAATAGAGTTTGATTCTATAAAAGGTGTCACCATCTTTAGGATTATGAACTATGGTGAGTGCTTCAAACCCTACAAACTGTGTGATGAATTTTAATCTTGCTTTAAAAATATAAGCCTTTTAGGGGAGCCTGGGTGGCTCAGTCGGTTAAGCGCCCGACTTCGGCTCAGGTCATGATCACATGGTTCGTGGGTTCGAGCCCCATATTGGGCTCTGTGCTGACAGCTAGCTCAGAGTCTGGAGCCTGCTTCAGATACTGTATCTCCCTCTCGCTCTGACCCTCCCCTGCCCACGCTGTCTCTCTTTATCTCTCTCTCTCAGAAATAAATAAAAAACATTAAAAAAATTTTTTTAAATAAAAATAAAAATATAAGCCTTTTAAAATTGAAACTCTGAGCTGCCATGGACCATCGTCTAATCTCTCACTTTACAAAGGAAGAAACTGAGAACAAGAGGGGTTAAGTATCTCACCCAAGGTCACTCAGTGATCTTGGCAGTGACTCTTAAATTCACCAGGCACACAGTGGGCCCAAGCAAATCACCAGTGTAGCCTCTCTCAGAACCTAGGTGCTTCTTCAGCTGCTGATCATCAGAATGACTAATCTAGAGCCACATGCTTACTTCATGATAATTTTGGAGAATGATCAATTCTGGGCTGTTTAGGTACATCCCCTAGTTACAATTGTTTATTTATGAAGAACTCCAGAGGTTATTTATTGTTTACTGTTTTCAGGCTATCTTGACCTCATACTGCCTAAATTCTATTTTTTAATGTTTATTTATTTTGAAGAGAGAGAGAGAGAATGGGGAGGGGCAGAGAGAGAGGAAGACACAGAATCTGAAGCAGGCTCCAGGCTCTCGGGGCTCAAACCCACGAACTGTGAGATCATGACCTGAGCTGAAGTCGGATGCTTAACCGACTGAGCCACCCATATGCCCCCTAAATCCTATTTTCAAGTGAGATTTTTGAGCCATTATCCCTTTGAACAAAGAAGAAATTAAGCGATCAACGTATAGAGATTAAAGATACACATCTCTATAAAATATGGAAATTTAGAATGGGGGCTATTGGGTCCTTATTAATAAATATCTCTAACAATCTTGAGTTAGGTGCCCTGTTTCCACAATTCTGAAATATCTACTTAGAGCAAAGACAAAATGAGGATAGAGGATTGATCTTTAAGTTTATTGAATTTCCTGAGTTGACATGGGATTGCAATGTTATTTGTCTAAAATGCACAACCCCTTTTTGTAACTGAAATAGGATCTCACCTTCCCTTCCCCCGTTTCCTTTGTTACTCTCCCCCTTAAGCACATGTGTGCAAACACATATGTTTGTGCATGCACACGTGCGCGCGCGCGCACACACACACACACACACCAATGTTATCTTCAAAAGAAAAAACAAAAACAGAACCTGGAAACTCAAAACACATTGTCATCTTTCTGCTGAAACTGTACCCAGCAATACAGAGTATTCCTGCATTTTCCCTCCCCTCCTCCTTCTCTGCTCAGTGTTATCCAGGGAGATTGATAAAGGCTGGAGACCCAGGCTAGAAGGCCCATTTATGACAGTCAGATTCCATTACAGGCTCAGCTGAGGACACATCTGGAACCCATTTCCTGCCAGGGGGAACGGTGGATAGAGAGCAGTAGTCAGCATTCAGCTGAACCTCTCCTGTCTGGCTGTCGGCTGCCTCTCCTGGCCAGAGCCTAAGAACGTGGCTGCTAGTGAAAGTGTTTATGTGTTTATGTGACCACAGGTATGTGCCCTGGGTGACAGATCTTCTGTCCCATGTCATGTGTCCTGGAAGGCAAGTGGAATGGGGGTTGGAGCCAGAGGGAGTGTCCCTGAGGTTGCGATGTCACCGCCAGGAGAGGGAATGTCCCTGGGTGTGGAACTTGGGCTTTTGGAGGGTGATCAGTGACTTTTCCTCTGGATTTGGACTGGATGCAGCATTTGTGGATGACACCTCCTCTGCTGTTAAATTTAATTTTGATTTTGTCCAATCCTGGGGGGTGGGGTAGGAAGATGGCCTGTTTCACAAGAGATAAGTCACTCTCTGCATGGAGAATGGATTTTCCGAATGTAATACCCACCCCTTAGCAGAGCCATGTCCATGGTCATGTAAAGAACATCTCCTTTCTACCTGCCAGAGGACCCAGAGCCTTGAGACACGCAGTGAGCTTGGGGAGAAATCTTCCCACAGATAAGGATAAATCTGTGACATCTGTGGGGAGTCCAGTCACAGTAGAAATGCTCCTCCCCCATCCTGAATGTTTCAGGAATGGAAAGGATTGCAGAAAGATGTTTAAAGGGTATCGAGTGCTGTACTAGGCAATGTGAGGAATGTCAAAGTGATGTGAGTCACAGGATTTGTGTTCTGCTGTTATTTGTTGTGATTATTGTCTTTTATCTTGAGAGGCTTCAAGCTCAGTGGGGAGACAAGGTTAAAAATGAAAAGTCTCTTCCATGGCTTTCCTCAGTTGTGCATGTCCTGTGGGGGTTTATCATTTGTTTCCTATGCGTTTTTTCCCCTTCTTATTCCATGTGTTTTCCATTTCCCAAGTTCTAACAATCCTGGTTGTGCAGGCATTCCTTAGTCAACAGACCCATACCTGGGGTATTTAAAACTGTGGACCTCTCCCTCTTGCTCCTAACTGCCTTGAGGTGCAATGCTCCACAGTGAATCTACCACCCTCCTCTTCATATCTATGCTTTTCAATCACCCACCTGGTAGCCCAAGTTAAAAATCTCAGAGGCATTTTTGACAGCCCCTTCTTTCTCAATCTAAAATATGGTCCTTTTGACTTTTGCTTTGGAAATATATCCTGAACGCATTGCTTCTCCTCCATTTCCAAAGCTTTATTTTTGATATTCTACATTTCTCCCTGGACTGTCAAAGATGCCTGGCAGTGCACAGTACTATGAGAACAAGTCTTCCCTTTTCATAAGAAATGCTCTGTAGCATCCACGTTAGCATCCTGATGTAAAATTCATACATAATATAATCTACCTGAACACATATTTTAAAAATTCACACAAAGCTCCAACTCTAATGGAAAGGGAAAATACAATTAAGGTTTGTGAGAGCTTAATACCTGCTTCAGTAAATGAAGGCTTGGCATGCTCACACCAGAAGACACAATTCAGTGGTCAGTGACCACACCCAAAGAAGAATCATCAGGAATGTGACCCTTCCAGTGCAACTCACTCTATGGGTGTTCTTTTTTTTTTTTAAGAGTTTATTTAATTTATTTTGAGAGAGAGCATGAGCATGAGTGGGGGGTGGGGGCAGAGACAGGGGGAGAAAGAGAATCCCAAGCAGGGGCTTGAAGTCATGAACTGTGAGATCATGACCTCAGTCAAGATCAAGGGTTGGATGCTTAGCTGACTGAGCCACACAGGCACCCTCTCTATGTGTGTTCTTGAGGTGGTTTCCATATTTAGAGTGATGCTGCTGTTGGTGACATAATTTTCCAGCAAGGTGGAGACTCACGGAAAATTTCTGAACCAAACAAAGTACAGTCTCCCCCATAGATGCCAAGATTGAATTCTTAGAAAGTTCAGTGAATAGTAAAATGATACTAAAAAGTTCTTTTGTTTTGGGGTGCCTGGATGGCTCAATCAGTTAAGCATCCAACCTCAGCTCAGGTCATGATTTCACTGTTCTTGAGTTGGAGCCTCACGTTGGGCTCTGTGCTGACAGCTCGGAGCCTGGAGCCTGCTTCAAATTCTGTATCTCCCTCTCTCTCTGCCACTCTCCCACTCACATTCTGTGTCTCTCTCAAAAAAATAAGTCAACATTAAAAAATTTCTTTTGTTTTTGTATGTAAATGTTTAGGATGACATTTGAAAATGATGCAGGACACAGGACAATTCTTCGTGACCCCAGCATTGCAGGACATCTGGCAGCCCCAGTCTGCTCCCACTCACTGCCAGAGGTGCCCCCAGCCCTTGCAACTGTCAAGAAACCCCTTTGCAAGTTTCCAAAGTGTACCTTGGCAGTTGATAGCATTTTTCCTGGGAGTCACTACAAAATCTTCATTGTTCATATTAATTTTTACTTAGGTAATCTACCCTCCCTTGTAAAAAATGAAGATACTATAGCTGAAGCTACATTTCCTTTGATTTCCACTCCTACCTGGTCTACCTCACTATCATCTGCAGAGGTGACCATAATTGGTTGCTTAGTATTATTATTCCAGAATGTTTATTATATGTTAGCCTACAATTTATATTTCCTAGAATATATATGGTAACTGTTATAAGTTGAATTGTGTCCCCTTAAAATTCACATGTTGAAGTCCTAGCCCTTATTTGGGAATAAGGTAATTAGAGATATAATTAGTTAGGTTAAGATGAGGTCATGCTGGAGTAGGGTGGCCTCTAATTCAATATGACTGTTCTTCTAAAATGGGGAAATTTGGACATAAACACAACACACAAGAGGCATGCCTTCTGAAATGAAGGCAGAGATGGGGTGGTGCTTTACAAACCAAGGAACGCCAAAGATGGCCAGCTCACCAGAAGAACCTAGGTGAGAGGCATGGGACAGATTCTTCTCACAGCCCTCTGAAGGAACCAAGCCTGAAGACACCCTCATCTCAGACTTTGAGCATCCAGAACCGTGAGGGACTACTTTTCTCTTATTTAAGCCTCTCTGGTGATACTTCTTCATGGCAGCCTCAGCAAATTAATACAGGACCATTCTGTGTCTCACAGCTTTAGGTAATAGACAACAAATAATCAGAATTAAAACAGGCTGAGGAGGAGCGAGGCCTGGGGCCTCTCCAGGCTGGATGATGGGCTCTCTGTGGAGATGTCAGCAGGCCAGAACCAGGAACCACTGCACTGAGAGGGGAGAGTCTTGCATAAAAACTGTGCCTTTCTCTTGAGTCCCATCTCCCAGCAGAAGACTCATCTATTAACTCAGATTTGCAATCATGCTTCTGTCACAAAAGAAAAGTTGCAATTAATCTTGAGCCTTTTTTCAAGCAGTAGGTTAGTTGGAGAAATGAAAACAAAGAACTTAAACTGTAGCTGGGAGCATGGCAGACTGGCTGCAGTTTATAGCCTGGGTGACTGGGAGAAATGTGATCTCCATCTCATTCTGGACCCTTCTCTACACCTTGCTAGGCGTGCATGATGAAATGGGTTCCATAATACATAATACAGCTTGAAATGTAGTGCATGACATACTACTGATGGAAATGAAATGAGCAGTTCAAAATCTTGTGTCCTGAAAGAAAAAGCAGACCTTTTAATATCCAGTTTCATAAAGTAATGCATTTAAAAATAATTTGCAAACTGGAAAGGCAATTAAAAGGGTCCTTTTACTTTACTGTGCCATGTGTCACAAACTTTAAGTTTTGCTCATTGCGTCTAAGATTTAGCCAAAGACATTTGGCTTCAGCAAACTAGGAAAAGCACTGCTAAAATGATCATATTCCACGTAGTGCTTTGTACACATTCAATGATGACAGATTCTTCTTAAAGTAGAGCTTGTGAAATATGCCTCTTTTACAATATTTCATCCTGAAATGTTTATAGGAATGTTTCTAAATACTTAAAAAATTTTATATTCTAAATGGAAATTTCTGAATATCAAAAATATTGTTAATTTTAAAATACCTTAAGCTAATCAATGCCCTATATGATTTTGTTCTTCATTGAAAGCAAAGTATATTAGTGCATAACAAATTTAAATATATTTTTATTATGGAATTGAACAATATCTTATATGCCCAATGTAATAGAGATGTAAATTTATTTATAGTTCTATCAATGTATGTGAAATTGACAGTTTTTAAATTAAAACATGAACATTCCTTTTTTGTATATGAGTTTGTTTCATGCTTTTGTGATGTCTTTTAACAATTCAGGGGTGCCTGGGTGGCTCAGATGGTTAAGCATCCAGGTCATGATGTTGCAGTTCCTGAGTTTGAGCCCCAAGTTGGGCTCTGTGCTGACAGCTCAGAGTCTGGAGCCTGCTTCAGATTCTGTGTCCACCCCCCCCATACCTCACCCCTGCTTGTGCTCTGTCTCTATCTGTCTTTCAAAAATGAATAAACATTAAAAAAATTAGGGGCACCTGGGTGGCTCAGTCAGTTAAGCATCCGACTTCGGCTCAGGTCATGATCTCACAGTTCGTGGGTTCGAGCCCCGCATCAGGCTCTGTGCTGACACAGCTAGCTCAGAGCCTGAAGCTTGTTTCGGATTCTGTATCTCCCTCTCTCTCTGACCCTCCCCTGCTCACGCTGTCTGTCTCTCTCAGAAATAAATAAAACATAAAAAAATTTTAAAAAAATAAAAAAAAGGAATGCATAGATTATGAAAATACTTAGTATTTCCCTTATTCCTATTTGTCATTTATGAAATTGTTTGGAATAAATAAAGCAATTTTGCCAGCTCAACAAGAAAATCACAAGGTGCTATAAAGAAAGAGGCATTAAATATTTTATCCAGTTTAGCTATCCGAAAGGAATGACCACTTCTGTGTGTGACACCATTGAAGATCTTTGAGAGGGTGACAGGAACAGACAAACGCTCCTCCACCTGTGCCAGCTTTCAGTGTATGATGTCTTTTACTCAAAGCACTCTGCATAGTTATTCCCTTTCATAATCACAATGCACTCTGATCAAAGCCCTGTAGTGTTTCCTGAGTAACGTGTTAAACAATTTAAGATAAGCTCACTACTTAAGGCTCCTTTTTGCTGACATCCTCAAACCTCCTTCACCTGGCTTTCTCTGGTCCCTTTGCCTACAAGGCTCTTCCACTTTTTCCTTCCTACCTTCCCTCTCCTGCTGTACACCTTTAGCAACTTCAGACTTTCTGCTTCAGGGAAACTTTCTGGGCCTTCTGCTCTCCAGGTCTTAGCTCCTTACCCCCACCTGCTGCTGACATTATGATCTCTTCTTTGTGCATCATCAGCGTGGCATCACATGAATCTGCAGGAGCATATGCCTAATGTCTGTCTCTACCCCTGGTCTGTAAGCTCCACAAGGAGAGGGGCTTTGTTTGATTTTGTTCACCTGATATCTAATGGAGCGTTTGGCTTATGATAGGCAATCATTACATTGCTAAATATACTTAATAAATATTGGTGAATAAATGGGTGAAGGACAATGTTAGATGTAAGCATTTTTAGTTTAAAAGCATTGTGCTAAGAGATTTATTAATATGAAAAAAATGATGTTTTGCCAAATACCCACTTGTTTCACTCAGAATTGGCCATGGGTTCAGTGGGTTGACAGCAGACCAACCCTCATGCTCTAGGTACAACGTAAGGGGTTCTTTTAATAATCAAGACCACTTCCACATTGGAGGAGCACATTATTTCAGGACACGTGATCAAGGCCTCATAGCAAAGGGGAGCTTAGATGTTGATTTGCTTTTGTATATTCTTTATTCATTCAAAACCATGAATTGGGGCACTTGTTATGCATGAGGATATGAAAGTGACAGAGACAGATGTTTTCTCTGCCATCATGCAGTTGGCAGTCTCAAACGCTGGATCTCAATGTGAGTCTAGATTGTTCACCTCAGAAACACAGGGATGGTTATTAAAATGTAGCTCCTTCATCCAGATGGCCAACAGACACATGAAATGATGCTCAGCGTCACTTATCATCAGGGAAATACAAATCAAAACCACACTGAGATACCACCTCACGCCAGTCAGAGTGGCTAAAATGAACAAATCAGGAGACTCTAGATGCTGGCGAGCATGTGGAGAAATGGGCACCCTCCTACACTGTTGGTGGGAATGTAAACTGGTGCAGCCCCTCTGGAAAACAGTGTGGAGGTTCCTCAGGAAACTAACCATAGAACTCCCCTAGGACCCAGCAATAGCACTGCTAGGAATTTACCCAAGGGATACAGGAGTGCTGATGCATAGAGGCACAGGTACCCCAATGTTCATAGCAACACTCTCAACAATAGCCAAAACATGGAAAAAGCCTAAGTGTCCATCAACTGATGAATGGATCAAGAAGATGTGGTTTATCTATACCATGAAATACTACATGGCAAAGAGAAAGAATGAAATCTGTCCATTTGTAGCAATGTGGGTGGAACTTGAGGGTGTTATGCTGAGCAAAATACAGGTAGAGAAAGACAGATACCATATGTTTTCACTTATAAATGGAACAGGAGAAACTTAACAGAGGATCATGGTAGAGGAGAAGGGGAAACATAGTTGGGGAGAGGGAGGGAGGCAAACCATGAGAGGCTCTTGAATACTGAGAACAAACAGGACTGATGGGGATGGGGGAGAAAGGGTGGTGGGTGATGGGCATGGAGGAGAACACTTGTTGGGATGAGCACTGGGTGTTATATGGAAACCAACTTGACAATAAACTATGAAAATAAGTAAAATAAAATAAAATAAAATGTATCTCCTCAATATGCATTGAAGACAGACTAAAATCAAATATAACAGAGTGGGACTGGAGAAATCTTAAACTAGAAGAATTCTCTCTGTCACTCTAACACTGGAGCTCAAGGAGGCCAAGGAGAAACATTTAGGAATTCAGTGTCACTTCTGCTTCTTCTGTGTCAGGTTGAAACCGAATTGCCCACAATTCTGGTTAGATGCCATCTTGTTCTGAGGTAACTACTGTTCACTAAGGCAGCAAAGTGGCTCATAATTACTTAGTGCATCCTCTGGTCGCTTACAACAGCTGCCTGCACATGGGTTCCTTGAGATGACAGCTGATTCAGGAAGATCATAATGACCTGGGGAACTGACAGACATCTCTTACCCACTGGTCAGAGATGCATGATGCTGAGCCACTGGTCTTGACTAATAAAATGAGGACTAAAATCTCTTGGGCATAGACTGAGAGAACAAAATGAAACACTGTAAAGTACCTAGCACACCACCGGTTATTTAATAAGCACTTAATTAATGTTGCTTTCCATTAACATTATTAATTGGGAAACTTAATATTTCCTGAACTACACAAGAGAAGACTTGATTGGAGTTTTCCAAAGTCCCTTTTTTCCCAAGTGACCAAAAGCATAGAATAAAGGTCATAAGACTAAGCTTACCCAAAGGTGCAACTATGTGAGAGGAAATACTAGGGACATTTCTACAATGTCCTCACTCCTGCTGACAATCCCAACATAGCTCTGTAGGTAGAGAAAATTAGAACATCATGTCAGCCATGGTCCCAGAAGGAAATAAAAGTTTACCCAGATGGTCCAAGTAAAAGGACTTAATGAAGGCACTCCTTGCAGAAAAAAAGACCAGGCACAAACAAGAGATGTCAGACACCTAAAGATGTGTAACATCAGGAAGCCATTACCACCTCTTTCAGGACTGCAGGAGCATGAAAAGGAATAGTGCCATTGGAGTCCCCTAAAAGCTGGAAGTGTTAAAAGATGGCTACTCTAGCTGGGATGGTAGTCATGGAGAGATGAAGAGATTGCCAGAGATGTGACACCAAACAGGGAGGAAACAGGGAAGAAATACTCTAACTCCCTTCTCCCACCCTCCATGCTCCTGACAGTTCACCTGCTGGCTGAACCCAAGCAGAAACCAGCCAGAGGCAAGTCCTTGGCAGGGGAGCCCAGGTGTTGAGCGACAGGAAAGAAAGGCTGAGAATAGCTTGGGAGAAGAGGTGGACAGTGGAGAACAACAGCACATACACTCTGGTCAGATGTCTACATGGAGAAAACTTCTTAGGTCATACACCAAGCACAGAATGAGGGAACAGCTGTTCACTTGTAGAACATTATCTTTGATCCATCTCACAAGAAAGGCTTGAGAATAATCCGTAATTGAAAAAGCACTGAACAGATAAAAACTTCTGTAAATATCATTGATAATGCTGCTTTTGCTATTATTCCTTTTTAATTTGTCTTATTTCAAACTATGTTTAAGACAGACATATCAAAATCACATCCATTCAATTATCTCTTTGGAAGCTTTATCTCTCATGCTATTTTCTCTCTACCATCATATTGACTCAAGAACATTTTTCCTACAGGAAGGCAGGAAATGGAGAAAATTCAAAAATAGAAATAATATATGATTTTTTCTGAGATAGTCTGATAATATATGCTACTCACCTCAAATGCTGATTTGAGTACAGCATAAGCTGTAGGGTGTATATTTTTTATATATTTTTATTACTCTACAAAATGAAAGAGGCTATTGTTTCATCCATAGTCTAGATGGGGATGCCTTTTGCCATTTCCAGTCCATAGCACGTCTATGTAATGTGGTTGGTCTTTCATTTGGTAACCTACAGCAAATCCTAAATTTCCTAGGATGATACAGGAATTTGATGTCAAATTATTCAGGGGTGGAGAGGTTTTCATTTTTTGGTTTTGCTTTTGCTCAACACAAGAGGAGAAGCACTAAGGTTTGTGGGGTAAGAGAGGGTGGAAAATAAGCATAGTTTGAAGGCTTTTTGATGGTAGACAGAGTGATCCAAGGGAGGAGATGGCTGTTAGTGTTCTCTCTGGGTCAGAAGTGAGGTAACTGGTGAAGCTGGAAGCCTAGGCCCTTTATGGAAAATCCTTCAATCAACCCCTTTGCAGGCTGATCTTTTGGGATGAGTACTGTGGACTTGTTGACTATATTGTTAGGGCATCCGAGTTCTAGCCAAGTCAGACAAATGTCAAGGTTCCTGTCTGCTGGGCTGTGAATTTCAGTGCAGGTTTTTAGCACCTGACATGGTTTTCTGGTCATGTCTTAACACCCTAATAATCAGGGCTGGTCCCCAAAGCAGAGAAATTTTTTGCTAAAATGCCACATTCAGGTCAACACAAGTGTACTTGTGTTATTGAATCGAAGCTACTGACATCTTCTCTTTAGAGATGTTAGCTGTCTCCAAGAATTAGATCCCAAATAGTGAGAGTTTAAGAGAGATCACATTAAGTTTTAAAGCAGAGAATTGAATAATGGGGACATAACCAATCCTAAAATTTTATTTCATCTTATGGTGTGTGAATATCATAGGCTGCATATGCTTCCTAACATTTTCCTTCTTCCATTTTAATTATTATGATACATTTTTATAAAATGTTTGTAGTCTCAGTGAGATGTGGTAAGGCAAGAACAAACAATAGCATCAGAAAACACAGACTTCAAGTTCTGGATGCTGACCTATGGCAAGTCACCTAGCCTCCAGGTGTAGGAGGCTACACCTTTTCTTCATCTGTAAAATAGAGTTGCGATGTGCCATGGGCTCTACCTGATTCAGGCAGTTTTAGAAAGTATGGAAGTTTTCTTGGTTCTGGTTAAGAAGTCCACTGACTCTTAGCCAAAGAGTGTGAGATGATCACAGCCAAGCCATCAGAGTCAGATGAATTTTTCCCAGCTCTAAAACCTTTGCAGATTTTTATCTTTAGGATATAAAGTTCAAATGGCTCAGTGTAATGTCTAATGATCTCCTTTCCCGGCCACACCTGACCTTCCATGGCAGCTAGACAGGTAGCAGCTCGTTCAGCCACGTGCTCATCCCACCATCTCCCTATCTCCTCTCATGCTTTTCCTGTTGTCAAGAACAGCTCATTTCCTTTCTGCTCATTCAATTTCTACCCACTGCTTCCGCAACCTTGAATTACTTCACCTGCCCAGCTGCTCATTCCTTGAGACATAATGCTTTAGGGAGGTAAGAGAGAAGCAATCTGGCATCACTGAATACCGAGGAATGCCATATCTCTCATCTAAGTTTGTGTTCACACCCCCCGTGCAGTAGATGTTATCTCCTTATTTTACTTATGAGAAAGCCGAAGTCCAGTGAGGCTAAGTAGCTTGGCCAAGGTCACATGCTCCTAAGCCACTAGTGTCACACTTAAACGCAGGTCTCTGCAGTACTTCTTGCTGCCTGCCTTGCCAATAGGAGATGTGTAGCTCTTCTCTAATGCGGATATAAGTAAACAAGCACTTATTTAGTGAAACAGCTTGAGAGACCTTCAAACATTTTCCAATATCCAATGGTTAATCAGAGGCCATTAAGTTCCTTTATAAATATTTGACAAGAATAGATGCCTCCACATGATATTCAGGCAGTTTTCACTTTTTCTAATCAGGTAAAGGCCTTGTGATTATTTTTCTAAAACTGTACAATGGAGGAATGGTTAATATTGTTCAATTTAAACCTAATGAGTTATTAAGGTATACTTAGAATGATCTGGCAGTCACAGTTCAGAGAAATAAATTCCACATAATTTTATTACCAATGTAATTTTTTTGGAATTTAATTGGCTATGCCCGATTTTTAAAATATGTCTATTTTAAGGCCTCCACTGGCACTAGCAGCTAGTACTTCCTTCATAGTGGAGTGAGACTGGCCCCATCGAAACAGGTGGGCTGCAGCTGGCTCCCACTGAGACTTGGGAGGTGGGAGAGCCAGCCCTACAGGCTGCATGTTGGAAAAGAGGCATTTCAGGACTTCTTCTGTAGAAACTAATCTCACACCAGGCCATACCCATACCAGAAAAGAAGTTATCAAACCCTGACACTCTGTCAGACACACTCCCAGAGATCTGAAACCATGGTGGTTAAGATTTTTTCCCCTTCTTTTAAGCTGCCTGAGGTGATGATGACTCATTGCAAGGTTAATGCATTTCACCTTTCACCAAAGCTGCAGCCAAAATATTTTTCCACCTTTATGACTCACCTTTTTCCCAGGCCTGTTAAATTAATAGGAGTTTAAAGAAAATATACAGGGAAGGCTGAGACAGTCCTCCTCATCCACCTGATGAATATGGGTGTGTCCCAGAGGTAACCTGGAGTCTCCCATGTTTGCTAGGTTCAGGTTGGACTTAGACTTTAGGACTCAACAGAGTTCCAATGGAAAATACACTATAGCTTTTAGAAAGCCTCCTTTCTAGTTTCAGAGTCATAGAATTTCTCTGGTTGCTAGGAAACAAGGGTGTCCTTGATGAGAAAGGGGATCTGTTATGAGTCAACCAGAGAAATGTGTTTACTAGGCCCAAGTCTTTAGAGCAACTTTCATTGTGCACATTGATTTAGCTTGACCATGCCTCCCTAATTCTGTCTTCTGCCAATTTCCTACGTTATTCTTTGCTTCAGCTAGACCATCCTTTTCATGGACCTGAAGCCTCACTACCATATATTTCAGCCTCTGTATCTTTGGTTAGGATTTTTTTCCTACACCTGTGATCAGAATGCCCTCCCTTCTTCTAATCCATTCATCTAAACTTGAATCCTCTTTCGTGACTCAGATTAAATCCTATTTTTTGGTGATATGTTCCTTGACAGTAATTGCTTCCTCTATAAAAGTCTTCTCTTACTGCTTTTAAGAACCTTTCTTTGCCAGTGATTCTGTAGCTTTACCTAAATGCATATACGTGTAGGTTCTTCTTATTTACTTAGCTTGTGATTCACCCCTCTCATCAGTTCTAGAAGATTCTCAGCCTTCATTTCTTTGAGAATATTTTCACATCTTTTTCTTTGTTTTTCCATTACCTCCCTTTCTGGAACTCCAATTAGATATAGATTAGAATTCCTGGAACTTCCTCCCAACTTTCTTTACTTCCCTCATATTTTCCATCTCTTCCTTTTCTGTGTTTTTGAATCTAGATTCCAATTTTGACAGTGTCTAATCCAGACATCCTACTGACATTTTTAAAAACAACCTTATTGAGCTATAATGTATACGTATAATTTACATACATAAATTCAGCTATTTTAAAGACTTTACAATTTAATAACTTTCAGCAAATTTACTTAGTTGTGCAACCATGATCATAATCCAGTCTTAGAACATTTTTTTGAGTAGTCTCCACACTCAGCATGGAGCCCAATGTGGAGCCCAAACCTACAACCCTAAGATCAAGACCTGAGCTGAGATCAAGAGTCGGACACCCAACCAACTGAGCCACTCAGGCACTCCTGGTATTAGAGCCTTTCTATTTACCTATAAGATGGCTATGACCATTTTAACCTCTATTCCCACAACTTTAGGGAATCACCAATCTAAATGTCTCTATAGATTTGCCTCTTGTAGATAAATGGAATCATACAGTATATGGCCTTTTGTGTTTGGTTTCTTTTACTTAGTATAATGCTTTTGAGCTTCATTTATGTTGTCACATGTATCAGAAGTTTTCTTTTTCTTTACTGAATAGTATTCCACTCCATGCAATAGACCACATTTTGTTTAGTCATTCATCTCTTGTCTACTGACCTTTCAATGTCAAAGACTACATTTCTTTCAGTAAGTTCTATCTGATTTGATTTCAAGTTGGATAATAAAATTATATTCATGTAGTTGTTTCCTTATATTTATTCCATCATTTCACTTTAGTTATTTCAAATGTATTTTAGTTGGTTTCTAATAATTCCAGAAACCTGAAAATCTAAGGAGTATGAATCTGATGTTTATTGATTGTGTAACTGTCTATTCTGCCTATGTTTCTTCTTATGTTTGGATGGAGTTCATATTTTGTTGGAATACTGTGTGTTCTAAATTTAGGATCTTCTGGTTGGCAACCAGGATGACACTTTTTCAGGTTCATTTTCTGGTTTAAGCTTCCTGGACCTGGTGGTGTAAAAATTCTCCTAAAAGACATTTTTTTCCCCCAGAAATGAGAATGGAAGAAGAAACAGAGATGCTTCCTTTTCTGGCTTGCTCACTTTTTTCCCGCCTCCTCCTTTCCCCTAAGATTTTGGTTCTTTGAGTCCCTGCTACTCTATGTTAGTGTCTCAGTTCTGAGTCAGGTTCTAATCCTTGATTTCTGGTCTTGAAAGACATTTAAACCAAGACCCTACTTTGTCCTGAGGGTAGCCAAGGTACTAGTTCCCACTTATCATTTGTGTTTTCATCTTACTTTTCATTTTTTCTCCCTTATTTTATTTAGGCATATAATCACTTTTACACTTTTTAAAGTATGTTTTTTCCCATTTTATTTGGAACTTCTAGGTGTTTTGTTGCATGAGATTTTTCAGTATTTGATGCATGTGGGAACACAAATAGATATAAGCAGTCAGTGGTTATCTTGCTATACAAACATCAGTGTGTTCACATCTGTGAATATGTATATGTGCTTTCATATGGGAACTGTCAGTGCTATGCTAGAAACATGAGCTCACATATCACTAGAGCCAGCATTAGTGCCTGAATAGGAGGAATGTAGTTGTTTATAGGGATAAACCATATTTTAAGTTTAAGCAATCTTTTTAAAGTTCACAATGAATACTTCTGTAGGTCCTATGACTTTTTTGAGATTTTTGACTTGTGGTGTGCTCTACAACACAGTAATTTCAAGGAAGTAATACAATAATGATGTTTGGATTCTATAGAATGTTTTCCATTCTTTCTTTTTTATAGCTTTTGTAATACAGCAGTGTATATTAAAAGTCACAAACACTTTTTTATCCCAAAGTTTGTGTGCCCAGAAGAAATGTTCTTTTCCAAAGGTGTTAATGCTATGGTGCACTGGGCCATCTTGTCTGCAGCAGGGAATATACTAGTTATCTTCTGACAGTCCCTTTCATCTTGAAGTTCCTATTCAAGGAAGAACATGAAATTATCTGACCTTGGCACAGACCAAGGAACCCATTTATTTCCTCAGATTGTCACCTCCAAATAAAAACTATCTTGCATGTTAAATGGGGACAGAAAAAGATCTTCTTAAAGCCTAATTTGAAAGCTTCAGGTATCTATCATTGAAGATGTGTAGAACTTCCCCTCCAGTTATTCATGCATTAATTTCCCAGGGCTGCTGTAATGAAATATCACAGACTGCAGGACATAAAGCAACAGAAGTTCATTCTTTCATGGTTCTGAAGACTAGAAGCATGAAAGCAAGTTGTGGGCAGCATTAGTTCTTTCTAGAAGCTCTGAGAGAGAATCTGTTCCATGCTTTTCTTCTAGCTTCTGGTGTTTGCCATCAATCCTTGCCATCCCTTGGTTAGTAGACACACACTCCCATTACTGCCTTCTTCTTCACATGTTATCCTCTGTGTGTGTGTGTCTCTACATGGCCTTCTGATAAGGATACTAGTCATTGGATTAGGGTTTATCATTGGATTATTGGTTTAGGCTTTGCTGGATCCATCCATCTGGGCTGTCTTGTAAATGCACTTCCAAATGGTGAAAAAGAACACAGCTTAACTATTAAAAAATTAGGGTTGGGGCTACCAAGAGCCATTAACAAATAGGGAGATGTAGTTTCCAAAGCTTGCAGACACCTTCCCCAAATCTTGAGGGTTCCAAACATTCTGAGCAATTATGAAAACAAATGGAAGAAAACTTCCTCCAGCCATGACCCTCCACCTTTTTCCAGTTCCCCCGATTACACAGCTAAGAGCCATGAGTCTCTACAGATATTTAGTTTCCTTTAAACACACTCTCATAAAAACTAAACAGCATCATCAGAGAAAAAGAGTAAACATAATCAGATTTGTTTTAAAGTCCATGAGGACTTGGACAGTACTATTTTTTTTTTTTTAGTTGGACTGATGAGAGCAATTATGTGGTTTTTCACCAAGAAGCATTAAACACTAGATCTCAGCCTCCCATCTCCCATTTCTGCCCAGAATTCAAAAAAAAGCTTTTTTTCATCCTTCTAGTTGTACCCCTTCCATGCCATAAACCAACATTAGCTCCAGCCACACAAACTTGTGGTTTCCAATGAAGCTTCTTCATGGATTGGTATAACTCAGGTGTAAAGAGAAATTATTGTAAGAAAGAGGACACTTCTTGGAATTCTTAACACTTCCTTACTCTGCTGACTTTTTTTTAAAAAGAGTAATGTCTGACTGCCCAGGGAGATTTTAGAGGAATTGCTGGCTACATACAAAAATGGAAAAAAAAATGAATTATGTTTAATTCCATAATAGGTCCCTGTGGTTGCTGTCTATCTTAAAAGAGGAATTACAAGAAGGAAAAGGTTTCATTCTATTCACCAAACATCATAATTAATACTCTTCTGACATGAAATCTTTGTTTACCTCGTGTGGTAGATGTAATAGATTTGTTACACTAGTTCTTTCTATTAGAGCTCCTGATTTAAGCCTCCTATAAATCAACTTCAGTTGGCTCAATATCCTCAATGACCGTGATTCTGATTCTGCAGAAGTAAGTGCTTAGTTTTCCACTCAAGCTTTACCTTTATCTGTGGCTTTAGAAAAGTGTTGTCAAAGCAACCAGTACTGATATTATACCAGTGAGGCAAGAAAGCCCAGGAGGAAAAGGGCATGTGTTGATTGATGTTTCCTATTTAAGATTTGGGAACTTTGACATCAGTGATCTGAAGCCATCTTTTTCAGCAAATGAGCTTTTTTGCTGTTTTCTTCTTAAGCTCTGAAGCTTTTTAAAGCCAAAGCCAGAGGTTGGGGAGGGGTGTATATACCATCACATTATACATACTAACACAGAACTCAAGATGGGCAGGGATGAAGCTAATCATGCTTTTGAGGAAGCACTTAGAATTCTTAACCACTTCCTAAGGTTGGGGTCTAAGCATATTTTTGTGGAAATATGTTTTGCTACTCTTCTAAAAAAGTATTTATGGTGGTTAAAATAATATATTCAAACTGTGAAAAAGTATTCCAACAATTACATCAAAATAGTTAAAACATCCATACCCAAAAAAAGTTTTAAAAAGGTAAAACACCCTAATTTGGGTCTCTTTGAAATAACCAGTGTTACTATTTTAGGGTACATCCTCTCAGGTTTGTTTTTCTAAGCAGTCCATAAATTTCATANCTCATCATTTGTTGAAATGGCCCAATAGAATTTTCTAGATTTTATGGATGAACTTTAACTAGCTTCCTCTTGGTACATCTGTTATTTTTCTCTGTTACGAACATGATGTATCATTTGCACATGTCATTTCCTTATCCACATACAGTTTATATTTTGTGCAAGCTGAATCAATTATTTGTTGCCCTGCATATTTTTTCTCCTATAAATAAATTTGAGCATCCCAGACGAATCACTCACGGTCAACCACTTCTATAAAACTTGGCCTGATCCTTGTAGGGATCAGCAGGAAGGGATGTGGGTCTGGATGTCACTGCCATTAATCTTTCTTACAGCTTATTGAATGATTTCCCTGTTCCTCACTGTAATATGCACACACACCAGTGGGTACACACAGGCATGTGCACACACCTGTACCCCCATGTACAGGAATGCACATCTAAGACAAACCCATTTTAAGAAAATGAAGTTCTCCTTCCCCATAATGCTGACCAAATGCATCCCAAAGTATGTTGATTTTAACATTTGATGGATACTTCCACCATTGGCTTTATCTTTGATAAGTATGTTTCAAATATCAAGTAGAGATGAAAAATATTTTTGAGAGTTCTAATAAAGTGGAAAAGGGAAACATCAGCATTATAAATGAAACATATTTTAGTCAAGCTTTTCAGAAAACAATCTCACCTGGAAAAAAAATCTTCTTTCAATTCTTCATTTTAGGGATAAATATATGTGGTGCAATTGCTTGGAGAAAGTATAGTGCCATGAGATACATTTGTGCCAAGGCTGTCGTTAATAGCGTTTTGTAGTGTGACTTTTTTGTGGAACATTGTGTGCACGTGCATTTTGACTTTTTTTATTTATAATAATTCTGTGAGGGGAGATGGGCAATCTTACAATCCCCATTTCATAAATGAGGACCCTGATCCCAGAGAGGTAAGTGACTTGTCCAAGGACACTATCAACATGGGGTGGAAAAGTCTCTGAGTGAGACCCCAGGGCTTTTTCATCTCATCTGCTTTGCTAGCATAGGTGCCACTGGTTAATTTATAACTCCATAAAGTCTTTCTGTTATGATAGCTTTCCCTTGCTTCAGAGTTTGGGTCCATAAGCACCATTTGGAATGAGATAATTTTCTTATAAAACTTCTGTTAATAAAGCTGTTCCACACTGATTTGTTAGGTATCTGTCAAGCGTGAGTTTGCCTCCCAGGTCCTTGGCATTTTAAAATGTTTGTAACGGTCTGTTTAGGGGGGAAAAGTTGCTTCTGACATGCTTGAATTTCTAATAATTTTTCACCGGACTGTTGTGTCTATTAGACAAACATATCCCCTCTATGTCCATTGCTGTCTGTCCTGTCTGGCTATCTCTATAAAACCATACTCTGCGGCTCTTAATCAACCCATGTATTTTATTACAAAAATATATGAAATCACGCTTTGATGACAATCTTAAATCCTATATACATTTAGCTGCAACCAGTGTTAACATCTATAAGAAGTGCTTTCATTTTGTTGCACATCCTTTCTGATTTCTTTATGCCTATACTTGATTTTGGTTTGTTTTCATGTCAGATTTTAGTTTAAAAGGTTTGTATTCTGCTTTTTAAATATAAAGTTCTATCATAAGTATTTTCACATGTCATTAAATAAATCAAAGCATATTTTTATGGTGGACTATTTTGCAGCAATGTTTATAAAAATATTTAACTGTTCTTCTATTTTAGGCCATATGGTTTTTTAAGTAAGATGGAGACCATATTGAAGGATGATAAACCTGGATCATTTCACTGAAAGTTTCTGGCATTTTACATTTCCATTGATAGTGAATGAGAATGTCTTTATCCTGGCCTCTTCCAAAAACTTCATTACCTTTAAATGTTTTATTAAAATTCATTGCCAATTTTATAAGCAAAAATAGTACCTTATTTTATTCTAGTCACTGGACGCAGACATGTTTGCTTTTCTGAGGTCTTCTAGAAGTCATTGCAGCTCCTTTGCTTTGTGGTATTTTGCATCTCTCCATTGGCCCATTTTTTCCTCTTAGGATGAAGGGAAGGTGATCTGGGCCCAGGCACTGTTGGTGAGGTGTTGACTTCTATGGCTTCCACTAACTGTCCATTGGCAGATTAGGGAAATATTCTGCCTACAGTTCACAGGACTGAGTTCTCTCCCCTTCTCTGCGTGCCCTCTGACAAGTGGGAATGCCCAAGTACACAATGAAACTCCCTTCCTCAGCATTCTCAGTGACTTAGTCTGTTTCTATGCTGGTTTGGTTAGTAGGTCCATAACTCTCAACAGGCACTGTTGAGAGCCACTTTGAGCCAGGGTGTTTTGAGGTTAGGAATTGCACTTGTATTGACAAGAAAGGCAGATACTAACTGGATGAGGAGGAAAAGCATCTAAAAAAAAATGATACTCCTGCAACAGAAGGAGATTTTTCAAGTTACTCAGAGCTCTTGTCATTCAACCAAAGGGCTGACAATAGGAGATGCATGGAGTCTCAGGCTTTCTTTTCAAGTGATAGGGGTAGTCTGTTTCAGGTGGCCAAACGTGAGTCACATGAGTCCACAGTCCTGGAAGTAATAAAAGTCTTCTCTAGGTTGGTGGCTGGTATCTATTTCAATATGAGACATTTTTCTCTTTCATTGGATACTTCTTCACAGATAATTTGATTGGAATATCAGAAGATTCCATCAATGGGTTATAACCATGCTGTTTAATTTTTTTTAAGTTAGAAGAACCCCCCCCCAGTTTATTTTATTTTAAGAGCAATATCTGTCATCTGGGACTATTATTTGTACAGACAGAATACCTTTATGTTTCTCTTGCTTTTAAAACTAAGAGGCTTTTTTGCCATCCTGAGAGCATGTCATCCATTTCTTGTTCCATGTTCTGTAACAGGATTTGGTATAGCAGATGGTTTTTCATTCTGACTTCCTCAGAAGAACCTGCCAAGTAATTGAGAGAATTGATATTTTCCCCTTCTTTGGAACACCCACCATGTTCATTAACCACCATGAAAGCCACCAATCTCTCTGGACAGTGGCTCTTATAGTACGTAAGGCTTGTTTGTCCCTTATGTACATCAGAAGATAGTTAATAGGATAAACATCAGGACTCTTTATGGTTTTTTTATTTTTTATTTATTTATTTTTTTAATATTTTTATTTATTTCTAGGAGAGAGAGAGACAGCGTGAGCAGGGGAGGGTCAGAGAGAGAGGGAGACACAGACTCTGAAATAGACTCCAGGCTCTGAGCTGGCAGTCAGCACAGAGCCCGACGCGGGGCTCAAACCCATGAACCGCGAGATCATGACCTAAGCGAAAGTCGGACGCTTAACCGACTAAACCACCCAGGCGCCCCTATGTTTTTTTTTTATTTTTATTTTAGAGAAAGAAAGACAGGGAAAGCAGGGGAGAGGGACAGAGGTAGAGAGAGACAAAGAGACAGAAAGAGGAAACATGGGGGTAAGAGAATCTTAAAAAGGCTCCACCCACAGCATGGAGCCCAACGCAGAGCTGGATCCCATGGTCTTGGGATCATGTTCTGAACCAAAATCAATGGTCAGGTGCTCAACCAATTGAGCCACCCAGGTCCTCCAAGCATCTTTATTTTTTAAAATGCCCCCAGTTTGGTAAGTAGAAAGAATACCTCTAATCCTAATTTTTCTCTTTTTGATTACTATAACTTCATCATTTTCATTTTTCATGTATTGCCTTGGAATAGAGTTCCAGTTTCCTTCTTTATGAAATGTGGTTCTGGTTTTTTTGTTTGTTTGTTTGTTTTTTCATTCCTTCTGGGGAGGATTCTTCCTTCAAGTTTCCTAGGGCCTTTTCAGTCCCCAAATATGTTTCTGAAAAACCTGCATGACTTTTAAAAATCATTTTGTGGGGAGTGTCTGGGTGACTCAGTTGGTTAAGTGTCCAACTTCAGCTCAGGTCATGATCTCGAGGTTTGTGAGTTTGAGCCCCATGTTGGGCTCTGCGCTGACAGCTCAGAGCCTGGAACCTGCTTCAGACTCTGTGTTTGCATATCTTTCTGTCCTTCCCCCATGTGTGCTATGTGCTCGCTCTCTCTCTCTGTCAAAAGTAAATAAACATTAAAAAAAATCATTTTGCCCCATCTTGCCTCTCTCTCTCCAGAAGCTTTCCTTGATCCAACCTACTTTAAAAAATTCACAGTGTGGTTTCTGCTTCCACAGCTCTTCTGATGGCCTTCTAAAAGGCCATCCAGGCTTTTCCAAATCAGTGGAGTATCTTTGCCTCTATTCTCCTTTAGTGAGTACTAAATATCCTGTGATTTACTACTTGCCATCCTCTCCGCTTCCCATGGAAGCCATCCTCTTCTCTGGAGTCTGTGACCTAATTTCTGCTCCTAGAGGTGATCTGTGACACAGTCAGGGGTACAACGCTGTTACCAACTTTTGCATGGCACTTTAAGGTCTTCCTGTTTGTAAATGTCGGGTTGTAAATTCTACTTCATAGATATATTATGAAGATCATAATGAGATGGTGTGTGTGGGGGCATTTCTATGTCATACTTTAGTATGTACCCACTCGACAACTATCTGCTTAGAACCTGCTAAGACCAAGGAACTGTGTGGGGAAGAAAGAACGCAAAGATGACCCTGTTCTTAGGAAATTATAGCTTCTTGGGAGAATCTCTGTGAACGCAATGACTTTACAAAAAGCTACACAATTGCAACTGTGATGATTTCTGGAAAAGGAAGATCTAAAGTGTTATAAGAGGATTTGATTTACCCAATTAGAGAAATAGAAAGAGCTTCCCTAAGAAGTGGCCCATGAATTGAGAATGATATGCAGAAGGCACTCAGTCAAAGAGATGAAAGAAAAGGTTCTCAGTCAAGGCAAAGGTCCTGTGGCAAAATGGGAACCTGGCAGCTCAAGGGGTGAAAAGAGGGCCACAGCGGTGGAAACACAGAGGTGAGGGAGAAGTTGGTTCTGGAGAGGTATATGGGGACAAGAACTTGCAGGACCTCGTAGACCATGTTGAGATTTGATGTTATCCTAAGAACAATGGGGACCAACTGAAATGCCTTCAGTGTCTGCATGGTGGCGACCTGCCAAGGTCAGACCTGCATATCTCAGATATCTCTGGATGCAAAGTCGAGGGGATTGGAAGAAGGCATCGTGGACACAAAGATACTACTTCTCATTCTCTCCTTCCAATGACTACTCTTCCTTCTCTTGACTCTTAAATGTATCTCCTTCCTTCATGGTTCTGGTGTCTATTTCCTAGTTGTAATGACTTGTTGGATATATTTCCCTAATGGTTCAGAAATTCAAGCATGTTCTCTGAGTCTTTGCAGATGGACTCGAGTAAAATATTTCTAACTCCTCCCTACCTTGGCCCTCATATCTCATCAGTCGTCATGTTACATGAGATCTAGTGAATCCAGTCAACCTACAGTGTCTCTGTAATAATCTCTGGGGCTCCCAGGAGACTATCTTTGTGAGCCCCTTCCTTAGATATGCTTGGTTCCACTTTGTCATACACAGTGCTGCTGCCAGGTCAGTATTCCAATGGGCATCTCCAGTGATGGCTTTTCTCTGCTTAGCTTCCCCAAACTCTTTACATCGGTCCTATATTCTAGCCAAATGGGTTTACTCGCTGCCTCCACCTTCAAATGCGATGGATGTAGTAGCTTGCTCCAGTCCAACACCATTCTGCCTTTATTAACATCTGTTGGAATTTGAGTCCTTGTTTATGCCTCAACTGAAATACCACTGTAGACAGGAGACCTTTGAGGACTGGTCCAATCCTATGTGAAATTTCCTTCCTCTGACCGTCTTAAAGCACTTTACTTCTTTCTCTCTAATGACACATATGGCACTGGGATTTGTAACTCTGCACATATTGTGTATTTGTCTTAGTCTCCCTACTGAGCTCTTTCCTCCTTGAGATCCAGGACCACAGATTACTCACCTGCGTTTTAGTTTAACACTTGTATCTGTGCCTTGTGTGAGGATGATTTGTGCGAGCAGTATTTATCAAACCAGCCTGTCTGTTGTAATAATAATAACGACTCAAATATAATACAAAATCACTTTTCTATTCTTCACTGTTGTGATGCACTTGCAGCATCATTTTGAAAGTTTGTAGAAGAAAAATATTTTACTTATTATTCTCATTGACTGTTCTCAACTTTTTACATCTTCAAGTGTACAAATAGGAGCAAGATATTCTTGAACTGTATGTTATAAAGACAAGAAAGAAACAGGCATACCTAACAATTCCTTTTACATTTCATCCTGGTTAGAAGCCAATGTAAATGCTTGTGCTACATGAACAAGCCTATTTCCTGCCGTGAAGCCTTGGCTGTTTATCCTGGGACCCCTCTCCGCCACTGGCTGCCCTCAGACAACTATTAACCCCTGCTTTGAGCCAGCAAACCAGATGTGGGTTTTTTCAGCAAATTATTGGTTATTTCACCACATGTCGGGTGGGTTTTTTTTTTTTTTTGCAGTTAAGTGTTTCCAGCTTCTCAGAACATTCCACAGGAATAACATCATAGTTTTCCTCTAACCTATTAATTAACATAATTATTTATCAGCCCTAAACCACAGCTTGAGTTTGTTAAGTGGCTTGCAGAACACATATTGACTGTATGGAGCTCAGTTCTGTTGGGGAGGACAAGACAGTGATTTAAAAAAAAAAAAAGGAAAGTCTTGTAGGAGATGATTCCCCCTCTTGCTTTTGGGGAATCATCTCAGGCTATAACCCTGGTGTTAGATGGATATCCCCAGTGCTTTTCTTTTCACCAAATCTTAGTATGGTTTTTAGAGTGAAGGGTTTTGTATGTCATCTCTAAATGTCTCCCTAGCTCCAGTATTTGAAACCTGTTTTTGTTTTTGTTTTTTATAACAGAACTGATGAAATTTAATGGAGAAATAGAAAATACAACAATCGTAATTGGAAATTTGAGCATCAAAAACACATGAGAAAAATGTAGTAAGTAACAAACAAAGCCAAAATGGCTAATAGTGATTAAATATTAAGTTTAGATCTGAAACTTTTTGGAAGTTAAAGCATAAGAGGGAACTCAGGTTATTATCTGTACAAAGAAGCATACTGGTCTTTGGGAGAGAGAGGTTTTTTTCTGATATTAAATTTCAAGGGGGGTCTGGGTGGCTCAGTCAGTTAAGCATCCAACTCTTTTTTTTTTATTTCATAGTTTATTGTCAAGTTGATTTCCATATAACACCCAGTGCTCATCCCAACAAGTGCCCTCCTTCATGCCCATCACACCCCTTCCCCTCTCCCCACTGCCATCAGTCTTCAATTTGTTCTCAGTATTCAAGAGTCCTTCATGGTTTGCCTCCCTTCCTCTCCCCAACTATTTTTCCCCTTCTCCTCCCCCATGAACCCTGTCTCTGTAGCTCCAAAAGTTTAAACTGGGAACTGGATTAAGCGCTATTTTTTCTGCCACTCCCCAAACATCAGTGCAGGAACTTGGGGTTAACAGAGAGTTCCCCTTGGTGTCCAGCCGACCACAGTCCCTGATGTTGGTGTTACCAGGAGAGAATAGTGCCTTTCCCTTACAACAGCAGTTCTCAAAGTGCTCTCTAGGAGGTCCTGAGAGTCCCTTGGACCCTTTCTGGGGATCTGCTAAGCCAAGTCTATTTTTATCAGTATGGTCGAATATTACTTGTCTTCTTCCCTCTTGTCATTTCTCTTACCAGAACACAGGCGAATTTTCCAGCAAACCCAATACAGAAACAGGAGGGAGAGTCCAGCTTTCTTCTTTTAAGCCAGAAAAGAGTGAGATTTACAAAACTAAAACACAAGACAAAACAAAAAACAATGCCATCCTTTTCACTCATGTTTTTTGTTTTGAAAAATATACTTATTGTTTGCAAAGGTATGATTTGTATATTAATACATAATATTTTGCTGTTACTTTTAAAGTAAATTAAGATAAGACATTCCCAGTGTTAATTTCTAACATAGTTACCATTGATAGATATTGTAACCTACATAAACAAAAGCACTTTGGGAGCCTCAATAATTTTAGAGTGTGAGAGAGTGCTGAAAACAAAGTCAGAGAACCAGGGCCTTTCACATATTATTTACATTATTTACATGGAATTATATTATATTATTTACACGGAATATTATTTACATGGAAAGTCCTTATATTTCCAGGCTTCCATCATCATATGAGTCAGATGGCATGTTCCTTAGGAAAGAAATCAAATGCACCAGGCATGTGCAAGTGTTTTAATACTTTGACCAGGGCCATGACAAATGGTTCCATCCATGTTACCACAGTCCATTGAGGTGACCTCTGTCCACCCTGAGCCAGCTTACAATAGAAAACAACCTCATGCATGGTCATAATCAAAGTGCTATTAGGGACAGAAGCTAAAGGGCTAAGGATGAGAGGAGCTAGTAGCTATGGGTCTACAAGAAGGGAAAGAGAGTCATGGGTTTGGATTGGTGCTTGAGGAAACAAACATTCATGGATAGGAACACTGGCTACCTACAAAAATGTTCCCTTTGGTATTATTCCTTGAGAGCAGAAAATCCATTTTCAAAATTCAGCTACTGCCTACACTGTGGTTTTTGTGAAGACAATAATTAGTAGCTTTCAGTGGATTTCATGTGAAAATCAAAGTGGCTCCAGGCTGTACCAGAGATGGATACATGTCCAAATGTTTAAGTAGAAATTTAAATGGCTGAACCACAAAATATTTGGATTTTATTCCAATTCCCATAAAGTAGATGCCATCTTGGAACTTCCTGTGACTGTATTCTACTTTTCTCAGAGCTCATTGACAAAAAGTCTTTCCAGCAAACAGTGGTTTATTAGCACATTAGTGTTCACCCTGACTATTCCATTCTAAGAAAAACCTCACATATCCACAGCCAAAAATCATTTCCATTCTATTTGTAGAACCCAAATAATAGCTATTCACAGCAGATTTAACTGAAGTCACAGTCTCCCTAAGAGTAGAAATAATTATAGCTGTTATTCAACTAATTCATTTTTTATTGAATTAGTTTTTATTAACCTGAGACATCACATGATAAGAGTGAAGAGATGTCCAACCCAGCCTTTGCATGTGGGGATATAAGTCCCTTAAAACATTAATATTCAGATTTCAATGATTCATTGTTCCTTCCTGCTTATGCATTACTATACATCCCTCAGAATTACCTTCTGTGATTCTAGGAGTCAAGGTAGGGATGTCTCAATTATGCTAGAGGAAGATGCCAAATTAGCTTGGGTACTGGGTCCAAATAGCATTCCTCAAACATACAACCCCAAATAGCACCCTTCCATTTCTGGTACTTTCAGAATGCTATATATGTCACTGAATTCTACTCCTGAAACTAATATTACACTATATGTTAACTAACTAGAATTTAAATTAAAACTTGAAATATTAAAAATAAAGACAGAATGCTATCCGTCATTAATTAAATGACATTAATTAAAAGCTTGTCTTTCTTATTTATATGTGCATGTGTTTGTGCTGAACCGCTCCTTTCATAAGAATGGAACTCCATGAAGCAGGAACATTATATTCCTAGTGCCCTAAAAAAGTACCTGGTGCACAGTAGGCTCTCAGCATTTTCTGAGTGAAAGAATTAAGTTACAAAACCCTTTCTGAAAATGCTTTTTCTCTGGACATAGCCAGTCACCTCTGATGGGTCCACTCTGAACCTCAGGGTTTTTAAGCTCTCCTAACATTTGTGATTGTAGCTTAGCAGGGACAGGCTCAGAGACAAGCATAAGGCAGGGATTCTATCACCAAATCACCCATAAGCAACTTCAGAACAGTATTAGTCAAGGTCCTGCAGAGAACAGGAGTTAACTCTAGTTGGACAATTTGAGGAGAGGCCAATAAAGGGATGCAAGTGAGGTTTAAGTAATCTGATGAAGGATGCTGCCATCCACTTTGACTAGTGATGCCAGAAAGCTGTTCTCTTCCTGGAACCCTGATAATGTGGTCATAAGAAGAGGGTTGTCTGAGAGAGGCTGGAGCACTGGGGAGAGAAAATTCAGTCAGCTTTGCAAAGTACTGTCAGAACAGAACCAGAATTATGAAGGGAGCCTGTGAGGCTGATGGGCATGGAGAGGACAGAGTGGGATGGAAGAGTAAAGTCATCTCGGACTTGGTTGGTGGGAAAAGAAGTACAGCATCTTCTGGATTCAGTGTGTGTTTGTGATTTTCAGATGGGAATGTTGCAGTGTTTTCAAAATGATGACACCCACAATTTTTTGGCTCTATCCCAAAAAAGGACCTGTAGAGCCTTGGGTCTTTGGAGTATTTAGAGTATAACATCTTCTAATATTAATTGTCTTTATAGAAAAGTTTGCAGAAGTTATTATGCTAACTATTCTGTGCTAGTCTACACCAGGGGAACAATGATCTGCCCCATTCCCACTCAGGGAGGATGAAGAAGGCAGAGCAGATTGTGTGTTGGAGACAGGATACCTGTCTCACCCCGTACAGAAAGTGCATGTTAAGATGTCTGGCACATAGTGAGTGACCACAAAATGGTCACTAATAAGTATATTAGACTCCTCAATGGACAGTTTGGCTTTTTTAGGTTTTTGTGGCCCCTCTTGGAGTCTTGAAACAAGTGGAAGTGGGATTCATCATAGACCTTTCAGTAAGACCACCCTGAGTTGTCCTCAGAAGAAGCAAATCCAGCCCAATTCATACTCAGGCAGTCTGGCTCCAGGCTTTTTGCTCTCAAAGCACTGTGGGTGCTGCACACATGTCTCCTTGGTACTTCCTATTCTTGGGAATGACAATGGTTGCTTACTGCTGGCCTTACATTCTCTCTTGATAGCTCTCTCTGACTGGAGGCACTGGTAGATCAAAAGTACCCAGGAGGTAGAACCCAGAAACATTCCTCTACCAATAGCTGAGACTTGGTGGGTAAGTACTCCAGTGACTCACTCTTCAAATCTATTCTTTGTGGTCTCTCATGGACTCTGGCACGACTAAACCCTGGGAGCCCTGCTTGCCCACGGCATGACCTTACTCACTCCTCTACCTGGATTGCCTTTTTTCCCCTTCCCCAGCCTACTGTCCATGCCTCTCCTCATTCTCTGTGGGATCATGTCTTTCATAAACTGCTTATACTCAGAGTCTTGTCCCAGGGCCACTTTGGAAACAAAACAAACCTAACATACTGCCAACTCTGATCTTTTTAGCTTAAATTTTCCCCTTGCTTTAATGTTTTCATCTCCCTATTCAACCCTTCCATTAGGAAACACTCTCATATAACACCCAGTGATCATTCCAACAAGTGCCCTTCTTAATGTCCATCACTCATTTCGCTCATCACTAAATTCTACTCCTGAAACCACTATTACACTATATGTTAACTAACTTGGATTTAAATTTTAAAAAAGAAGAAGAAAGTGGGATGCCTGGGTGGCTCAGTCAGTTAAGCATCCAACTCTTCATTTTGCCTCAGGTCATGATCTCACAGTTTGTGAGTTTGAGCTCCATGGGAGGCTCTGTGCTGACTCTTGGAGGCTGTTTGGGGTTCTCTCTCTCTCTCCCTCCCTGCTTGTGCTCTCTCTCTCTCTTAAAATAAATAAAAACATTTTTAAACATTTTTTTAAAAGAAAGGAAATAAAAAGGAAACAATTTTATATTAGTTATTTAAAACTTAGGGTGAATTTAAGCCTATGTGTCATGATTCCTAAGGTTTCTTACATTTATTGAAGTAAACCAAACTGATTGTGCCACACCTCTGTCCGTCACGAGCTGCAGGGAGAATTCAACAGAACTGACTTTCTTTTACTTAAATCATTCCCCTATTTTGCATTCCCAAGTATCACCAAGCTTTGTCCCTCCTTTCTCTCCAATGACCTGCTATGTTTCCATTCTTGGAAAAATAGCTACTTTTTGGAAAGAAAAAGAAAGGAACACACGAATGATGTTTGTCCCTTTGCTCTTTGTCTCCAGTGCTGGAATAGCATGTTGACTTTTCTGGCATTAGCGATCACAGTTGTATGATAACCTCTAAATCTGTACCATCACCACTGATTTTGCATCAGAATTCAGCTCTCCCATTGTTTGTGTCTTGAACATTTCTACGTGCATAGCCCTTATTTTCATATACAGACTGAGAATACCAAAGGGGAATTTCTGATGTTTATGTTAAAATATCTCCTTTTATTAAGCTGCCTATTTATACAAAAGGTAACCCCATTCCTATAATCGTCCAGCTGCAAAATCCAGTAGCCACGTGTGGTTCCCCCTTCGTGTTTGGCTTCTCAACCGTTTACCACTTCCTAACTCTTCTTTAGCCACAGAATCTCTCCATTCAGGTTGCCCTAAAGAGGACTGAGCTAATTTCCCTCAAATTCTGCACACATCATGTTCCTGTTATAGCTCAAATTTAAAAAAAAAAAAATAGGTGCCAGTATAGCTCTCAACTGACTTCAGGACAAAATACAATTTCTCAAAAATGTGTATGTATCATTCCATTTTTTAATTTTTTAAAATAACAATCTTTTTTTATTTTAACTAAAAACTCTTCATTCAATTTATCTTACTCTGTTTTCCAAAGCAAATTCTTCTTTCCAGATATTCTGGTTGATCCAGTGCCCCTAAAAATCACCCTCACTCTTGTCTCTGGGTTTTTGTTCATGATGCTTCCCTATTTATAGTAGTGAACATATTTTGAACCCTTACTGTGTGGTAAATGTTATGCAAAATACTTTCATTGTATATTAGCTCATTTGTCTGCTACTGTAGGTCTACATGCTAGACGTTATTGCTGTCTACACTTTATAGATAAAGAAACCAGGAACCAAGAAGATAAGGTACATTGCCACATTTCGGAGCTAGAGAGTGGTAGAACAAGATGAGAAACTCCCTTCTGCCTGAATACTGTTAAGAAAAAAAAAATAACAAAACCCAAACTTGAAGATCTTTTCAATACCATGTCCCTTCAGTGTTACTCTGGAATCTTCAATAAAAGCACCCAATTCTTCAGGGAAATGTACTTTTGTTGACTTCTAATTGACTATTGATAGAACCCAGACTAACTTATTTTAACTTAGTGAAGATTGTCAAGTTGCATATGATTTTTATGCCGTAGAGATGCAAAGATTTTTGTTGAGGTGAGAGAGGAGCCCCAAAAGTTACTGCTTTGTTGTTCTGTAGAACACAAACCAGTTTTGTTTTTAACTTTGCAATTTTATTTCAGCTTTCAGACTCTCATTAATAACATGTTCTTTGATTTCTTCTTTATTCTGTTGAGCCAAAATCATACTACTGATTCCCTCATTAATGAGCTAAGTGGATCTTTGAAAGGTGCATAGTCTATATTTTTATGAGAGTCATGCTTTTAACTTTTAGAAAAGTATGCTTTGACAATACAGAGCTTACACTCTGAATTATTGTGATTAGTAATGTAGTACTCACCAGTTCCAGAATGCCTGTCCTTTCTATATCCAAACCTTCAAACTTAATGAAGGTTTACCTCTCCTCTTGACATCTTCCCTGAGTATTCCAGCTCATGCTCATCATTTTCTTCTCAGAACATCTAGAATACTTAGTGGTCTTAATGACATACTGTTTAATTTTATCTTAGCATCTTATTTGTCTATCTAGATCTAGATCTAGCTCTCTATCCATATATTTTCTACCCCCACAGGTGGATAGAGAATATTACGAAGTATTACTTTAAGAAGTTTTTGAAATTATTCATATATTCTTCCAACCTACTCTTCTCTCGAAGGTGCTTAGAATGGCTTTAGGCACATAGCATGTGTTCAGTGAAATTGAAATGAGCTTGCAGATTAGCCTTTGCTATAGCTCATACTTTTCCTGATTTATGTTGAAGCAACTCCAGACAAAACAGAAAGGCATTGTATCCACGAATGAGTAGCCTTTAGGAAAGAATAATAATGAGGAGAAAATTCTGTTATCACACAAGGATGGGATAAATGTCTTGTGTAATCCTGGGGATCCCAACAGTTAACTTTAGAATTTACCCTCATGGTTAAACCTCATTCCAAATGCCACTTCTCTCAAAAGCCAGCTCAGTGGCAATCTGCGCTTTCTCCTTTCAGCCATAATTCTGCTTAATTTCAAAACAAGGGCAGATAAAATATGCTAATACATAGCAAGTCTCCTATTGCTATTCATTAGGAAGTCCTTTTCCAATGTGAAAATCCAGTCTTCCGTGAATCCACAAACAAATGATTGCCCTTGTTACTGGCATTCCACACCAGTGATAAAACATGGGAGTGAATCAGCCTTGGCCCAATTGTATGAGTTTTCTTCTGGAAGGTGCTGTGTTCTTTGTCTTGAATATATATATGGGAATGTAACTCTTTGCCCTTGTAGGGTGTTTTAAAATAAGTGCACTTCTACCTGAAGGGACATTAACAGGGAATCCTCTGAGACTTCTGTTTGGTGGTGGTGGTGGCGGTGGTGGTAGTGGCGGTGGCGGCGGCGGTGGTGTGTTTCAGGAGTTCAAAGTCTTTGCACTTGAGCTATAGGAGCCTGCTGTAAGCAGTGGACTGTTTAGCATGCCATGTGGGCCACAGCCTCTGACATCTTTAACTAGAATAGCAAAGGTCTGGGAAAAGGAGCGCGGTGGAGTACTAGCAGCCACGAGAGTGCAGGACTGGAATGCTGGCTCTGACCACAAATTGGTACACGGAACTTGTGTTTTTCATTAGAGTTGCTGTAGTAATGCTGGCTTCTAACATTCCAAAGGATATTCAGCTTATATTAAATTAAATTCTCCTTTAAAATTACTCTATGTTGGAACGACATGAAGGATCAGACTGCAATCAAGAAAAATCAGGAAATATAAAAGAACTAAGTCAGCTCTGGATTTTGCTTATGCTATTGGTATGAATGTACAACATGCATGAGCCATGATTCAGCAGATAATATGGAGTGTATCTGAAAGATGCAGTAAGATGCAGTATTGCCTTTAGCTTTTAATTGACTACTTAGTCCAAGTTTATGTATACATAATACTTATAATTTGTGGATTGTAGTATCAACTCTGAGTGACCATAATGCATTTATATACCAAAGCACAAAGACATGAGGGTGTGTTTTATACTGTATATAAATAAACACTTATGTCAACCAAGTTTTTGTTTAAATATACATTTATTTGAGCAGCCTACAGCTAAAAGTTCCAACTGGCAAAAATCAAACATTAAGAAACTTGTCTCTTATTCTATAATCAAATCTTTACCATAAGGCAATTCTATTATCTGTCTATTGATCTATCATCTAGCTTTACTGTCTATCTATCTATCTATCTATCTATCTATCTATCTATCATCTATCATCTATCTACTATAATCTATTTCCATTTCTCAAACACATAAACATACATACCTACCTACATACATACACAAAATTTATGTTTGCACAATGATGATTCTGAATTTCTCAATAGAGCATATGTAATGAGTTGGCATAAGCTAGGTAACGTTGCAGTGACAGACAAATCTCAGTAGGTTAACACAATCAAAGTTTATTTCTCCCTCGTGTAAAATACCCAATGAGAAAAGATAGTTGCAAATGACATATCAGATAAAGGGCTAGTATCCAAAATATATAAGGAGCTCCCCAAACTCCACACCTAAAAACCAAATAATCCAGTGAGGAAATGGGCAGAAGACATGAACTGACACTTCTCCAAAGAGGACATCCAGATGGCCAACAGACACATGAAATGATGCTCAGCGTCCCTCATCATCAGGGAAATACAAATCAAAACCACACTGAGATACTACCTCACGCCAGTCAGAGTGGCTAAAATGAACAAATCAGGAGACTATAGATGCTGATGAGGATGTGGGGAAACGGGTACCCTCCTATACTGTTGGTGGGAATGTCAACTGGTGCAGCCCCTCTGGAAAACAGTGTGGAGATTCTTCAAAAATTTAACAATAGAACTCCCCTATGACCCAGCAATAGCAGTGCTAGGAATTTACCCAAGGGATACAGGAGTGCTGATGCATAGGAGCACATGTTCCCCAGTGTTCATAGCAGCACTCTCAACAATAGCCTAAACATGGAAAGAGACTAAATGTCAATGGACGAATGGATCAAGAAGATGTGGCTTATCTATACAATGGAATACTACATGGCAATGAGAAACAATGAAATCTGGCCATCTGTAGCAACATGGATGGAACTTGAGGGTGTTATGCTGAGTGAAATAAGTCAGACAGAGAAAGATACCATATGTTTTCACTTATAAGTGGAATAGGAAAAACTTAACAGAGGACCATGGTGGAGGAGAAGGGGAAAAAAATAGTTGGGGAGAGGGAGGGAGACAAGCTAGGAGGGATTCTTGAATACTGAGAACAAACTGAGGGATGATGGGAGTGGGGGTGAGGGGAAGGGGGATGATGGGCATGGAGGAGAGCACTTGTTGGGATGAGCACTGGGTGTTATGTGGAAGCCAATTTGACAATAAACTATTTAGGAAAAAAATACCCAATGAATAGAGACAAATCTTCAGGACACCTGTCCTCCATGAGCTGGCTGCACAATTCAGGCTTCTTCTGTCTTTCGGCACTTCCATATCAACCTTTGCGTCCAGAACTGTAGCAGCAGAGAAGGAATAGCTTAGAAGGTTAACTGTAGTATTACCAAATGTTGTTCCCATGCATACTTTATGGGTCGAAGTAAGTCACGCTGCTTTACATAGCTTCAAAGAGGTAGAGAAAAGCTATCCTCCCTGAAAGTAGATATTGATGAGTAACAAAAATCCTATAACATTAGTATAATGTAGTGAATGTGACTGATTTTGAAACAATCAGCTAACCTCTCTCTCTCTCTCTTTCTCTCTCTCTCTGTCACACACACACACACACACACACACACACACACACACACACACACACCCTCACACACACACACCCCTGTGTGAGAGTAGGAGATTATTTCTGAAGCACAAGTAAAGGCCTTCCCTTCTTTCCTCCAAATGGACCAACCAAGATTGGTTAGAGAGGCAGTTGGGGCATTTCTTTAACTGAAACTTTACCTTTTTTTTAATGTTTTATTTATTTTTGAGAGAGAGAGAGACAGCATGAGCAGGGAAGGGCCAGAGAGAGAGACACACAGAATCTGAAACAGGCTCCAGGCTCCTAGCTGTCAGCACAGAGCCCGATGCAGGGCTCGAACCCACAAATTATGAAATCATGACCTGAGCCTAACCCAGACGCTCAACCAACTGAGCCACCCAGGCGCCCCTACCTTTTTTTTTTAAGGTGTTTCACATTATACCAAATCCAGTCTTTAATGAAAATGTTCAGTTTTTTTCCTGAAAGTAAGTTGTAAGACCACAACAGCAACAGCAGAGACACAAGATTCTCTTTCTGAGTAAGAGTCAAGGTGAGAAGAAGGAAAGTACAAGCCAGGCAGGACTCAGGGAGTGTATTTTGTTTCAAGTCAATGGCACTCATGTAGAATCTGGGTCCTTGAAAGGAGCAAAGTGTATTTTCAGCTGTGATGAGCCAACAGATGAATGAGATGCAATAGGCTTTTCAGGTTCTAGAAAGCAGCAGTGAGGGAGCCCACTTACAGAAAGCCTTCTCAGCAGTGCTTCCCCTCGTAAGGTTAAGAGATAGAGGGACATCAGAAAGAAGAAAGACATTATGTCCAAGAGGGCTTGTGCATGACAGGTGCCAACAATACCAAGTGCTGTTGTATATATCCAAGGCCCTGCAGGATCTAGCCCTTTGCTACCCTGATCCAGCTTGGTCTCAGGCCACTGCATCCCCTCATCACCTGCCTGTCAAGTCTCTATTCCCACAATGCCCTTATTCTACTCCTTGGATAATGTCCCCTCCTGAACAGTGCCTTTACAGAAACAGTGCTAAGAGCACCTTTCCTTATCTTTCCCCGTTTAAGTAAAACCACTGGGTGGCTCAAGTCGGTTGGGCCGCTGACTTCGGCTCAGGTCATGATCTCACATTTCATGAGTTTGAGCCCCGTGTCGGACTCTGTGATGACAGCTCAGAGCCTGGAGCCTGCTTCGGATTCTGTGTCTCCTTCTCTCTCTGCCTTTCCCCTGTTCATGCTCTGTCTCTCTGTCTCTCAAAAATAGGTAAACACTTTTAAAAAATGGTGTTTAGAGCAGATTACATCTGTTTAGGGGTAGAAAATAAACGTGCTGTTGCTCTCAGTCTCCAGTGTGTGAACTAAAATTGTTACCCACATATAGAAGCATAAATATATCAAGAGAGGTCAGGAGAAGAGAAGGACTGAATGGCTTTACAGAATAACTTTGCAGGGGGTGGGGCTAAGTTGAGAATGGCAACAGGGGCCTTTCTGAGTTTTATTCTGTATGTATTTTTATTGTTTAGATCATTGACCTCAAGACTCTTGTTGTCACTTATGTAATGAGCATGTACAATCAAAAGAGAAAGATTGAGACAGGTGATCTCTGTGAGTCTTGCAACTGTGTCATCCTTGATGCTCTGTGATCACACTCTCTGGAGCAGCTACAACGGAGGTAGGCAGCTCCACATTGCCAACTGCTCATTTCTCCAGCCATAATCCTCTACCACAGGACCTTGTCGCTTTTCCTTCTTCTCATGCTTTGCTCCCTAAATCCCCTAAAAGTGCTATCAAAACACACAAGGCACCCAGACACACTCCCACAGACTCGGAGTCACTTGGTCTCAGGAGGAGCCCAGGCTTCAGTGCTCTTCAAAGCTCCCAGGTGACCCTAATGGCAGCCAAACTTAGAACCACACTAGACACTTCCGGAGGGTCAACCTGAGCACAGCAACTGTTTCCCACGTCTCTTTGTCCGGCTAGACCCTCTGCCTGTCACAGTCATTGCTGTTTTCTTCTATCAAAATCCTATCTCTCCTGCAAGACTCTTCCCAAATCCCTCCTTCCCCAAGAAAGATTTGTTCCCTAGCTGTGACCTTTCCTTTCTAAGAACTCCCACTGGACTTTATTCATCTTTCTTGTGTGATCTTTATTTTGGCACATTTTGCACTGTAGCTAATTAGGTGCTTGCTTATGTACATGACTGGAAGCTCCTTGAGGTGAATGGACAGTGTTTATTCCTTTCTGCCGGGTCTTTCAGGGATGATAGAGTTCTAGGCACAAACAGTGGTGAACCTGATTGCGCAGAATCTTCACAATTATTTTAGCCAAACTACATCCATGCAGACATAAGTGTTTGTGGGAAATGGAAGGAAAAAGGAATCATATTAATTTTCAGAAAACCCCAGCTAAATGCTTCTTCCTTGAAAATGTATTCTACAGAGTTACAACCCTTTTGCACTTACTGTAGGTGCTGGAAGTCAGGTGAAGAAACTACCCTGTGCTAGGACAGTATCTATTTGAAAGGTATCTACTTGAATGGAGGGTCTTGGATTTAGAAATTTGACTTCACTGAAATGAACTTATTTAAAATTATTTTTTAAGTTTATTTATGTTGAGAGAGAGATAGAGAAAGAGCATGCTGGAGGAGGGGCAGAGAGAGGTGGGGACAGAGGATCAGAAGCTGATAGCTCAGAGCCAGATGCAGGACGTGATCTCATGAACCTCGAGATCATGACCTGAGCCAAAATCAAGAGTCAGGCACTCGACTGACAGCCATTGAGGCACCCTGAAATAAACTTATTTTAAATTAATCTTCTTAATATCCTCTTGAAGCAAAAAATATATCTAAAATTTTACTTCTACAACTACAGAGAAAGCAAGTCCCAAAGAATCTATGAATGCCATTTAAGTGGGAAAGGAGAAAAAAAAAAATCTATCCTTTCCAAAATATATAGTCATCTCAAACTCCGATTCTTGGAAATGGGAGCACTAATGGGAACACTGATGTGAAAGGTGTTGGTACATGGTCCATGTTGGGATGCAAACCTAAATTGTGCAAGTCTCTGGGTTTAAAGACCAGTTTATAGGAAACACAGGGACAGACAAATACACTAAAGGATGGAACAGAGGTGCAGGCAGCAAAACCCAGACTGGAAAATTCTATCTACTGGACAAATGATCTGGTTGTGTCGACAGATGAATTGCAAAAGGAGAAAAAAGAGGCAGAGATGTAAATTAAAGATTAAGAGAACTGGGGAGCCTAGGTGGCTCAGATGGTCGAGCATTGGACTCTTGATTTCAGCTCAGGTCATGATCTCATGGTCCCGCGTTGGGCTCTTTGCTGACAGTGCAGAGCCTGCTTGCGATTCTCTCGCCCTTTCTGTCAACCCCTCCGCAGCTCATGCTCTGCTGTCTCTCTCTCTTTGTGTCTCAAAATAAGTAAATCAACTTAAAAGAAAAAAAGATTAAAAGAGAACTTAAGGGGCATTATCAACCCATTGTAATGCATTGCCTTTATTATGGTCCTGAGTCAAACAATAAACCATAAAACAAAAAACATTTATGAGGCAATTAGGGAAATGTGAATATAGAAGATATATTTGATAATAGTAAAAATTACATATTTTTGTGATAATGGAATTATAAATACAATTATATATTATATATAATAATATATATAGAATGAATTAATTATATCATTGTTAATGTATTAGAATATATAATCATATAACATAATATATGATCATATATTGTCATAAAATAAAGATATTTAGCATCTTGTCTGCTGTATGAATTCTTGACAAAACTGTTGAGGTTTTAGGCAAGAGTAATGGATTCCTGGTGCTCCAGGGCTGTGCTAAGCTTGGTCAGCTCTTCTGCAGAAGTGTTATTCTTCAGCTTACTAGGAAATTCATCAGGTGGATGGATAATCCATAGAAGGCCAGTCCAGGGAATCGGTGTTGAGTGTGTGATTCATGCCCTTCCACTGAGAGTCACCAGTGGGTTGAAAACTCACTTCCCTTACGGAGAAAATATCACTCTCATCCTCACCTTCTTGTCCCAACCTCATCTGAAAAGTGACAGTCCAGCACCAGGGTCTTCTTGCCACCATTCTTTGTAACTTCAGCCTCAAACTGGGAGTGGAAGTCAGTTCAGGCTCCTGTTCATCAACCTTCTGCTCTTGGCAGGGCTCCTCCTCCACATCAGCTGCTGTGGGATGCTACTGTTAATGTTCCGAGTGAAGGGGACCTGTCCTCCAACAATTTTCTGCACTAATTTGGATTCTGCTCCACTCACTTCCAGCTCCCTTGTGTATCTTCTTTCTCTTCTTACATCCATCATTTAAGAATTCAACAAATCTTGTCCCGTTAGGTGTGCAGCTTGCACGGCCACAGGTGCAGGACCCAGCACGGGGGAGGCACAGAGTGGTCAAGGCAGCACTACAATGGACGACTCCTGTGGGCACCAAGGTCCCAAGTGTTAAATTTTAAAGCAACAATGTAGAAATAAAGTTATATACTGTCTAGGATTTGTTTCAAAATAACCCTGGGAGGGAGCCTCTGATTAGCTCAGTCTGTTCAGCCTCTGAATCTTGATTTCTGCTCAGGTTGAGCTCTGCACTGGGTGTGGAGCCTGCTTGGAATTCTCCTTCTCTCTCTCTCTCTCTGTCTCTGTCTCTCCTCCACTCTTAAAAAATAATAAAATAAAATAAAATAAAATAATAAAATAATGAAATAAAATAAAATAATAAAAATAACCCTGGGATCAGAGAGTGAGTGAGGGTATAGATAAAATGAGAATGTCCCTGACTTAGTTTTTGAATGAATACCTGGAGTTTATGATTCTCAACTTATGTCAAATTTTGCAAAAGCATCTAAAGTATTAACAGAAAGATATAAAAAATATTACAGTAATGGACATAAAAGTAAATTACTAGTAAATTCACAAAATCATCACATTCTTAAAAATATCCGAGGGGCACCTGGGTGGCTCAGTTGGTTGAGCATCCGACTTCGGCTCAGGTCATGATCTCACGGTTCATGGGTTCAAGCCCCGCATCAGGCTCTGTGCTGACAGGTAGCTCAGAGCCTGGAGCCTGTTTCAGATTCTGTGTCTCCCTCTCTCTCTGACCCTCCCCTGCTCATGCTCTCTCTATTTCTCTCTCAAAAATAAATAAAATATTTTAAAAAATATCTGAGACCTGTTTAATGATAAGAACTGCCTCAACCTCTGATTCCTTGCAGTAGATAAGGGATAAATTGTTTTCCAGCTAATACTTGGAGGAAGGATGGGGATGGAGGGAGAAATGTTGCTGATTCAAGAAAGTGTTTGATTGTTGCCTTAAAAGCTGATTAAAAGAGAAATTAGAGTTTCAAAAATTAAGGCAGTTTGTCTTATGGTAAAAAACACTGCCTGGTAGTGATAAGCAAATATCTGGAAGTTATATCCGGAGGTTACAGAGTAAAACATTGACCAGATTTTCATGATAGAAAAGCGACAAGTGTTTTTTTCCATTAAATTTTAGTTAGCCAACAGACACAGTAATATTGGTTTCAGGAGTGAAAACAGTGATTCATTACTTACATACAACACCCAGTGCTCATCCCAACAAGTGCCCTTCTTAGTACCCATCACCCAGGTAGCTCAACTGCCCTCCATCAACCTTCAGTTTGTTCTCTATTATTAAGAGTCTCTTGTTATTGAACAATTTGTTTTTATGAACTCTCAAGCCTATTGGGAAATATAAAATCAGAGAATGGCAAATTAGAGGGTGGAGGCTGAATTGCATGGAGATGCAAACCCTTCACTGATAAGGTATTGGTCGCTTTTCTATCATGACATTTGCAAGAATGCCAATGGGCCCCATTTTAAAAATCTAGTCATGCATGTAAGATGAGAAGGCATCCATAATTCACCTTTGAACTTGAATTTCTGGAGAGTGACAGATAATGAAGAGAAATAATGGTGAAGATGAATGCCAGGCAATAGAATGGAGCAAGCAGAAGGGAAGGAGATCAGCAGGGCTTGATGATGTAAGAAAATGTCTAATTCCTTCTGCCTTTCCCTAGATTTTTTGTTACTCCTGCTCATTCTTACAGCATGGCATCAGGTATACTGTTTACCAGTAATTGTCCCAGGACAAGATTGTTGCAGGAAAACAAATTGAGAAAAATAAAGGGAGACTCCAAATCCTCAGGCCAAAGAAAAAATTTGTGGGTCACTGCATTCATGTCACCGGACACACACACCACTAAGAAAGGATTCACAGGGTGTCTGGGAGTGGGAGAGGCAGCTAAAGAGGGTGAGGGGAGGGAGAGAGGAAAAGCCCAGCAGAAATCATGGAAATGCAGCATCAAGTAGCATCAGAGACCACTCAATCTCTCTTCAAGCATCCACCCCAAAAAGCACATCTGGTGTCCTTTGAAATCATGGGCAGCTGCATTGTGTGCCTTCTACTACATCAAGTGGTCTTGTGAGATTGTCCCTCTATAGTTTTGGAATCTCAGAAAAGCCTCAGGAATTAGAGCAACAGGAATATCTAGAAAGGGTGAGGGTGGGGACATGAAAGGCTGGGAGGCTTGGCTGAAATTTTTCACAAGAAGTTGTCAAACATCTAGACACAACTGATAAAATGCCTGATGTGTAGAATATCTGTGTGAGAGACTGGGGATGGGTTCTCAGAAATCCAAAAAAAAAAAATTTTTTTTTGTTTAAGTTTACTTAATATATTAATATATTTTTAGAAGAGAGTACAAGTGTGAGCCAGAGAGAGAGAGAGAGAGAATCACAAGCAGTCTCCATGTTGTCACTTCAGAGCCCCAAAAAAGTTTTTTTTTAATTAACTCCAAAAAGGGCAAAATTTCGTGCAAGAAGAGAATATACTTTCAGTATATTACATGGCTCAGTGTGAATAATATTTATATTCCCATAATAATAAAAGCAATGGAAGTATTGGGCAGAAGGGTGGGAGATTGATGTGGGATGTAGGTAGAGCTAAATCTTCAACTCTACCTGAAGTAGAGTTGTCTCTACTTTGTCTAGGCTTTCCCTTCCCTCAATAGTTTTGTTATGTAATTAATCAATTGCCACTTGCTACAATGTATCTATTCGATAGGTGGAAAAACAGTGCTGTGAATAATCTGAATTTCTGTTGGGCAGTTACCTATGGGAGGAATCGCTATGTCACAAGATATATTTTATGGTCAGCATTAACATATTATCAAGTACTCCTTTAAAGCAATTTTTCCCAATTTACAGTCCAAAAGCTATGACCATGGCCATACACCTCAACTTTGCCAGTAATTGTATTATCAGCTTAAAATAATAGTAAGCCCCTTGGTAAGGGGTATCTTATTATGGCTTTTATTTCCATTTCTCTATGGACTAATAAGTTTGAAAGTTGCATAAATTTTATAATTTTCTTTTTATGTTTTTGGCTTGACATTTATTGTAGATCTTAAATCCACAATTTGGCATCTTTATTCAGATTTTTAAAATTCTCAATCATCATCATTTCAAATAATACGCTTATTCATTTCTCCTTTTCCTCCCAGGACTCTAACCACTCATAGATTAAAATTTTCTATCATGTCTCTTGTCTTGCTCTCTTGTCCTCTTTATATATATAAAGACACTGGATGATAATATATATTTATATATATGTGTATATATATAAAGACACTGGATAATTAAGATCAAATGTACATATTTGATCTATATATAGATCTAACATATCCAGTATCTTTTAATATGATATTAAAGCCATTTGATAAGCATATAATAATTACTATATTTTTCAGTTCTAGAATTTTCATGTTTAAAATCTTTTCCAGCTTAAAAAAATCGTCTCATTTAATTCCTTGATAATACTTAGTATCATGTTTTTCAAGTCTGTAGTTGATAACTCCATTTTCTGGTTCCCTTTTTCTCTTTGTTTTCAGTCAACTATTTCAAATAAACTCATATATTCTTGTATCCCTGGTTATTTTTTAAATAAAAATTTTTTAGTCTGGATTACATTCAGATGTACAAAAAGGTTGCCAAAATACAGAGCTCCCGTTATCCCTCAACTAGCTTTAGTTTCTCCTAATGTTTTCATTGTACATCACCATGGTACAATTTTCAAAATGAAGACACCAACATTACTATTAACTGAATTCTAGACTTTACCTGGCTATTCTTTATTGGGTACAAAGCATTAAAATTTTTTTAATGTTTATTTACTTTTGAGAGAGAGAGAGAGAGAGAGACAGAGCATGAGTGGAGGAGGGGCAGAGAGACAGAGAGACGGGGAGACGCAAAATATGAAGCAGGCTCCAGGCTCTGAGCTGTCAGCACAGAGCCCAACACAGGGCTTGAACCCACGAACTGTGAGATCATGACCTGAGCCAAAGTTTTGACGCTGAACCAGCTGAGCCACCCAGATGCCCCATGGTAACCAGGCATTTTTAATGATTTGTAAAGAAATGAATTTACAAATGAATTAAATTTACAATTTAATGAATTGTAAAGAAAATTTGAAGCATTGATGTGATTATTTTTCTACAGTGAAAATTTACTGTTTCTTCTTTTGGCAGATCGCTAGGTTAGGGGAAGGTCATTTTATTCGCGCCGAAATATAAATAATCTGAACATGGATTTCAATCATTCTGCGGGCTAATCCGTTTCTGGTTTACCTTTATCTTTTGTTGTATCCATTTGGAGTCCCAACCCAAGCCCTGGGAGGAGTATCAAGGCTACTCCCCTTTGCTCTACTCTGAACTCCATTCCCCCCCTCCTTACATGTGGGATTACCAAAAGCTCTGTTCAGCTTCTCAGCCTTGCAGCCACCCCTTTCCCTTTCAGAAAGGGAAATTCTCAGTGGGCTTGAAGGGAAAAGTGGCTCCATCTCTGTGCATCTTACCTCCGGTAGCTTCCTTCAGATTCTGAATCTGCAACCTTTCCTTGTCTTGTTTACTCTCTCATGACTTCAAGTGGAATATATATACATTTTTTTCCCCCTGAATCCAACTTTTCTAGTTGCTCTTAGAGGAAGGGCTGGCCCAAAAGAAACTATTTAGGCATTACTAGAAGTTAAACCCTCAAAACACTTTTTTAATTTTAAAATTTGTGGTAAAATATACATGCCATAATATTTGTCATCTTAACCATGTTTAAGGGTGCAGTTCAGTGGCATGAAGAGCATTCACACTTTGTGCAGCTATCACACCGGTCATCCACAGAACTCTTTTTACCTTGCAAATCTGAAACTCTGTACCCATGAACCAACCTCATTCTCCTCATCCTCCAGCTCCTAGCCACCACTGTTTTACTCTCTGTCTTTATGAAAAGTATTACTCTAGGTGCCTCAAATGACTGAAATCCTACAGTATTTGTCTTTCATGACTGACTTATTTCGTTTAGCATAATGTCCTCAAGTTACATCCATGTTGTCAGAATTTGCTTCCTTTTCAAAGCTGAATTATATTCTATTGTATGTATACATCCCATTCTGTTTATCTATTTGTCTGTTGATGGCCACTTGAGCTGCTTCTATATTTTGGCTCTGTTTACAAATGTGAGTGTATCATTATCTGCTTTCAATTCTTTTGCGTACATACACAGAACTGGAATTGCTACATCAGGTGGTAATTCTCTGTTTACTTTTTTGAGGAACCACTATAATTACCATACTGTTTTTCATAAAGTCTGCACTATTTTACGTTCCCACCAACAGTGCACAAATGTTCCAATGTCTCTACATCTTCTCCGACACTTGTTGTTTCCTTTTTTCTTTCTTTTTTATATTAGCCATCCTAATGGATGTGAGATGGTATCTCATTGTGGTTTTTTTTTTTTAACATTTTATTTATTTCTGAGAGAGAGAGAGACAGCATGAGAAGGGGAGTGTCAGAGAGAGAGACACAGAACCCAAAACAGGCTCCAGGCTCTGAGGTGTCAGCACAGAGCCCAACGCGGGGCTCAAACCCACGAACCATGAGATCATGACCTGAGCCGAAGTTGGCCATCCAACCAACTGAGCCACCCAGGCACCCCTCTCATTGTGGTTTTTATCAGTGCTCTTTTGACGTTTATTTCCTAATTTTGCATTTTGTACTTTATTTTGTATCTGTAGATTATCCTTAGAAGGAACCTATATGTCTCCATAAGTAGTGTGTAGCAAGGACTCAGCTTGAGCCAAGTTGAGAATGTTACTTGTCAGGCCTTCCAGGTGAACTGATGCTATAAGCCTTTTGGAAGTCTGTCTTGATGATGGCGAGGCCTCAGGTAAAGCTAAGGGTTATTCTGGTCTAATGCTCTGTCCACATTATTTCTGCCCCAGGCCTGTCCCTTGGACTCCTCTGTCCCTTGGGTCCTAAGAAAAAGCTCATATTAGTACAACCTAAAAAAGTGAGTTTTATTAAACTCTGTTTATGGCATTGCTTTGTGTCTCCCTAAGGAGTAGACCCACATACTCAGCGAGAAAAGAAGTCATCTGGCTCTGAGTACTTCTTCCAGAGTGGGAGCTGTCTGGGTTGTGAGACCCAGAGAAGGTGGTCAGAGGCAGAGTGGGGTCTGTCTGCATGCTTGATCTCCTCATGAGGAAGTGGACTGCATCCTGAGAAGTGGTGGATTTGGCAGGAATCATGCTTTGTGTTGCAAGTGACAGCAGGGAGACGTCAGGATACATCTGACCAGACTTGTTAGTAAGCTCATACGAACCATCCTGGATTATGTCAGAAATATTTGGGGGAACTTTTTATGGAGAATAAATTTAGAATGAGAAGCAGAGGTCTGGTTGGGTGAAATATAGACTATTTGTATTAAGGTGACTACATTTGTACCCAGAGCTGGTGAAATAGTAGGAAACTTAAAATGCAAGCAGGTAGAAGGTCTTGGGATCTAGTTGCTAAATGGAGGCTAGCTGGAGCCTGCTGGGTTTAGCAGCAATTTGACGAAATCTATCCCCCTAAGTTCTTCACACACATTCCTGAGATAGAAATCAACCACATTTCTGGAGGCCATTCCTTCCACAGCATTTCTCACTTTGTTGTACTAAAAAAACAACAACAAAAAAATCCTCATGTTCATATATTTTCAGGAAGTGATATCATATGTACATAATGGTAGAATTAGCCCCAGGATTTTGCGCTATTGAAACACAACAAAAGAAAGCTTTGTCACTAATTACTTACAAACTTATTATTGGTGTCATGTAACTGTGTAGGTAGTGATTTCAACAGAAAAACAAGAATTGTAGGCAACTATGCCTAAGTCCCAGCACAACCCACATATTATCTGTAATAATGGTAATCAAACTAGCTGACTATTAGGCCCTTAAAAGGTCTTGGTTTAGTTGTAATACTTATGTTCACTGTCTAAATACAATTTGAAATAGGCCTACTTTTAATGCCAGTGTGAATAGAGAGGAAAGGAATGTGTTGTGTGTGTGTGTGTGTGTGCGCGCGCGCATACGTACGTGCGCGTGTGTGTCCAAGCTCCAAAAAATGCCCTTTCTATATGGGTGAAAACATGTGAACACATACTTACATACAAACATTTTTAATGTTTATTTATTTATTTTGAGAAAGAGAGAGAGAGAGAGAGAGAGCACTCACATGAGAGCAGGGAAGGGACAGAGAGAGAGGGAGAGAGAGAATCCCCAGCAGGCTCAGCCCTGTCAGTACAGAGCCTGACACAGGGCTTGATCCCATGAACCACAAGATCATGACCCAAGCCAAGAGCCAGACACTTAACTGACTGAGCCACCCAGGTGCCCCAGCATAAAAACATCTTTAGTAAGAACTTAGAATATAGATGTATAAGACACAGTTTTTGCCCTCAAGAAACATGGAATCTAATTAGATATATATATACAGTGTTTAGTAGACCTGGGAGAACAGAACTTCCTAGGAATGGGATAAAGTTTGGTTTATAATTTGAAGTACCAAATGAACTAGGGCTCAGATTTGATCAGGCCTGAAGGGTTAGCAAGAATCCCACCACCAAAGGTTAAAGCAACAAGGTGGAAAAACAAAAGCTGATTAGGCTGAGATATCTTCAGAAAGCTTGAGGGAGAATCTATGACAGAAAGCTCCAGTTGCCTTGGCAAAGAAAATGGCCAGAATATTTCTCAGACCAAAGGAGAAAGCTGACCTCTAAAAGTAGGGCAACTGGGCTAAAATATGCATTCAGTCTCCTGTGTGCAAAAAAACCTATAACTTTGTTTTGTATTATTGAATTCATTTTTCTCTGGAGTCTTCCAGCTAATGTCAACTTGCCAAGTTGAAGGTAACTCAATCTTTTCTGGTTTAAATTCAAGTTCAATTCAAGGTTAAAGTCTCTATCAGGATGGCTCCTCTATTTTCCCTCCTCTCTCTGACCTCCCAAACTGGAGGCTCTGTGTGTGGGGTGGAGGGGAGTGCTCCTACTACCTCCTGGCAATAAGAGCTGGAAGGACCCAAGTCTGAACACTGCTTGGTCTTCACAGGTTTCTAATACCCTAGGACCAGATAATAAGGAAGTTGTGCCATCTGGTTCCATTAGGCACTGGCACTGGTAGCTGAAGCATTCATGGGTAGGATAAGTTATAGTCTCTTCTCTCCTCACGGATAAGGTATTGTGTTGATTGTTCTTAGGAACTTGTCCATTTCCCCAAATTGGGCCTTTCTTTCTTTCTTTCTTATTCTGTAGATTTGCAAGATCTTGCCAAGACTACCACGTAGTCCTAAGAGTGGGCACACTTAGCTTTCTTCGTCCCCATTGTGGTAGTTCTCCCTGACAAGCTAGCTAGCCTTTCCCTTCAGCTACCTTTTGTGCACAAGGTACAGTGCTTGTAGAAACTTCTGGAGCTCATATGCAGTGCATGGAGACTAGGGAATGTCATTTTAGTCTCATCTGTTTAGAAATCTCATAGTGTGCTTGTTCTTCTACATGCTTGTGCCATATTGGTTTCCATTAGAAAGTGGAAAGCCAGTCTGGATGTTCTCAGATTCCCCTTCATCTATTCAAGATTTCCATCAGAGTTTCTGTTTACTCAGAAACCTTTTGGCTGAAGCCTAGAACTGTCTGGGATTCTGGCTGACTTCTCAGTTGAGTCTTATGCTTCCCATCTCTCTATCTCCTCCACCCTTTCCTGTCCCTCTTCTCTAGTGAAGGGGCCCTTTCTTTTCTATTGGTTTGTAGCTTCCTTTCTTATCCTCTTTTTCAACCCTATGTCCACATAAAAACTCTGTTTTCTGAGTAGACCAGGACTGGTATATAATTGGGATATTTATTAAAGGAGAAACATAAACATATATAAGAAGGGACTTGGAGGAAAAAATATTCTCAAAAGCCTGGTTTTTAACAATACTATCTTTCTATGAATCCAGAATAATCAACTTTTGAATTGAAGTGGTATAATCATCTCTTTATTGAAGGTGTATCTACCCCTCCTTCCCTGGGATAATGGTCTCATCAATTATCCTCAACGTTAGATATTCACAAGACATTTTATTTACTGGAGGATGAAAAGTATATTGCGGCTATTTTCAATGTACCTACAGTCCCAGCTACTGAATAGATAGGCTTTTAAAGTTCCCTTATGCCCCTCTTTTCAACCATGTTTTTCTTCAGTGTGTCCACTTCGAGTTGGACAACAAAACAAAGCACCTAATCCTACTTCAAAAACTATGAACAGGCATGCCTAATAAGTAATCGCTTGGAGTGATGTGGGTGCATAAATACTGACAGGTTGTCTGTACACTCTACTTCATGTTATAACTTTGATATCAAATGGTACATGCCATTAGGTTACTTTTTCAAAGCACCCTTGATGTTCAACTTTTATTTTCTTCTTCCAGCAATGATATAAATGAGATAAAACATTAACTCATTAAGGAGAGGCTCTGTTTCCCAACGGTTCTTTTCACATAATTTTTTTTTATCTGAAAAAGAATTTAAATAATATAAATTCTCCCTAGACATGAATAGCTTCAGTTTTATAGGTGAAGTTTTTTTTAACTTCATAATACTTTTGCTTGAAATTCTTCCTACACACTGAGTTAGATTTTTCCTTTTAAGTACAAGCCAACCAGAAGACAACTGGAATTCCTGAAATCTGCCTATAAATAACACTAGTCCTCTGGAGTTTATGTTCCAATCCTGTATATTTCCATACTGTCTATCATCACAGGCTTAAGAAAATAAAATTTTATGGAGGCAAAATATAAAAATTAATTGGGAATTGATGTGTCTTGTGTTAATTTAATTAAAGTATGTTTGATAAACATTATTATGGGCTGGATGGAGATGCAAAAATCAGTTCATAATATTTTTAAATGATTAAAACCATGACTTACTAACACATAAATACCTGGACCTATGTTAGTTCAGTTTATTACAAAATAAAATATATTTATTCAGTAACCATTGATAAGATCTGGCTTCCTCGCCAAGAAATGAGCCCTTAGGGACAAAAGTAAGATGTTATTATTCTATTCATAATTGTATTACTAATCGCACCATTTTTATCCCTCCCCATAAGGGTAGGCTGCAAGTCTTTAAAAAATACTAGATTTACAACTACCTCAACAAAAGTCAAGAATGAATTACCTGAATTTGCCAGGTAGTGTTTAGTGAGAAAGTCTTTATTTGAAGTGGTGGTTCTTTGAAGATATTCTTATTGCTACTTGTTTCAGAAGACAACTAATAGTATTTTTAGGATCATGTTAATTTAATTTAAGTGTATTTGATAAGGACTTATTATGCGCCAGGCACTGGGCTGGGAGATGCCATTTCCCTTCTGCTTGAAAACATTTCTTGTAAGTTTTATTTTTTATATAGGACAATAGGAACAAGAAGACAAAAACTATTCTGCTCTTGGTGAGGAATGAGACTGACAGCATAAATTCATAAAAATAACCATACACACTTATATACAGCTTTCTATTTCATAAGGTCCATCTGCATGTGTTATTTATCTCATAATAAGAACTCTGGTGATATAAAAGATTTTAAAATAGGAAATGGACCACTGGCTTGGAGCCATCAAAGTCATAGATCCAGGGTAAGAAATAGATTTCCTTTTGGTCTAAGGAATAAAGTCTCTTTGACTTTTTTTTCCCATGCCATGCTGGTCTTTTGAGTGTACGCGCCTTGTTCTTATTTAGGTCATTGGAATATGTACTCTTTGAACCCATCCAAAAGGGCAGTGAAGATAAAGGGGATTCAATCCAATACATCAAATCTGCAAAGCTCCAAGCCAGAGAAAATTTGCTTCCCATGGACTAGAAGAATGCATTTTATTATTTCTCCATCTGTAAGATGTTTCCTCTAATTCATAGAAGGCCCTAATCTACTACATGGCCACACTAGCTCTTTACACTGTAACACTAGGTGATGGATGGACTTGGAAGACTATAGACAGCAGAGGAAGGAAATAGGGAAAGGGAAGAATGAACAGAAGCAGAAAGCCAAAAACTACTTTAAAGAAAGGGAAAGAAACAAATCAAGTGTGAGAGTAAGGAGGGACCAGGGCAAGGGTAGATGTCCAAAGACACTCAACTTGATTAGAAAGGAACTATTTCTTTAAAGGAAAATTTTGAAACCATATAGCTTGTACAATCTTTAAAATAATATATCTAACAGAAGAAAAATAACACCAGCCATGCTAAACATTAATAGTGATTAGCTCCGGGTTGCAATATGAGTGATTATTATTTTTGTCATTTGCTTTTTCGCATTTTTCAGACCCCACCAAACCAGACCAAGTCAAAATCAGATCAAATGAAGCCTTTCTGGCTTTATTATTGACAGCTGGCAACATCATCCCCTCTCCAGAGAAAGTGTTCTATTTAATGCCCAACTGCAATCACTCACAGCCATCACCATACCATAAATCAGAAAAGTTTGTTGAACATATACTATGTGCAACTTGTGTTGAATTAAAAGCACTTTATAAAATGAGTTCAAATTTATAATTCCTAAAATAAAGCTATTTTTTTTCTTTTGCCAGCAAGTGCTCCTATGCCTTTGGTTCATTTCTGGTCTTTGGAAAGTAGAACATAGTATTAGTAATTGTAGGAAAACACATTTATGCACCCTGGAAAGTTAGTGTTGATGCTGGTCATTTTCCAAATAAACAACTGAACTGTACTTTATTGAGATGAAAGAGTTATTGCAGTTAGCTCCCAGAATTACTTGGTTCTGTCTGGATTCTTGTTTTAATTGATTTAAATACTGCATGCTATCAAATTCCTGTTTCCCGAGTTCAAAGAGAAGTAGATGATCCAGAGAGATGAATGTTAATGATAAGAAAAGGACAAATTCAATACTCCCAGACTATCCAAATAAAAACACAATATATTTTGATCCTTGGCCTACTAGTGAAGAATTTAGTCTTTAGTAACATAAAGCTTTGGCTCAAGGTTTCTAGACCACTGACAAAAGAAGATGATTGTGAATGATTTATACTTGCAAAAATAATTTGTAACTCATTATTTACTCTTAAATAATGAACTCATATTTGTTTAAGTCCCGGTCACATGGATGATAATGCCACAAGATTTACTCACTTATTTAAATGAACTTGAAACCTTTCGTTTTTGGCCTTTTTATGCATTTTTCAAGCTGGGAGAACCAGTTTCTTTTAGTTTGGTATGAGCATCAAAGAATACACCCCAGAGCCTTTGGTCTTTATTATGTATTTTTATAGGAGAGAAGATTGTTTTTAACTTTTTAAGAAATCAGTTGGTGCAGTTTATTCCGTTGCTCATTGACTATCAATACAATATGGGTATGGCCCCAACACAACCCAGACTGTTAACAAGTGAGGGTTTTGGAGTTAGTCTCATCTATTTGGGCAAATCTCTTTCCTCTCTGAGCCTCATTTTATCCAACGGTAAAATGGGGACTAACGTGTCTACTTCATGAGGTTATTACATGACCTAAAGGAGATGTAGTGAAAGCATTAAGACATGTTTCATAATATGCATTTAATTTTCAAGGGGCTTACTGCTGTTTCATTGTTAACAAAAGGAGCTTATTCAAGACCTAACAATCCCCCACTGTCCTTGTTGAAAACTTACCTAAAGCCATCTCTGAACTGCTGCTCTGTCTCCAACCCCTCATGTCTCTTTCATCTGCTCATTCAAATCTCTTAGTCTGGATGTCATTTCCCACATAATTCCTTTCTTGAATCTCTTGCAGATCTTTCTTCCCTTTTAAACAGGCTTTTTCATGCATCAACATGGATAGACCTAGAGGGTGTTATGCTAAGTGGAGTAAGTCAGACAGAGAAAAAAAAATACCATATGATCTCACTTACATGTGGAATTTAAAAAACAAAACAAATGAACCAACAAACAAAACAAACAAGCAAGCAAACAAACAAAAAGCAGAAATAGACCCATAAATACAGAGAACAAACAGCATCACGTACTTTTGATAAGATATGTTGAAAAGGATAAAGAATCAATTCTGTGCAGAAAGAAAGGAGAAAGAAAGAAAGAAAGAAAGAAAGAAAGAAAGAAAGAAAGAAAGAAAGAAAGAAAGAAAGAAAGAAAAAAGAAAAAAGAAAAGAAAAGAAAACAAAACAAAAGCAATGTATAACCTGATCCTAATCATGAAGAAACAAATTCAAATTGCTTGACCTTTTCAAAAATATCAAGGTCACCGGGGAGAAATGAAGACTGAGAAATCTCAGATTAAGACATGAGGCATGTCAAGTAAACGTTGCATGTGATTCTGGATTGGACCCTGGGTGAGCTCTCTCTCTCTTTCTTTCTTTCTTTCTTTCTTTCTTTCTTTCTTTCTTTCTTTCTTTCTTTCTTTCTTTCTTTCATTCTCAAAATGACATTATTAGAATAGTTGGTGATATTTGGATAAAGCTTGTAGATTTGATAATAGTGTTCCCTCAGCATTAAGCTCCTGGGTTTGATCATTGCACTGTGATTTTGTAAAACAATGTCCCAGTTTATGGGGGAGCATGTACTGAAATACTTAGATGTAAGAAGCACTATATCTGCAACTGGGTTGGATAGTTCATAAGAAAAATAATAAATATACATATTTACAGATATTGATAAAGCAAACATGTAAAATGATTACAGTTGGGAAATCTATGTGAAGCATATCTGAGAGTTCTCTGTACTCTTCTCACAGCTGTTTCACAATAAAAAGTTTTAAAAAATGGACTTTTTCTATGATGGCAATCGTAATTAGTAATTTCCCTATTGGGGGGGAACTGTAATCTGCTCCTATTAGGAAAAGTGACATTTTAAACCATGAGTGGTTTAAAAAATGTTTTTAAAATAGAAACTGCTGCAGAAAGAACATTTTGAAAACGAATGTTTGAAAATATTTCTTGTTTTCATGGATTTTAAAAAGCTTTATGAGTATACCCATACAAAATTGTTATGTCTCACACTTGAATGAAAACATGAAAATAAAATTATCTAACCCATTGAAAAGATTTCCAAATGGGCGTTTCAGTAAAATTCTGTTCTACTGTTTGTTATGCAGATAATATGCACTACAAACCACTCCAGAAATAGGTGGCTTAAAATAATGTAATACTGTCTCTTACAGTTTTGGGTATAGGCAGGCTCAACTGGATGGTTCTCACTTGGGGATCTCTCACACAGCTGCAGTCACAAGGTGAGTGGGGCTCAAATCACCTGAAGATTCTCTCATTCATGTGTCTGGTATCTGGGCAAGGGTAGCTGGAAGTGTTGGGAGCTGGCCAAGCATCTCTTTCCATCCCTGCCCACGTGAATGGCCTGGGCTTCCTCACAACCTGGCAATCTCCAGGTACTTCATCTTAGGCAGTGGCTGGCATTTCCCCCAAAAGTCCAAAGTCTTCAATATGACCAAGTCTCAGAAGTCAGGCAACTTTTGAGGCATTGGTTAAGTGTCTGGCTTTGACTCAAGTCATGATTTTGCAGTCCAGTGTGTGAGTTCATGCTGACAGTTCAGAGCCTGGAGCCTGCTTCAGATTTTGTGTCTCCCTCTCTCTCTGCCCCTCCCCTGCTCAGGGTCTCTCTCTCAAAAACTAAACATTAAAAAAATAAAAATATAAAGAATTCAGACAGCTTCATTTTAACAATGCCTCATTGACTAAAGCAGTCACACATTAGCCAAGATTCAAGAGAATGGGAGAACAGACTCCACCTGTCAGAAAGGAAACAACTTGGATTTTGTAGGAGGGGAGTTGATGGCGGCCGTACTGGAGACAAGCTACCAACATACACACAAACGTGAAACATTCTGATTACTTCCTAAGGAGAACAGAGAAAATGGACATTTACCAGTCACAGTTTAGGGAAAGACTATGATAATTGGTGGATGAGATTTAAAAATTCATATCATCATTTAGTCAGTATAGTCAAGCATGTACTTCTTCCCTCTGAGTCTCTCTTTGTGGGATAACATTTTCAGCTGTGACAGTCAATAAACTGAACCTAAGTTTTGAATGACTGTATCATAAACTATAGAGTCAAATATTTTTAGAAAGGGAGCATATTCCCTCACTTATTCTCATAAAAATATTACTATTAAGAATAGTTTTATTAAAAGAAAATATTTTGACTGTTAATAAATATTATAAAATAAATATTATAAAATAGTTAGCTTATATCATTTCTTTTAACTTCTATTTTTGTATATAGTTTAGTAGATAATATGTCCATACAGTTGCACATTTGAGAGAGACAGCCTACTGTTGTGCTAAGAACATAGATTCTGGATCGAGTGCCCAGATATGAATCCTGGTTCCACTGTGTGACCTTGGACAAGTTACTCGACCTCTCTGTACCTCAGTTTTCTCAACTCTAAGTAGAAGCAGTGATAGTACCCATGTCCTAGGTATGAGGACTGAGTTAATATAGATCCAAGCATGTAATATTTAGCTATCACTATTACTACTTAGCAGTATCTTTTAAAATAAAAACATCCAGTCCATTTGACCAAATGATTCTAAATCTTGGTATAGCTATGGAGAAATACTCATGTGCACAAAGAACAGCTTTTACAGGGATATCCATAGAAGCATCATTTGTAGTGGGGAAAAACGGAAACTGTATAAATGCATATGTGAAGAGTTAACAGAAGGTGGAATATAGACACAATGGAATACTTCACAGTGGTTCCAAAGAGAGAAGGCTAATTTACATGTATTGACATGGAAACATCAATGTTTAACACCAAGACATGAAGTTAAAAATCAAGTTATGGAATAGTTGGGTATGATATAATTCCATACATGGAAAAGACAAACTATAAAATTAAAACATATGCCTCTATATCTAAAGCTTTATATAGTGTAAATATTTGTATTTATAAATATTTGTATGTTTATGCATGGACATAAAAAAGGTCTAGAAGGATCTATGCTACACTGAGCTTACAAAAGTGTGGGTGGAAGAGGACTATGGGTTGTTCCCCATTTTAGAAATGTCTCATAAGAATGCATCAGTATAATGATTGCATAACTTAAGATACATTGCATAAAAGAGTGTGAGACAGGCTCCTGGGTGGCTCAGTCAGTTGGGCCATGTCAATTGTGATTTTGAGCTCCACGTCAGTCTCTGTGCTGACAGCTCAGAGCCTGGATCCTGCTTTGGATTCTGTCTCCCTTTCTCTCTGGCCCTTCCCCACTCACATTCTATCTCTGTCTCTTCTCAAAAATAAACATTAAAAAATTTTTAATAAAAAGAGTCTCAGAGACACCTATCTAGATTGTGGCACAAAGTGCATTGAACTTGATAATTAGTTACATAATTGTGGTCAGAATGGGGAAAACAAGCAGATGGGTTTTAGGTGTTATTTATTCTTAGAGAGTACGTTTCACCCATTAACTTCAATATAGTAAAAAAATTTTTCCTTCATTTATAAAGTTAACAAGTGATGGAGAAAGATTTTTTGAAAACATTTATGTAGTTAGCATCACAAGCAGAATATCCAAGAATTCATGCATTTTGTTCCTTTCAAAACTCATCATGGATGATAGTTTATGAAGTAAAAAAAAAAAGCATTATTGATTATCACACCCATGGCGAGAGGTTGCATTTGCTACTCTAAGTATTCCACTCACTTCCTTGAGGAAAGAAAGCAGTATGGTAGATTATTAAATTTATATCATATTATTCCTAAATGCGAATCACTTTTCAAAAGTCCTGAGTGTAATCTTGTCTTGATATATAACTTTACTACATGCCTTGAAGCCATTGGCAGGTCTCCAAAGAGACCAAACAGAACTTCAAATGTTATTTCAGATCACTGAGGGAACAGGGGAAATGAGATTGATCTTGCTTTAAATGACTGGAGCCGGGCTCCGCATGGGCTAGTCTTTTCTGCCTTATTTTGGGGGCTGTGCTTTGCTGATGAAGCGGTGTCACCCAGATTCAAAAGCTGAGCTAAGCCAAGAGCTCAATGGAACAAAGAGGGAAAAGGGGTGCCCTCCAACAGCTGTCTGCTTGTGTCAGCCCAGTTACAGCCGGGAACAGCTGTGCCCAGGCCCACATGTGTCCCCGTGGGAAAACCAGCTCAGAACTAACAGGAAGAAAAGTAACTCCTCTGATTTCAGAAAAGCAACTCGATCCCCTTATGGAAAGTGATGGCCTTTGCAGTTTTGCTAAGGGTTAGAGAGAGTCTAAGGCGAGACCCCATCCTCAGACTCTGCCCTTTAGGGGGCAGAGCGGCCCTGATGAAAAACAAAACAAAACTCCTAAGCCAGGGAAGGAGGTCCCTCCACGTGGCAGGTGCCCAAGGGCTGACTGTGGTAAGGTTTTGCTTGGGTGCTTGGAAAATGGGAAGGAAGAGAACTTTCTCGCTTTGCCTGAGTTCCACGTGAAACCATAAACACGGACCTGGAGAGCTGGGAGCTGGGTGAATGGTCCTCACCAGCTTATGGTATTTTCAAAAGGAAATCTTTTCAAAACCAACAGGGAAACACCGTGTGACGAACAGAAAGCAGTGAGGGGCTTGGAGTGAAGAGGCAATTTTTGAGGCCCCAGTGACCCAGGCCATAGAGAAAAAGGTTTGTAAGCAAAATACTTTCACCCTCCCCAGTGCCTGTGGTGATCCAGGGGCTCTGCTTCCCCATAGGGATGATGGGAGGCATGTGACTAACACAGCCTGAGATGGAACAGTATCCCTGCTAATATTTAAGCCACCTTAATGGAAAAGCTGAGTAGGTTTACTGGGTCCAGACATAAAGGGACCTCTATGATACAGCCCTGAAATTGGACATTAGGACTATTTCTGGGTTGGTGTATGTGTGTGTTTAATTGTTTTTAGTTTAGTTTATTTTTTTTTCAAACAGGCAATGCATTCACATGGTTCAATAACCAGAACATATTAGTAGGTATCTAGTAAGACTGTCTTCCATTTTCCCGGCCCCTGCTTTTCCCCATGCACAGCCACTTCCTGTTCAGTATCCTTTCAGATTCTTTTATGCAAACACATACACATGAATATGGATTATTGCTTTCCTTTTGTTCACTTAATGGTAGTAAGTTATAGAGAGTTCTCATTCTTGCCCTCCCTGCCCCCCACTTTTTCTTTTTACAGTTTTATAACCTCCCATTGTATGGACCTGTAAGGGTTAATTAAACTAGTAGCCTGTGGATGGACCTTAAATTATTTCTAGTCTTCAGTGATTATACAGTATAACAAAGAATAACATTGTCATTTAATCCATATACAAGTTTTTTGTATAATAGATTTCCACAAGTAGAATTACAGGGCCAAATGGCATGTGGATTTTAGAGATGTGGCCAATATTCTAGATGCCCTTAACCCATCTACAATAATTTCCCACATTTTCACCAATAAAGTATATTCACACTTGGGAGTTTTGCCACCTTGACAGATGAAAACTAGTATCTCACTATAGTTTTATTTTTTATTTTTCTTATTGTGAGTGAGGTTGAATGTCTCACTCATTTGTATTGTATTTCCTTTTCTGTAAACTGTTGTATGCATAAAATCCTGTCCATATCTTTTGCTTATATTTGTGTTGGGTTGTTGGTCTTTTCTCATGAATTTCTGCTATTGAGTCTATCCATTGATTTTTTTTAAGCTTTTCATTTTCATTCCAGTATAGTTAACATGCAATGTTACATTAGTTTTGGGGCACACTATAGTGATTCAACACTTCCATATATTATCCGGTGTTCATCACAAGTGCACTCTTTAATCCCTATCACCTATTTTCCCCTCCCTGAAGCCCACCTCCCATCTGGTAACCATCAGTTTGTTCTCTATACTTAAGAGTTTGCTTTTTGGTTTCTCTGTCTCTCTTTTTCCTTTGTTCATTTGTTTTATTGCTTAAATTCTACATATGAGTGAAATCATATGGTATTTTTCTTTCTTTGACTTATTTTGCTTAGCATTGTACTCTCTAGCTCCATCCATGTTGTTGTAAATTTATCCAGTGATTTGTTTTTTACATTTGGTAACTACATTTTTCATTTTTAGAACTTTTCAGTGTTTCTTCATTACATTTTCTACTTATTTGCTGTGACTTTCTATCTTTTCATTTGTTTCAAGCATTCATAATTACTTTATAATTAAAACATTTGTATGATAACTGCTTTAGAATTCTCATCAGAGGGGCACCTGGGTGGCTTAGTCGGTTAAGCGTCCAACTTTCGCTTAGGTCCTGATCTCGCGGTTCGTGGGTTCGAGCCCTGCGTCGGGCTCTGTGCTGACTGCCAGCTCAGAGCCTGGAGCCTGTTTCAGTCTGTGACTCCCTGTCTCTCTGACCCTCCCCTGCTCACGCTGTCTCTCTCTCTCTCTCTCCTAGAAATAAATAAAACATTAAAAAAAAAAGAATTCTCATCAGAGAGTACAATATCTGTGTCATCTCAATGTTGATGTCTGTCAATTACATTTTTTAAATTGAGGTTTTTATGGTTCTCAGTGTCATGAGATTTTGGATTGTGTTCTAGACATTAGGAGGAGTATGTGACTCTGATTCTTACTTAAATATTTTATTTTAGCAGTCAATCTGTTTAAGTTGAGAATGCATATCTTGGTCCTCTTTGTGGGCTGTGGTTCAAATGTCAATGTCAAAGCTTTGGCAGTATTGTTATGGCATGCCCCACTGTGCATTAAATCCAGAGGCTACCTGGAAGGCAGGTGATGTTTCAGATCAGTATTCAGTTTTGCTGTACTTTTAAACCATCACTGTGTATTTCTTGTCTGTTTTATGTACAGGTCACTGAGAGCTCCACACAGGATTTCATAATCAGTTTTAGAAGCTCACTCCCTTTACTTCTCTCCTCCACATAATCCACTTCATTGTACTCTAGTTAGGAAAGGAGGTATATCTCTTTGTTGCAGGAGGAGGGATGGCTACTTGGGTTCTACCCACTGCTCCTACCTGTAGCACCTGGTAAGGAGCGAAGAGACAAGACTTTTTACTTTTTTTCTTTACTTTGATTTTTTTTTATTTTGGGGGGGCCATTTGACTACAGAAGGGAAATATGCAGACATGTTTAATATTTTTTGCCCTGAAAAACACAGATACTTTGTATTTTGATCCTTTGGCTACAGAAAGAAGACTTTTCCCGGGCTTTTAAAAATCTACAGATTTTCAAAATGATGTTTCTGGGTGGTCTTCTCCAGAGCTCAAGCTGCCACATACAGGAAGTGAAAAATTTAACAAAATAAAACAAACAGACAAGCAAACAAAACCCAGGGACTCACTACTGGATGGGTCCTTAAGCCTGAAGGACCCTGGCCAATCTATCTTCTTTCCTGTAACTTCTGAGTCTTCTTTCAGTTGCTTTATGAATTTTGTCCTGGCTATTTTGATGTCACCATTGGGAAGGATAGGGTGGAATGTCCTATTCTAACTAGTCTGGGGCCTAACCTAGAACCTCATTCTATCTGGTTGTGGAGATCTACTCACCTTTGAAGAAACAATAGCCCAGAATCTATTCTTTACCTTCCCTACCTCACTGGTCCCTGAAAACCCCTGCAGGTCATTTCCCTGAATCTGAGTCATTCAGTTTGGATTGTAGTCACAGACACTTTCTGATCCCATCTCTCTGTCGGCAAGGACTGTGGGGTCTCCTAACTCCAGTTCCACATGTCTTCCACCCAGGTGAGTTGAAGGCTTTCAAGCCTGTGTAAACTAAGGTACCCCCATAAACCATGGCTATTTAGGTAGTAACTCTTGGATCAGTACCATGTTTATCTACTGAGGGTAAATATCAATGTTCAGAGCCAATCGGTTAAGTCCATAAGGAGGAAATACTTGCATAGCCACCTCATAATATGCAAAGTCCTCTCCCACTAAGTCTTCAAATTTCACATTATTCCACCTCTTCTAAAATCCTGCTCTGAAATTATGCTCCCACATGCTTCCAGTCAAGGAAAGGGACCCATCCCTCAGCCAGCTGAGCCTCACTTTTTTCCTGCCAGTGCTCTAGGTCACACCCTACAGGACTTAATTATGTTCTCAGTAAAGAGTCATAGCTTGAAGTCCTTTCTGTTTTTCCCTAGATTCTTTTCCCTTTTACTCACATCTCTTCCTTTTTAACAAACAAATAAGCAAACAAAACCAGCATGTAAACAATGATAGCAACAGGAACAGCAATCAAGCAAAACCTTTTTTCACACTACTATTCCTCTCAGGCTACCCCCACTTCTCTTTTTCTTTTCAGCCAAGTTTCTTTCTTTTTAAAAAGTAATTTATTCCTGGAGATCCGACAAGATGGCAGAGAAATAGGGAGCTCAGTGCATTTTGCTTGCACCCATCTCTCAAACAGAGAAGGCCTGAAGTCATAGGACACTGAGCCACAGGAGTTTGGAAAGAGAAAGAGACAGAGTACACTGGGAAGGAAAACTCAAACGTGCGTGAGTACGAACATGGGAAGATAAAAGTGGTATGGGACCCAGAGATGTGGAGGGAGGGGAGGGAATGCGGCTTGCATGCAGCTGTGGTGAGTGATAAACCTGTGAGCAGTGGTAAGCTGCCGTGAGTCCAGGAGAAAGGAAAGAGAAGCTGAGATTGCTCATAGAACCATCCCTGGAGAAGAGAAAAACCTCGGCTTGGAAAGAGAGTGTTTTTTAGTTCTGGTTGGGGTGCTGACTTTGAACTAGGTGCCCCCGGTCTCAGAAGGCACCAGGAAAAACTGCCCTGCAGTGTTCCTGGCACCATCCCTTGCAACACCTCGGCTTGGAAAGAGAGTGTTTTTTAGTTCTGGCTGGGGTGCTGACTTTGAACTAGGTGCCCTGGTCCCAAAAGTCACCAAAAAACCCTGCACTGCAGCGCTCCCGGCACCATCCCTGGCAGCGGTGGCCCAGTGATGCGCTGGCGGCACCTGCAGCGCATGGTGGTGGTGCACGGACTCTGCGGGCCTGAAGTTGCTGGGTTCCTGAATGCACTCGGGTTGTATCGCTGCTTGTCCCCGGCGGGTCTGAGGCTGCGACACTTCCCCCACCCTCCACTCAACCACCGGCAGCAGGGAAGCAGCGACCTGTGGGAGTGTTTAGGGCAGTATAAACAAAGCCTTCAGACTGGGACCTGGAAACAAGGTGGGGTGCAGGGCATAGAACTCAATTCACCTTGGCTACATCCTCAGCACAGGGAGATCAGACCCAAAGAAGTGATTTGCAACGCTTGGTTGAGAAGGGACTGGGGCGATGCCATTCTTCTCCCCACAACGACCAAGGTGGGGCCTCAGAGATGGCCAGCAGACACAGTGGAGGCGAGACCTGCCTACGCCAAACCACTCCTATCCCCTCCAGAGTGCTGTTTTGTTGTTGTTTTTGTTGTTATTTTTACCTGAGCTTGGGTTTGCAGGCTTATTGGTTTTGTCTGTGCGTTTGTGTACCTTTGTTCCCTCTGTGGTTGTCTGTTTTCTTTTCCCAGGGCTGCCTCAAGAAACAAGCCAAACTACACCTGGTGGAGAGTCCCATATACCGCTACTAGTAGGGAAACAAAATAACCAAACGCTCAACAGGAGAAACCAAGAGACACCATTCAAAGAACACTTCCTGAACAGACAGTCCCTGAACAGTCAAAGAGCCCTCTTTAACACAGCAGAACTCGCAACGGCAGAGTGTACAACAAGCTTTGAAAATTAACAAGAGACAGAAAGCTAACCAAAATGATGAAACAGAAGAACTCTTCTCCAAAGAAATTTGGAAGAAATGACAGCTAAAGAACTGCTCAAAACAGATATAAGCAACATAACTGAACATGAATTTAGAACAATAATCATAAAATTAATCACTGGGCTTGAAAAAAGCATGGAAGACATCAGAGAAACTATGGCTACAAACACTATGGAGCTTAAAAATAGTTATGATGAATTTAAAAATGAGATAAATGAGATACATAATAAACTGGAGGCGTCCAATGCACAGATAGAAGAGGCAGAAAGGAGAATATGTGATTTAGAAGATACAATTACAAAAAAAGAAGAAACTGAGAAAAAGAGAGATAACCTGATCAAGGAACATGAAAGAAGAGTTTGAGGGCTCAGCAATACAATCAAAAGAACAATATCCATATCATAGGAATCCCAGAAAAGGAAGAGAGATGGAAAGGTGCTGAAGTAGTCCTGGAACAAATTATAGTAGAGAACTTCCCCAACCTGGGGAGGGAAGTAGATGTTGAAATTCAAGAGGCACAGAGAACTCCCCTCAGATGTAACTTGAATCGATCTTCTGCATGACATATCATAGTGAAACTGGCAAAATATAAGGACAAAGAGAGAATTCTGAAAGCAGCTAGGGAGAAAAGGGCCCTAACATACAAAGGGAACCTATCAGAGTGGTGACAGACCTATCTACTGAACTTAGCAGGCCAGAAAGGAATGACAGATCTTCAATGTGATGAACAGAAAAATTATGCATCCAAGAATCCTCTATCCAGCAAGCCTGTCATTCAGAATAGGAGGAGAGATAAAAGTCTTTCCAAATAAACAAAAATTGAAACAATATGTCACCACTAAACCAGCCCTACAAGAAATCCTGAGGGGGACTCTTGAGGGAAATGTTGCAAGGAACACAAGATACCAGAGACACCACCACAAGCATGAATCCCACAAAGGACACAATGACTCTAAAACCATATATTTTAATAATAACCCTGAATGTAAATGGTCTGAATGTTACAATTAAAGACATAGGGTAGCAGAATGGATAAAAATCCAAAATCCATCGATTTGCTGTCTACAAGAAACTCATTTTAGACTGGAAGACACCTTCAGGTTAAAAGTAAGGGGATGGAGATCTTGGGGGCAAGATGGCGGAGAAGTAAGGAGCTAAGTACTTGCACTCGTGCCCATACCTCACACGGATAAGATCTGAAGTCATTGGAAACCTTACGAAACCTGAGAGATTGGGAGAAAAAGGACGCAGAATCCACTGAGAAAGCCTTCTAACGTGAGTGTGAACTGGGGAAGACAAAATCGGACCTGGATCGGAGACTCCAGGGTCGGAGGCGATCCCCCTCTGTAGGGAGTGAGAGGGGAAAAAGAGAGTCCGAAACAGAAAAACTTCCGCTCGGGGAAAAACCTCTGCTCGGGGCATAGAAAGACCATGCACGCCAAAAACCTGCACGCCAGGTCCCCTCGCGCCAACTGGTCCCGGAGGGGCTGAGCTCACAGACTGCTTCTTTGTGCTTGCTCCTGGCTGGCTGGACTTCTAGAGTAGCGGCGTGCCTGTGGCCATTGTCCTCCCGGCGGGCTTGGGCCCCTGGAAGAGCTGCGCTTGGACACCAGGCGTCCATGCTCTTGGCTGGCTGGAACTCTAGAGGGAAGGCAAAGAGTTAAAAAATGGGAGATTTGCCCACGAGTTCGTGTTTCGGGTGACGAGACATAGAGGGACCTATTTTCCTCACCCCAGCGGGCTCCGCGCACCCGGCAGGCAAGCCCCTGGCCATGATCGCCAGCCCAACCCAGAGAAGGAAGCAGCAATTCTCACTCCACCCCCAGAGCTAGGGAGGAGGCCTGGAATTGACCTGAGGGGATTGCCTGGGAAGTTGTGTCTAAGGCAATTTCAGAGGGGCGCGGACTGGGATTTGGAGACTGGGACTGGCCTGAGTTGAAAAGTAAGGGGATGGAGAAATAAATATCATGCTACTGGAAGTCAAAAGAAAGCTGGAGTAACTGTACTTATATCAGACAAACTGTACTTTAAAGTAAAGACAGTAACGGGACGCCTGGGTGGCTTAGTCGGTTAAGCATCCGACTTTCACTTAGGTCATGATTTCGCGGGTCGTGGGTTCGAGCCCCGCGTCGGGCTCTGTGCTGACTGCCAGCTCAGAGCCTGGAGCCTATGTCAGAGTCTGTATCTCCCTCTCTCTCTGACCCTCCCCTGCTCACGCTGTCTCTCTCTCTCCTAGAAATAAATAAAAATATTTAAAAAAAAAAAGTAAAGACAGTAACAAGGGATGAAGAAGGGCATTATATAATAATTACAGGGTCTATCCGTCAGGAAGAACTAACAATTATAACCGTCTATGCACCGAATATGCGAGTATCTAAATATTTAAAACAATTCATCACAAACAGAAACAAGCTTATAGATAAGAATGTGCTAATAGCAGGGGGCTTTAATACTCCACTTAGAGCAATGGATAGATCAACCAGACAGAAAATCACCAAAGAAACAATAGACTTGAATGACACATTGGACCAGATGGATCTGGCAGATATATTTAGAACTCTACATCCTGAGGCTATGGAATTCACTTTCTTCTCAAGTGTGCATGGCACATTCACCAAGATAGATCACATAGTGGGACATAAAGCAACCCTCAATAAATATAAAAGAATTGAGATCATACCATGCATACTTTCAGATCACAATGCTATGAAACTTGAAATCAATCACAGGAAGAAGTCTGGAAAACATCCAAAAACATGGAGGTTAAAGAACACCCTACTAAAGAACGAATGGACCAATCAGGCATATGAGAAGAAATTTAAAAAATATATGGAAAAAAAATGAAAATGAAAATACAACAATCCAAACTCTATGGGATGAGGCAAAGGCCGTCCTAAGAGGAAAGTACATTGCACTCCAGGCCTATTTCAAGAAATTAGAGAAAGTGCAAGTGCAAAATCTAACAGCTCACTTAAAGGAACTAGAAGGAGAGCAACAAGAGCACCCCAAACCCAGTAGTAGAAGACAAATAATAAAAATCAGAGCAGAAATAAACAATATAGAAACCAAAGAAATAGTTGAACAGGTCATTGAACCAAGAGTTGGTTTTTTGAAAAAATTAACAAAATTGACAAACCTCTAGCCAGACTTCTCAAAGAGAAAAGAAAGAGCACTCAAATAGACAAAATCATGAATGAAAATGGACTGATTACAACCAACCCCTCAGAAATACAAGCAATTATCAGGGAATACTTTGAAAAATTATATGCCAACAAATTGGACAATTTAGAAGAAATGGACAAATTCCTAAACACACACTACCAAAATTCACACGGGAAGAGATAGAATAGACCCATAACTAGTGAAGAAATCGAATCAGCTATCACAAATCTCCCAACAAATAAGGTCCCTGGACCAGATGGCTTCCCTGGGGAATTCTACCAGACATTTAAAACAGATTTAATACCCAGTCTTCTCACGCTATTCCAAAAATACAAATCAAAGGAAAACTTCCAGACTCATTTTATGAAGCCAGCATCACTCTGATTCCCAAGCCAGACAGAGATCCAGCAAAAAAAAGAGAACCACAGGCCAATATCCTTGATGAATACAGATGTAAAAATCCTCAACAAGATCCTTGCAAATCTAATCCAACAGCACTTAAAAAGAATTATCCACCAAGATCAAGTGGGATTCATTCCTGGGCTACAGGGCTGGTTCAATATTCGCAAATCAATTAATGTGATACATCGCATCAACAAAGAAAAGATAAAAACCATCTGATCCTGTCGATAGATGCAGAAAAGGCGTTTGACAAAATACAGCATCACTTCTTAATAAAGACCCTCGAGAAAGTCGGGATAGAAGGAACTTACTTAAACATCATAAAAGTCATCTATGAGAAGCCCTCAGCTAACATCATCCTCAACAGGGAAAAACTGAGACCTTTCCCCCTGAGATCAGGAGCACAAGTATGTCCACTCTCACCACTGTTGTTTAACATAGTGCTGGAAGTCCTAGCATCAACAATCAGACACAAAACGAAATTAAAGGCATCAGAATTGGCAAAGAACAAGTCAAACTCTCACTTTTCGCAGAGGACATGATACTCTACGTAGAAAACCTGAGAGACTCCACCAGAAGCCTACTAGAGCTGATCAATGAATTCAGCAAAGTTACAGGACACAAAATAAACATACAGAAATCGGTTGCATTTTTATACACCAACAATGAAGCAACAGAAAGAGAAATCAAGAAACTGATCCCATTCACAATTGCACAAAAAAACATAAAATACCTAAGAATAAACCTAACCAAAGATATAAGAGATCTATATGATGAAAACTATAGAAAACTTATGAAGGAAATTGAAGAAGACAAAAAGAAACGGGAAAACATTCCATGCTCATGGATCAGAAGAGTAAATATAGTTGAAATGGCATTACTACCCAAAGCACTCTACGCATTCAATGTAATCCCAATCAAAATTGCACCAGCATACTTCTCAAAACTAGAACAAACTACCCTAAAATTTGTATGGAACCACAAAAGACCCCGAATAGCCAAAGTAATATTGAAGAAGAAAACCAAAACGGGAGGCATCCAGACTTTAGCTTCTACTACGAAGCTGTCATTATCAAGACAGTACGGTATTGGCACAAAAACAGACACATAGACCAATGGAATAGAATTGAGAACTCAGAATTGGACCCACAAATGTACAGCCAACTAATCTTTGACGAAGCAGGAAAGAGTATCCAATGGAAAAAAAGACAGCCTCTTTAACAGATGGTGCTGGGAGAACTGGATAGCAACATGCAGAAGAATGAAACTAGATCATTTTCTCACACCATACACAAAAGTAACTCAAAATGGATAAAGGACTTGAATGTGAGACAGGAAACCATCAAAACCCTAGAGAAGAAAGCCAGAAACAACCCTCTTTCTCAACCCCAGCAATCTCTTACTTGACACATTCCCAAAGGCAAGGGAATTAAGAACAAAAATGGACTATTGGGACCTCATCAAGATCAGAAGCTTCTGCACGGCAAAGGGAACAATCCATAAAAGAGACAACCGACTGAATGGGAAAAGATAGTTGCAAATGACATATCAGAAAAAGGGCTAGTATCCAAATCTATAAGGAACTCACCAAACTCCACACCCAAAAAATAAACAATTCAGTGAAGAAATGGGCAGAAGACATGAACAGACACTTCTCCAAAGAGGACATCCAGATGGCCAACAGACACATGCTGTGATACTCAGCATCCCTCCTCATCAGGGAAATACAAATCAAAACCACACTGAGATACCACCTCACTCCAGTCAGAGTGGCTAAAATGAGCAAATCAGAGGACTCTAGATGCTGGTGAAGAAATGGAGAAATGGGCACCCTCCTACACTGTTGGTGGGAATGTAAACTGGAGCAGCCCCTCTGCAAAACAGTATTGAGATTCCTCAAAAAATTAACCATAGAACTTCCCTATGACCCAACAATAGCACTGCTAGGAATTTACCCAAGGGATACAGGAGTGTTGATGCATAGGGGCACATGAACCCCGATGTTCATAGCAGCACTCTCAACAATAGCCAAAACATGGAAAAAGCCTAAGTGTCCATCAATGGACGAATGGATCAATAATTGTGGTTTATCTATACAATGGAATACTACATGACAATGAGAAAGAATGAAATTTGTCCATGTGTAGCAACATGGATGGAACTTGAGGGTGTTATGCTGAGCGAAATAAGTCAGGCAGAGAAGGACAGCGACCATATGTTTGCACATATAGGAGGAGTAGGAGGAACTTAATGGAGGACCATGGGGGAGGAGAAGGGGAAGAATAGTTGGGGAGAAGGAGAGTGGGGAACCATGAGAGACTCTTGAATGCTGAGAACAAACTGAGGGCAGATGGGGGTGGTGGGAGGGGAAGGGCGGTGAAGGGAATGGAGGAGGGCACTTGTGGGGATGAGCACTGAGTGTTATATGGAAACCAACTTGACAATAAACTATTTTAAAAAAAAAGAAATGTTAAATCCCATGACTGCTTTCTAAAAATGTAGATTGTTTAAGCATGTTTGGATTTGCTATAAAAATCCTAAACTGAAAAATAAATTTGAGCAATCCACCGGAAAAAAAAAAAGTAATTTATTCCTTAAAAAAATACTTTTATTTATTTCTCAGTTTTATTAAGTTATTATTGTCTTACATCACTGCATATGTTTTTTATTTTTAGTTTATTTATTATTATTATTGCATATGTTTAAGATACATAGCATAACTGTTTGACATACATGTTGTGAAATGGTCACTGCTATAAGCTTAGTTGACATCCATCATTTCATATAGATACAATAAAAAAAGAAAGCAAAAAAAGGAAACAAAAATATTTTTTCTTGTAATGAGAACTATTAGGATTTACTCCCTTAACAACTTCCCTGCATATCATACAATGTTGTTAATTACAGTCATCATACTGCGCATTTATATCCCTAGTACTTATTTGTTTTGTAACTGGAAATTTGTGCCTTGTGACTATCTTCCTCCAGTTACCCCCTCCCTATTTCTGCCTCTGGTAGCCATAAATCAGATCCCGTTTTCTATGAGCTTATTTTTCTGTTTGTTTGTTTGTTTTGTTTTAGATTCCACACATAAGTGAAATCATACAGTATTTGTCTTTCTCTGACTTATTTAACTTAGCATAATGCTCTCAAGGTCCACCCATGTTGTTGCGAATGGCAGAATTTCTTTATTTCTTTATATCTTGCTGAGTTTCTTAAAAGAACAATCTGTGAGTTTTCCTATCCCACTTCCCAGCTTTTCTAAACACCTACCACACCATTAAAAATTCCCCCATCAAGGTCCTCAGAAACCTGAATATTGCCAATTCCAGTGAGAACATCCACCCTCACCCCCCACCCGTCTTTCTCAAAACTCTCAATTTTTGAGCTTCTGTGACCCTCCTGTCTTCTTCTCAACTCTCTCACAGTTCTTGGTCTCCTTACTGGATATCTCAGCAGCCCAACCCTTCAACACGAATTATGATAATGATTATATCAATAGCAACCATCTGCCATTTTTAGTGAGCTCTTATAACAAGTTCTAGGCCAGGTACTTGGAATGCCTTATTATGTTAAATATCATATATTAAAAACTCACATCAAAATCCATTGTGGAAATGTGGACACTGAGAAATTTCAGGTATTTGCCCAAGTTCATGCAAGTTATTCAATGACAAAGAATGTAGGTGTAAGTTTTCTCAAGCTGTGCATCCTTGGCCAATTTCTCAGTTCACTTCATATTCTCTCCTTGAATTATTTACTTCACACTAATGGTCTTTAATGAGTGACATCTATGAAGAGTTTTTTTCACTGGGTTTCCAACTCCCAGCCAACCTCCCTTCTGAACTTGTCATTCTGGATGACACTAGAAACCTTTAATTCACCCTGTGTCTATCCTTTCTCATCATATTCCTTTCTCCACCACACATGATTGTCCTTCAGTATTCTAGGTCTTTGGAATCAGGAGAGCCAGCCTCCACCCACTGCACAAGAGACACAGAGCACTTTTGACTCTTCCCCTCTTATTTACACATCATTTATTGCGAAGTCTTTTAGTTCTGCTTCCTGTTTCTAGAATATTGCTTTTCTTTCTTAGCCTTAACTGGTACCCTCAGACCCAGGGCTGTCATCTCTCCTTTTGATTATGGCAATGGATTCCTACCAGGTCTCCTTACTTCCATTTTATCTCTTTTAAGTCAATAGCTATACTCCAAAAGTTTTTCTGCTCTAAAATATAAAAATGACAATTCTGGTTATCTGTTGCTATGTAACAAACAAGAAATTTAGAAATAAAAAAATATTATCTCTCAAATTCTGTGAGTTAATGGAGGCAGTTCTCATCTGGGGTGTCTCATGAAGCTGTATTTAGATGGTAGCTGGGGTTGGAGACTAGCTAAGTCATTCATGATGGCAACCCACATGATGGTGTTTGGCTGGAAGCTCAGCTAGGGTGATTGAGTGGAGCACCTATATGTGGCATTTCACTATGGCTTAGGTTTCTGACAGCATGAGTTTGCTCCTGAAGTGTCAAGTCTCAAGAATGAATGTTCCAAGAGACTAGGCAGAAGCTGTAAGGCTTCTTGAGACTTTCCCTTGGAATGTTGCTTCTGTTACCTTCTTTTAGTCAAGCAGTTGCTTAGGCCAGCCCAAGGCGCATGGGGAGGGAATTAGACCCTGCCTTCTAATGTGATGAGCACCACACATGTACAAGGAAGGAGACCATTGAGGTGGTTATTGTGGAGATTATTTACCTCAATAATCATACCATTTTTATGTGTTTAACTCTTTCATTGCTCCTCAGTTTCTAGAAGATGAAGTGCAAGCTCCCTAGAACAGCATGTATAGACTTTCCTGGGCTTGAAACACCTACTTCTCCAACAACTTTTCCTTCCACTCCCACAATCATTGCTTGTAAATCTTTCCATCTCACCTCTGCCATAAACTTTAATGGTTATCTTCTCCTCATCCACCTTAAAATTTCTACTTATACTTCTTCACTTAAGCAACACCTACTTCACCCTGTAAGACTACTTAGATAACACATCATCTGGAAACTCGCCTGGGTAGAGTGAGCCACTGTTGTACACAGTCTTGGTGCACTCACTTATCATAATACTTGTTATAATACCTGTATTGATATTACCTGTTTTGTTTCTCTTTCCCCTTGTACTTCCAGATGATTAGCCTCTTAAAGATAGGAACCAGGTTCCATTCACTTTTGCACCTTTGGTGCACAGTACCTGTGCAAAGGAGACTCTAGGTGTCTGTTGACATGACAATGTGTTCACTATGTGGCAAAGCTGAATTTTCTCCATTGTCTGTGATTATGTCCTTCTGCATAGAACACTGAATCTCCTTTAATGCAAGAAAACAGGGAATCGGGAGTGTGTGTGTGCATGGCACCTTTGTAATGTGTCAACTTGCTTGGACTGATCTGTTTCCCAGAATTCCTTCCCCTATTTGTTTTGGGTTAATGTAGGCCACAAGAGAAGTGCTGTGGGAGATGTGGAGGGTGGAACTGAAAGAGCAGCCATGATGTAGCTCATATTTGTTGCTGTCTGCTGGCTCATCTTGTTGGTGTAGGGCAGCAGCCAGGTCTGTAGCTACTCCTCCTTCTCTTGCATTCTCCTTTAGCTTCTCTGACTGGGTCAGCTCTGTGATGAAGGGCACCAGCTTATCCTACAGGACATCAACACCAGCAAAGTCAGGCAGCAAGAATTGACATAGGTTTCTGTCTGTCCTTATGGGCTCCAGCTCATGCTTGTGCATTCCAGCTTGTCCTTGCTTTTCCACTGCCTGCCCTGAGGACAAAAGTTTTATGGAGATTAATCAACTCTCACATTTTGTAAGGCAAAAATCCTGTAACAAAATGTCTCTCTATACCCATACCGATATCTATGCACATGTATGTATGTAGGCACATACACACATGTATTGCCTCTTGATGATTATGCTTATCTGACCAAACCATGACTGATATGGGTAGAAGAGTTTATTGGGCAACAGTTGAGACACATCAGAAACAATGGCAAGCCATCTGGCTTTGCTAACAGCCACTACTAATAGCCATTGGGATAATAGTAATAATACAACCCATCAGATCTCCATGATAGTTCTTTGCTACTTCACAGGAGAGCACAGAGTGAGTCATGAGCCTATGGAGTCAGAGAAGCTGGATTTTAAGGCTGGCTCACTATTTTCTAGCTGTGTTCATTGGGCAAACTCCTAACCTCAGTTTCTCCCATGTTTAAAATGGAAGGAACAATTCTATCCACCTCACGTATTTATGGAGGATTAAGAGGTAATCCATATGAAGTTCATAAATATGTGACTAGCATCTAATTAATGTTTAAACTAAATTAGCTAATATTAATTATGAAAAATACATAACTACCTGTAATAGCACTTTTATCCTTAATTTACATTCCACTGATTTACATTTATATCCATAACTCATAAGTTACATTTATGAATGTACATGCACACTTCATAATTTGAAGTGTAAAGATATAGCACAGTGCAAAGATAACAAATACATTTTGAGACAATCCCTAGTCATTCATGGGTTAAAGAAGCTAGAATAATTTAAAAGCCAGAAATATTAATAAGATACAAAGATTAAAAGGATATAGTCTGCTTGTGCTGCTAATTTAAGCTTAGAATTATAGAACCCCTTCATTCCTTTTGCCCTTCTAAGAAATCCTCTTTTGGCCTTACAGTTTTAAATTCCTCCTGCTTTAAAAATTGAATCAATCAATGTATTTAAAACTGCTTTACAAATTATTAACCTTGCATTTGGCTCTTTTTTCCATTTTAACTTTTTAGGGAGTCATTTAAGAAGGAAGACACAAACGTGGCCTTCAGAGTCCATTTAAATATCGATCCTTCTGGAAGGCTTCCATGACCTACCAAAATGAGGAAATAAACACGACTTCCAAGCCCCACTGGCTGTCAGGGGTGAGGTTTGCAAGAATATGCAAACCAGAGAGTGAGAGAAAGTCTTGGAATGATTTGACTTTTCTATTATTCTTGCCTTTTGGGAAATTTGATTTTTCTAAGTTCTCTTTGTTTATGAATTGAAAATGCTTTTGTTTATTAAGCTAATTAAATTATTTTAAGAACATAAACAATGCAAGATAAGGGACTCAAACATTGTGAGCCTCTCTGTCTCTCTCTGTGCTAACAAACGGTCTATGTCATAATAAAACAAGTCTATTTCTAAATAAGGCAAAAACGACTGGGTCTTCTCTGGTGAAGCAAGACACCAAACACAGCATCCCACTGTGTCTGCTGCCCCTGATGCATCCTGGGAACTTCATGAAACCCAGTATTATGTAGCAGAGACCAAAGGTCACTTCCCAGACCACAAAACACAATGCTCTTGATATTTGCTTGTTGCCCCTCAGTGAATGGGGAAGGTTGTAGATTGTGAGAAGTTGAAGCAAGGTCTTCCCCATGTCTTCCTGAGACTGTGATAATCTGAATTTATTCATGTTCTTACCTCTCAAGACCATACACAACCTTAAGAGAACTACATAGTTTATATTCCCAGCTGCCATATAGGAGGCATTAAACCTTAATTTTATACTATAGAATAGAGAAACGATTTGAAATTTTAAAATTATTTATTGTTTTTGAGAGAGAGAAAGAGAGAGCAGGTGGAGGAGGGGAAGAGAGAGAAGGAGACAGAGGATCCAAAGTGGGCTTTGCCTGACAGCAGAGAGCCCTATGCAGGGCTTAAACTCGTGAACTGTGAGATCATGACCTGAGCCAAAGTCGGACACTTACCAAGCCACCCAGGTGCCCCTGCAACATTTTTTTTCAAAATGAAACTTTAGTTCAAATATAATCTTATACAAAACAGCAATCTGTGAGATAAAGCAAAGACAACCACGGCCACTCCTCTTTTTTTTCTTTTGAATGAGCTCCTTAGGAGTCCTTGGAACAGTGTCTTGAAGATAAAAGACACGATGAAAATTCTAGCATTTCCAAATCCTACTTTCTGAAAAACCCAAGGACCAAGAAGATGGGGGACTATATATATCTTAGGCAGAGACAGAAAACATACATTCTTCTTGGTGCATCTTGGAAGGCGTGCATCAGTGCTGGGCACTGCATGTAACTGACAGGTGCTGAACCTGGCTCCTTACAGATTCTGAATCCCACCTGGCTCAAGTGGCATTTCCAAAGCCACATCTTGAAAGATGCAGTTCTCCATGGGTAGGGCTCAGGGGCCTGAGATATGCACTATCCAGTCTCCTTCTTGCCTGTATCTGTTTGCTTTCCCTTTCACCAGCCTCCTTCACAGGAAGCATTTTTGTTTACCTAGAATGCAGGAGCACAATAGAAGCTGAGGAAATCAACATTTTTAGGGCTGTTAAAAAAAATAGCATTTAAGTTGCTACCTTGGGGCACATAAGAGTCTTCCATCAGAAAGAAAGCAGGTAAGGTTTAGAATATATTCTCCCTATTCAAGAAACTCCTGGTGTCATTGGAAAGACAGTATGTGTTGTCCTTTGCTGTGTATTTGTCTGGAGGGCTAGATGTGCTCTGCTTATTGCAGAGCTGTTTGGTGCAAGACGACCCCATGCCTGGAACATTGAATCATTGTGAGCACGCGGTCATGATGCCCAAGACATGGTCTAGTCTGTTCCCAAGTGTTAAAGCAAATTTCAGGAATCCAAGGACACTTCTGTTGTCATGATCTAAAAGACGAAATTCAGAGATGAAGGATCATACTTTTCTGCTGTTAAGCGCGGNGGTTACAGGAAAAAAATAGGAGGCATCCCCTTTTACAAGTCCACTTGTTGCCCTCTGGGGACACTGTTACTGTGTCAGTCAGGAGGGTGAGAGGGCATGAGCTTTACTATGTCTGATCCACCAATAAAGCCTAATTTATGGAGATGCAGCATCATTCGTGACCTCTGGCTCTCACTCCTGAGTGTCATCGGGGTTCACTGCGGGCTATTGTAAAGGAAAACCTCCACAAGTGGACACAGCCTCTGGTGAGTTCAGCTGGCGTCTAGGGACTGGCATTCGAGATGATAGCTTGGGGCCCACAGCCTCCCATTTGGGTGATACAGTTATGTAACATCCAGATTATAGCTCATGTACAGTGAGAAAGTGGACCTGTTGCATGTACAGTTGAGCACTGTGTCTATAATGACTATTGACAAAATTTCAGACCTCAGGGATACATATTATGAGGTGCTCAGTGCTTACTGCTTTGCTTCTACCTCAAAACTGGGTCTATTATGCTTTCTCAGTTCTTCATCAGGAGCCCTTGTTTGGGACACACATGACACGCTTTCCACTATTTTTTAAAAACTGTTTAGGTGGGCACTCATTTATGAAGATCCTTCAGCTAAGGAAGAGTAGAGGCCCTGGAAAGGGGTGTATGTGGACACTTTCCAGTGCTTTCCCTCACATGCCTCATAGCCAGGATGCAGAATTTTCTTTTTTCTTCTTTTTTTGATGTGGCCTGAGCAAGCCCTCCAACCTGTCTCCTGTCCCTACCCATGGGTGTGGGGGGTAGTACCCTCCCAGGAAGAGGGAAGGAGGGGAGATGGTGACCCCTGTCACTAGAACCTTTTCAGCTCTATTCACTGGCCCAATATTGGGCTTCTCAGCACCATCTTCAGCTCACCTCTACCCTCTCCTCCTCCCTCCAGCTCCAGACTCAGCTGCTAGGCTGAATGGCAAAGGATGGTTTCAGTGTGCTTCTTCTCAAAAATCCTTCTTCCCTCTTTTCCTTTTCCTTAAGAAACCCTAGAGCAGTTGGGTGGAGGGGTTACAAAGTTCCAGATTCAGGAAGAAGGAAGGGAATGCTGGCCACAGCAGGGCTGAGGCCCACAGATATAGGGGTGGAAGCCCACTCCTCATTCTCGATGCCTCTCTTGATAACAACCCTTATTTTCTAAAGAACCCAGGACAGAGATGGAGAGACAGAGGTGTGGAATGTGTAGGAGACGGTGGGCAGCTGTGGTTGGTGGTAAGCAGAGCTCCTGGGGAGGGGAGCGAAGCTGACACCTGAGGAGGAGAGATGGGTGGAGGCACCAGAAAGCATCTCCAGGGATTTCTGTCAGCAGGAAATGCTGAATCCCTAACCCCCAGCCCCTAGGAACACTTCTCCCCCAATCTGTGCTGCTCAGTGCTCCTGGTGACTTTTCTATTCCCTTCTCTGTGTCCAACCCCTGCTTTCCAGTGGTTCCCCCTCTCCTGCCTCCATCAAGACTGTCTCTCTCCAGGACACAGGACCCTTTGCTGCTCTTCATAACCTCCCTGGTCCTAAGGAGAGACAGCAGGGCATCCCGCAGAGGTAGACCCTGTTTATGGCATCAAGCAAAGGTCAGGCTGAGGGTCTGGGTTTAAAGCTGACCCCTAACCACCACATGCATCGGACTCCCCCAGTGGAGATAAAAGGGGAGACTCTTTAGACATGAGAATGCACTACTTCGATTCCACAGCTCTCCCAGGACCCTCAGGGCTGCCACCTGCTTGCGTCAGAGGCCTTGTGCTCCCCTGGGGCACACTGCTCGCACCTGCTGAGCACTAATGGAGAAATGTTGCTGCCCTGCGCACTGGGAAGAAGAGCTGGTGAAACAGACTGTAAAGCCCTGGGCCATGACTCGCTCTACTCTGACTTGGAACTTACATAGCTTTCTCCATAGCTTTTTCCAATGGTGAGGCCGGGCATCCCTCTTCAGATGGACACCCGGCCCAAACCACGCTGGGGAGGCTCTAATCCTCAGCCCCTGCATATTTCAACTGCTCCTGGACTCCCCCAGTTTATGGAGTGTAGCTGCGCTTGACACTGAGGTGGCAGGTTGGAGGCCATCCCTGTTACACATTCCAAGTGTGAAATCGCTTGAATCTGTCAGCCTGGCCCTGGGAGGCCGGGAAGCCCAGAGGTACGATGCTGGTTCCCAGACAGCGGTCCCTGGGTGTGAATCTGCTTGTCCCGTGGGCTGCCCCGCCCACCTCAGGCTTTTCTGGCTCCTGCCGGGGGATTCGCATCCCCAGCCACCCCAGGCACTGCTTGAGTTCCATGCCCCACCCCCAACTCTAGGCAGTGTGTGAGTTGCAGGACCGCACATTTCCGGCCTGCGGGAGATGGGCCCCCGGCCAGCCTGTTCCAGGCCTCCCGGCGGCTACAGTCACAGCTGTGATGACTTCAGAGGGGCCGGGAACAGGGCCGGATTGTATTCGCAGGGTGCAAGTGGCAAGGCAGACTGATGGCCCTGCCTATTCAGTTTTGAAAATCACTCCAGTCTCCAGCAACAACTCCCTGTCCCTTCCTCCAAAAGCCCTTTTAGTGGGCTAAGCATCACTGGGGCCCTCCTCAGTCGGGGTGATGTGGAGGGAATGTTCAATGCCAAACCACCTTTAGGTGGGTTTGCAGATTTTAGGGGAATTGAAGAACATTTCATTTAAATCTGCAAAAGGGGCCGAATCAACATTTGAGCTGGTTGGAGTCTAGCGGTGAGAGTTTCTCCATTAGCTTTTCTGCCTTACCCAGGGGGAGAGTCTGCTGGGAAACGTGACCTCCAGACCTCCCAGCCAAGAGCCCTTCCACACCAAGGTCCAGGTCATGTGAGAACCAAGACTTAGGCACCATGTCATTGGATTGTCAAACTTCCTGACATTTCATCGTGGACAATGTTGGTTTTGGCCTAGACTGGGTGGGAGGGACATGTGCACACAGAATGTCAGACACGATTATGTTCATCACAGCATTGTTTGCAATGGTGAAAATTGGAATAACCTAAATGTCTATCAATGGAGGAATGGGTAAATAAAATGTGGTGTATTTATATGATGAAATTGAATGCAGCAGTTAAAACAAATAACCAGCTTGGGCTAGTGCTCAAAGAAAGAAACAAATGAGCGAGTTGCAGAATGATAACTACAGGATGAAGCCATTTCTGTAAAGAGGGAGAGAGATGAAAAAAAGAAAAATCCTCACAAAACACAAGGCAATGTTATGTTCTCCGTCCTGTCCTGCATACTGGTATATATATGTTCACATATATATTTATGTTTATACATATAAATGTACTTGTGGGTATACATACATGGTCTGCAAGCCTAAACCCTAAACCCCACCCTATCTATGAGAGGGTGGGAAGGACTGAAACTGGAGAAGGTGACCAAAAGTTCGTTTTGAGTAAACATTCTAATGTTTAAGGGGAGAATGACTTCACTTATTTCTTCTGCAATTAAAAATTCATTATAAAATAGAAGAAAATGAGGTGTTAGTGGTTTACAAACTTCATCCATCCAGATTTAGCAGATGTGGAGTTTTGAGTGTTTGCCTAGTTGTGGATACTCGGTGGTTTTAGTTCTTCTTTTTTTTTTCTTTTCCTCTGCTGAGATGCAGCAAATTGACATGATGTAAAAGGTGAGAAAAGGCAGTGTGAGTGTGTGTCTGTAAATCAACAGGTGACTGTGTTAGGGAACACTCAAGAAGATCTTTTTCTAAGTACTTGGTCTGTCATACTGCAGCCTTGCTGAGCCAGAGGGCCATCATCTTGTCCCACCAAATATGGGAGTGCTACACTCATTGCTGTCATCAGGTCATCTAGAAGCATCTGGGACAGGAGAGCAGGTGTGGTCTATTGCATGTAGTCCTCACATTTCCCATTGCTTCTCACACTTGGAAAATCTTGCAAGTAGGTCTAAGTCAGCATTGCAAATACCATGTTGGAAATTTGCTTTATTTGGCAGTTCAGTGAATAATAGAGCTTAAAATTTCTTCAAGCCTCTAGGTGGTGATTATTATAGTCACAGAGATTTTCAAATGCAAAGGGGTAATTCTGTGTGTGTGTTTGTGTGTGAATTAATAATATAGAATTTTAAAGATAATGAAAGAAAAACACTTTTTTGTAGAGAACGTTGAAAATCAGAAAATATAGTTGTTTTCAAAAATAATCTTTTCCCTAATTATAATGATTGTGTTCTTATTGTAGAGAATTTAGCAATTAAGGAAAAGTACAAATAACAGAATCAAAAGCAGACAAAAATGAAGCAGGGCTAACTCTTGACGACTTGGTTATGGATGTTTTCTTCTAGAATTTACTATTATTAATATCACAGAATCACTATCCTGGTCACATTGTTTTCTAGCCCATTTTTATATAGATTTTATTAATATTTGAAAGTCTATCATCCCTCAAATTTCCCTCATACCCATTTCTAGTCAGTTTTCTACCCACCCCAGGCTTGGGTGTCCACTGACCTAATCTCTATCATTCTATTTCAGAATGTCATATAAATGAATTGTATAGTCTATGGCCTTTTGTGACTAGCTTCCTTCACTCATCATAATGCTTTGAGATTCATCTATTTTGTGGCATACATCAGAAGTGATTTATTCTTATTGCTAAATACAATTTCCTTATATGGGTATATCAAAATTTATAATCCAACGATCACCTTTGGGATTTGCTGAGGTTTTGGAATCTGTGGGCTGAGTTCTTTCATCCCATCTAGAATATTCTTAGAGATCATTTTTCCCCCCAAATATTGCTTCTGCTCCAACCTCATAGTGCAGTCCTTCTGGGACTCATAGTGCATCTTTGCCACGACACTTGATTGGGTTCTCACATCTTTTATGCCTTGCTCTGTTCTTTCCATTCTTTTTCTCTCTGCATCATTTTGGATCTTCTCTATTAATTTCAGCTACTCTGTGTTTTCAGGTTCTTGAATAATCATGATGCTATTGCCATAAGGCTTGTGCAAATAGAACCTGAAAATGTACTCCTGCCCTTCTTTTGATGACCTCTACTCATCTTCTATATCTCACTCCCTTAGGAATGCTTCATCTGATCTTCAAGACAAGGCCAGAGTCTCTGACTGCTCAAACCACCACACACCTTTCATTGTGAGTACTAGCCAAACTTGCCATTTTGTTGCCATTTTACTTCACTGCAGAATTGTTTGTCTACCTCCTGTCTAGACCATAAGCTCCATAGAGAAGAGGCTGTGCAGACAGCTCCTTTTTGTTTATTATTGTTTCCCTATCCGTAGCCTGGTGACGGAAATAGTGTAGGATCTTAATATTTTTAAAATCTATGTGGAATGAGTCCCTCTCTAGCTACTTGGGGGCCTGTCTCCTGAGAGTGTTTCGGTTGCCTTATCATAGCTCAGAGTAGGTCACCTTGCCTGCACACCAAACCATTTCCTGTGTATTGACTCAGTCGACTTTAGAGATGAAAGACCCTAACACTTACAGGAGGACAACACTGGAGAACCTTCTGCTATAGCATAGATAGAAAACCATGTGAAAGCAGAGAAAGTTTAAACATAACTATAGTAGACAGCCTTTGGACTCATGGGAAACTGCTGACTTTTTTGGTTGAACTCTTGGTTATAAACTTCTAATTTTGTGGGTTGACCTAGAAATTCTCATTTCTGGGAAACAACTGAACCAATTCTCTGATCTCCCAGTTTGCAAAAAAGCTTCCGTTGCTTTTGACAACCATGAAGTTGCCACATTGCCTTAGGAGAACACACCATTTATTTGTCCTGTCTTTCCCTCTTTCCTTTATCCTTTTCCCTCTCTTCCCATATCTTCTTTCCTGGGGAAGAAGAAAAAAATCTGTCATCCCACACAGTGAAATGAGTATTCAACCTAACGAGCTCTCCAAATGCATTCCAGAGGACATAAAGTTTCAACTGGGGGAGAAAAGTGAAGATGGATTTTCTATACAATGTATCTAATTGCACAGGAAGTAGGGAACTCCCCATGTTTCCATATACGTGTATATGATAACAGTAAGAAGAGCTAAGATTTTATTTATGACACGTATATTCTCACTTAATTCTCCCATGTATCTGCACAGGAAAGTATTGCTATTGTCCATTTATTGAGAAGGGAACAAGGTGTTCAGTGCAAAGGATATCTGTGTAAGACTGAGAGAAAAACCATGTAGAATAGGGATGGTGCTACTTTACGTTAAAGCTTCTTTTCTAAGGAAATTGCACTGTTAGCAAATTTAGCTTGCCAATGCATAGATCTGACCAAACTCCTCTACTGTTTCAAACCTCTAGTGGTCCCTTAACCAATTTTTTAACCAAAGTCAGGCAAGTTTACATGTCATGTGACTTCGCAGTTTGCTATTCTAATGCACCCTGGGAATTTCAAAAGAGGCTTGTGTCTCCAGTTTATTTGCCATGAAGCTCATTTTCTTCTGGAGCATCTTCCAGTTTTCCAGTGACCTTGGGCATGCTAGCCTATAAAATAAAATTTAAGTGAATAAGTCTTATTCCTCATACCTTAGTTTATTCCCTTCTGACTATTTTGAAGGTTTTCAGGGGCCAGACAAGCAATGTAAATGAAAGAAGCTGGAAGGAAGGAATACATGATGACTGGCCTTGCACAGTGAAGGGAGGGGTGGAACACGATCCATTAGAAGGCATACACCTTGTCCAAAGAGGAGAGCAGCCACTAGCTCTGGCTGAATGTCATCATGTGAAATGTCGCTCAGAATTACCAGGGATTTTGATATTCCAAGAGAATTTGGAAATCTGGATTTTGATTTCTACTATTCTCATTTTTAAAGGATAAAAACACACCTATAAATTGCATTTGTTTGATTCAGGGACAACCCAGTTTATGACTTCTACTCAACTAATAGGACATCTGTGTAAGACTGAGAGGAAAATCATGGAGGATATGGATGGTGCTACTTAAATTTATGTTAACCCGTCTTTTTTAGAGAAATTGCACTGTTAGCAAGTTTAGCTTGCCAATGCATGGCTCTGACCAAATTCCTCTACTGTTTCAAACTTCCAGTGGTCTCTTAACCAATTTTTTAACCAAAGCCAGACAAGTTTACAAGTCAACTTCCTTTTTCTGCTTTCTCTCTAAAATAATACAAAATTGTTGAATATAAACTTCCTATTTTAGGGAGCAGTGTGCCAATTATCTTTTATTAATTTTGCAGGATCATATACAAATAAGCATCACACCCACACATTGACATACATACATATGTGCAAATGGAAAGTGCAGTCACACCCATATTTGGCTCACACATTTTCTAGATTCATCTCATTTTGAAGTTTGCTAATTTTATGACTTTTCCACATTCTTTAGGGGGTTACATGCAGTATGCGACAGTGGTCGGTACTCTTCAATTACAAACCCCCCAAGACCAATGGGTGCTTGATTGGAACTACTCTTTTTTTAAAACGTTTATTTATTTTGAGGGGAGGGGGGCAGAAAGAGAGGGAGAGAGAGAATCCCAAGCAGGCTCTGTACTGTCAGTGCAGAGCCCAGCACAGGGCTCGATCTAATGAACTGTGAGATCATGACCTGAGCCAAAATCAAGAGTGGGGTGCCCCTGAGCCACCCAGCGCCCCCCCCAAACTACTTTTTATAAGATCTACTTGTATGTGTAAGACTGGTGGTAATTTCTGGATGTCCCTATGTTTGTAACTAAAGCCTCCTAAAGTATCTGCAGAGGAAGGTGAAATTTACAATGGAGGATGAGCTCATTTGCAGCCACACGGGTAAGAAATTGACAGAGGTGGGAAACTGGATAGAAGAACTGATAAGGAGAACTGATATTCTCCTTAAGAAGTTCCATGCTTTTTAATCTAGACAGTAAATCATTCCTCTTAATCCCATTTAAGTAGGGCTCCAGTTAAGATACTAGTGAGGCACGCATTCTGTTGATATGGAAATAGCTGTTGGCATGTCTACTGTTGGATGTAGTCACGGGCTTGTGCTGGGTATGTCTCTCCTACCTTTTTCTGCTTGTAGTCAGGCTTCACTTCTCTAACTGCCTTGTTCTCCCTACCTGTGGAGTATCACTGTAGTGTACATCTGGTGCGATGGGGCACCTTTTGAAAATGCTGCTGGAGAATAACATCACTGCTTGTCCATCCTCCCGTGGGCATGCTATTCTAAGAGTTATGATCCTTTTCCTCATGTTGCATCTAGCACCCGGGAGATATTCAACATATGGGGAATGAATGGTCATTTGAACAAACATGGAAATTTAGAAGGTATCAACTGGAATAATAACCACAGCTATCTACACATAGCCTAGGAAGCTGTGACAGCTGAGACTCCCACCACTTGGAATGTTCAGGTAGAGGCTGGATGATCCCTATAGAAAATATTTCTGCATTGAATTAGGACTGGGAGAGGCCCTTTCCCAGGTTGTTCTTAGCTGTGATGTTTAACAGGGTTTTCAGCTTGCCCAGCTCTTTTCTCCAGTGTCTGTGGTGTGGAGTTAGTGGGGTAGGTACTGTGGACATTTCCTCTATTCTACCCGACCTGCAACCCCCCACATCAGCCTTACCATTTTAACACACAGGCCTGACTTCTACCTGCAGGCACCTGCATTTCTCTGCTGGGGGCTTTGTCTGGTCTCTAGAGCCCACTCTATCTGCAGAGGCTGCAGGCCAGTGGTGTTAAAGAATTAACAGCTCCTGGACACATCCCTCAACACAAACACCCCAGCTCTCCTGTCTGTCAGGTGGAGTACTGCCACCTTGGCTCCCAGTGCCCCTAAGGGAAGTCAAGCTCCACAGCCCACAGTGGAAACCCACTTTACTGCTTGTCTTTCCTTTCCCCACTCCCCTGTAGTGATTCCTGGGGTCACCTCCAGATAATTGCCTCACTCTACTCCTTACCATGGGTTCCACTTCTGGGGGAAACTCAAAAAGAGAGCTGGAATCTTCATAGTTTCCTCCCATGGACTAACTCCGAAAAGACCCACATCTGTTCCCCAAAGTAGGATTCAGTTCAACAAATAGCAGCCCCTAGACAGAGGATCCAGGAGTCACGTGGACAGAGGCCTTGGCGAGAAATGCAGCGGCAGGAATACAGCTGCGTTGTTTCAGATGCTAATTTACAACTCCCACACCTCGGAGCTGAGGCAATGTCTAGCACTAAAAGCAAACAGTGTGATTGAAACTCTCCACAGCCTGCAGGCCCGGCCAGCATTTCAATCCTACTACGTGTGTCACCTTTGCTGGCTGCTCTCCGTAGGTGACACAGTGCGATTTAAAACACCGCTCATGGCTGAAATGATAGCAAGGTTCAGTAGTCGCCAGGGATAATTGTGTGGGAACTAGGGAAGGAGACAGGTGAGAAGTAAATTAAAATCCTCACAGATTGTCTTAAACCTGGAGCCAGTTCTTATGCTGTGGCAACTGTCGACAGAGTTTACAGTTACAAAACACCCACATAACAGCAGGAGGTGGGGGTTTTACAGGATCCCTCATAATGACCCAGCTATTAAACATCAAGCAGGAACTGGCCTTTTTTTTTTCTCCCTCTTGTCTAACTTGAGATTTCTCCAGGGAAAAAGCACAACTATAGGCAAGTGTAAGATGCCATCCTCAAAGCAAACTTAGCCCTGAGAGTGGCATGTCTCATGATTAACAGTGATGTCCCAAACCCCCAACCTTAGGATGGCCACATGAGCGGCCAAACCAGGAAACACAATAGGGGCAATGCATGATTGATGAGAAAACCCAGTCCGCTGGGAAACGCCGCTGGAGAAACAAGCCACAGTTTGACCAACGTGAGAGTTCCAGCCTGGCGTGGCTCCTACAGGCCAAATCTGGTATTGGAACTGGAAAGAATACATGAGTGGTGGGTTCAGGGTTCCTTTCATTACCCCCGGTTAAAGAGGGTCTGTTGCTCTTCTAAAAACAGAACTCTGAGAGCTTCTAATGAAGGCCACAAAGCCATAAGCTGAGCATGGGATCATTGGCACACTGCCTGCTTGAACTTGACCAGACTTTCCAAGCCAAACTGGGCTTTTATATGCATTGGAAGAGGTTTCTCTACTTCTACTCAGTTCTGGAAGTGAAGATAATGGTTGAGTAAAGAACCAGCGGGTGGGGGGTAGAGGGTGGGAGTAGTTTCAATGGCCCCATGTGTCCATGTGTCTGACTGCCACTTGGAAAAGAGTCCATTTGTTAATGGAAAAAAAAAAAAGTACAACAGACCAAAAAAAAAACCCTTGTAATTTTATTAAAAAGGCTCTAAAAAAAGACTGCTGCTGAACCAGGTCAGGATTAACTCAAAATATTTTTTTTAAATGTTTACTTTTGAAAGAGAGAGAGAGAGAGAGAGAGAGAGAATCTTAAGCAGGCTTTGCACTGTCAGCACAGAGCCCAACACGGGGCTTGAACTAACGAACCGTGAGATCATGACCTAAGTGGAAATCAGGAGTCAGACCCTTGACCAACTGAGCCACCCAGGCACCTCATCAATACTTTTAAACTCAATATTTGTATTCAGTCTTTGGTAGGTGTGTACTTACCTCATGGTATGTGAGAATCCAGATGACAGATAAGCAAACCTAATTGTTCACCATATGGTGGACTCCATGACTCCATCCCATCTGATTTGCGGGCTCTGCTGCCTCTCCCTTCTCCCAACATTCTGAGTGGCAGCTATTTGACAATTCCAAGTTAGTCTAAATAAATTCCATGTTTGGGGAATGCTTTACAGGTATTTCCACCCTTCTAGGGTCTTTAGAAGAATCTCAAACTTCTGCTCATTCTGTCTTTTGTCCCTATGGAAGGTTAGTCAGTGATTTGAGACCAATATGTTAATGTGACACCAGACACTCTTTTCTCTTCAAATACAAATCAGTTTGCCTCCCATGCAATCGTGAACTCTGAGATGAAACAGTTCAACTCAAAGCTTCAGGGCAACACAGGTAGCAGGACTCTTATGGCCAACTTTCAAAATGTAATGATTAAACTTGGACTTGGCTAACTTGCTAAGCATTGATGTGGGTTGATGTTCATAACTCTTAATTCTTTTCATCCATACGTCGTAAAGCACTTAGGACTCTGTTGTCTCAGAAAAAGAAACAACCTCAGTGAGGCCTTGGTCACTTGTCCCAGGCTCTGTCATCTGTCCCAGGAAAGATTTAGAAAGACCTAAGCTGGAAACCTGCTCTAAGCCCCTGGTTCTTTCCATTACAGATGTCTGAGCAATGATTAAATTGAAATGACAGCAGAGAGGAAAATTCTAACGTACCAATAACTTCATTTTCCTGGCTGCTCTTAAGATGCAAAAGGGTATAATTTAAACAATAAATCACACTTAACAAATATAAAAGTGTGAATTTTTTCCTTCTTGCCTATGACAGACTCCTGGTCTCTTTCACACTTAGGCTTCTCTCTTTTCTCTACTAGATTTCTTTTTTCCTAATGTGTTTAAAAGTCCCGTAGCCATGTGTGCTCCATGGAGGAAAGGGTAGGCAGGATTGTTTTTTGAATGCCCTCAGCAAACCCAGTAGGACACATTCACTGCTCACAGCACTAAAGTGGAATGACGAAGTGCAATGCAGCACCCACCAGGCATGCAGCAGACTCAAACATCTGCAAACTTCCAGATCTGAAGCATCTGAGTTTTCCTGCCTTGCACTGGGTACTTGTCCCTTTTTTGTAAGCACTGGGAAATTTCAGGTAAGGTGGCCCTAGCTGGCAGGATAAGGTATGAAGGATTATTTGGCACTGGTTTCAAGTTTGATAACACAAATGATTACATACCAAGAAAATGTGAATTATTAAAAAGTTATTATATTATCCACTTTGGGAATACAGGTGTTTCTATTTTAAATACAGTATTTTTGTTTCAGGGCTTGGAACTCAGATTCTTAATTCAACTTATGATCCCTGAAATTTCAAAGTGGAAGGCCTTCCAGCTGAGTCACATAAAATTGTTTTGTGGTGGTGTCTACCATACCAAATATGATAGTCAAATTCGGGAGCATGAAGCAAAGACACAGGGAAAGGAAATACCTTAAGAAAGAAATATTAAGAGATGTTTATCTCACCTCTTTCTCCCTTTGAGGGAGAAATTACAGAAGTAATTTTCACACAAGTTTGATTTCTTGTTCAGAATATCCCACAGACTCTCAACATTTGGCATGTGATTGATTCATTGATTTGTGCATAAAGCGATGTCACATTTGAAATCCCCAGAGAAGCACTTCTGAGGCTGCAAAATTCCAGATGCAGTAAACAAGAGCCATTTCATCACAAAGTTGGCTTGAGTTCTAAACAGGTTGACTAGACATTCTTGAGATTTAGAGTTCAGCTAAATTTCCTTATATTCTAAAGTTATTTATTATTATTATTATTAAAATGGAAGCAAGTTTGACACTAATGAATCATGTAACCAATTAAAGAAATGTCCACATAAGGGAGCTAATTGCGTCTCTAAAAACAAACACCTACCTCATTGGGATACGGAGTCCGGTGTCTGGGTTGAACCAGCATATCCTTGATCCACAGACTGTACTTGTGATATTTATGACTTCACTCTTCCTGGATTATAAAACACCTGCAAACCTTAACTATATAGATGCTTACACAAGAATAAGAGGTGTCAAATGCAAGCTTTATAAATTTAACATTTTGATGCCTGTTTCTGTTTAGGATTTTAGTTCAAATCTTACAGAATCTACCTGCAGAAGGCCTTGAAACGGCAGGAAGCTGGGGCAACTTTCTCCACTGACCCATCTGAGTTTTGTCCTGGGAAACAAATTGGCTTCCATTCAGTGTCACTTGGTTCATGGAACACTGTCTAGCCCAAATCCCAGGCTATGGCTCCTGCTATATTTCCTCCAGTTAATGCAGCTAGTAAGTGCCTGGTAGTTACAAATTTCCTATTGCCCTCACTTTTACTCTTTTTTATGTGGGCTTTTACATCCACAGACATTTCACGGAAGATAAATCACAGAGAATAGCATGGGGACACAGCTACCAGCAAAAATGCACCAGCAGACATTCTCTCTCATTCAACAGCAGACCTGGATTCTTAGGTCACTGAGCAACAGGGTAACCTGGGAACTAGACGAAGTAAAGGCTCACCTTCAAACCCAACTACAAATGTGGTTTATTTATACACAGACATTTAAAGGTCCCCAGAGCCACACACACACACACACACAAATCCACACTTCTAATTAAGGACATTTCCTTTTATGAGTTCCTGAAGGTAATGGCATCGTGAGCAGGGATTTAATAGTTTTGGGGATTTGGTTTCAGTACTGATTATTCTCCCAAACAACTGAAGCCTATTGTATGGATAAACATCTTTCATTTTCAGATATTTTTCATCCTCACTGCCCTTCTTCTAAAGGAACAGTTAAAGAAAGTTACTGATTTGAACTTAAGGATTATAGGCATTTGTCTGATAACTTCTTCAATTATTCATCATCAACATGCATTTAGTAAAAACCTAACTGTGCTGTTCAATGTGGAAACTACTAGCCATATGTGGCTATTTAAAATGAACTTAAAATTAACTAAATTAAATATTTGGTTTCTCAGTCAAACTATTCACATTTCTTTTTTTTTTTCTTTTAGCTTCCTGGTTTTTTTCTTTTTCTTTTAATTATTATCATTCCAGCATTGTTAACATACAGTGCTGTATTAGTTTCAGATGTATAATACAGTGATTCAACAGTTCCATACATTACTCAGTGCTCATCAAGATAAGTGCCCTCATTAATTTCTTCCACCAATTTCACCCACTCCCCCACCTACCTCTCCTCTGGTAATCATCTATCTGTTCTGTATAGTTAAGAGTCTGTTTTTTGATTTGTCTCTTTTTTTCCCCTTTGTTCATTAGTTTTGTTCCTTAAATTCCACATATGAGTGAAATCATATAGTATTTGTCTTTCTCTCACTGGCTTACTTCATTTAGCATTATACTCTCTAGCTCCATCCATGTCATTGCAAATGACAAGATCTCATTCTTTTTTATGGCTGAGTAATATTCCTATATATATATATACATATATATACATATATATGTATTTTAAAGGATTATTTTAAAAAAAGAAACAGAGAATATGCAATGNATATATATTATTATATATATATACCAGTAATTTTATATATATATACCAGTAATATATATATATACCGGTAATATTCCATTATATATATCTATTCTTTATCCATTCATCTGTGGATGGTCACTTCATTTGCTTCCATAGTTTGGCTATTGTAAATAATGCTGCAGTAAACATAGGGGAGCACAGATCCCTTAGAATTAGTGTTTTCATATTCTTTGGGTAAATGAATACCCAGTAGTGTGATTAGTGGATTGCAGGGTAGTTCTATTTCTCAATTTTTGAAGAACCTCCATATTGTCTTCCACAATGGGTGCACCAGTTTGCATTCCCACAAGGGTTCCTTTTTTTTTCCACATCCTCATCAACACTTGCTGTTTCTTGAGTTTTTGATTTTAGCCATTTTGACAGTTGTGAGGTGATATTTCATTGTGGTTTTGATTTGCATTTCCCTGATGATGGATGATGTTGAGTATTTTTTAAATCTGTATGTTGGATGTATGTCTTCTTTTCAAAAATGTCTCTACATGTCTTCTGTCCATTTTTAAACTGGATTATTTCTTTTTTTTTTTTGATTTGTTTTGAGTTGTATAAGTTATATTGGATACTAACCCTTTATGGGATATGTCATTTGCAAGTATCTTCTCCCATTCCAAAGGCTGCCTTTTAGTTTTGTTTATTGTTTCCTTTACTGTGAAAAGGCTTCTTATTTTGATGTAGTCCCAATAGTTTATTTTTGCTTTTGTTTTCCTGGTCTCAAGAGATATATCTAAAAGAATGTTGGGGCGCCTGGGTGGCTTAGTCGGTTAAGCGTCCGACTTTCGCTTAGGTCATGATCTCGCGGTTCGTGCGTTCGGGCCCCGCGTCGGGCTCTGTGCTGACTGCCAGCTCAGAGCCTGGAGCCTGTTTCAGAGTCTGTCACTCCCTCTCTCTCTGACCCTCCCCTGCTCACGCTCTCTCTCTCTCTCTCTCTCCTAGAAATAAATAACATTTAAAAATTTTTAAAAAATAAATAAATAAAAGAATGTTGCTATGACTAATGTCAGAGAAATTACTGCCTGTGCTCTCTTCTAGGACTTTTATGGTTTCAGGTCCCACGTGTAGATCTTTAATCCATTTTTACTTTATTTTTGTGTATGGTGTACAAAAGTGCCCTGGGTTCATTGTTTTGCATGTAGCTGTCCAGTTTTCCCAATACTATTTGTTGAAGAGACTTCTTCCCACTGCAAATTCTTGCCTCCTTTGTTGAAGATTAATTAACCATGTAATTGTGGGTTTATTTCTTGGCTTTTTCTTCTGCCCCATTGATCTATATGTCTATTTTTGTGCCAGTGCCATTTTTATTACTAGAGCTTTGTAATATAACTTGAAGTCCGGAATTGTGATACTTTCAGTTTTGTTTTTCTTTTTCAAGATTGCTTTGGCTATTCGAGGTCTTTTGTGGTTCCATACAAACTTTAGGATTGTTGAGTCTAGTTCTGTAAAAATTGTTGCTGGTATTTTGATAGGAATTACATTAAATCTGTAGATTACTTTGGCTAATATTGCCATTTTAACAATATTTGTTCTTCCAATCCATGAATATGGAATTCTGTTCATTTGTTTGTGTCATCTTCGATTTCTTTCATCAATATTTTATAGTTTTCAGAGTGTAGGTCTTTATTTCTTTGTTTAAGTTTATTCCTAGATATTTTATTATTTTTGGCGTAATTGTAAATGGGATTGTTTTCTTTTTTTTTTAAATGTTTTATTTATTTCTAGGAGAGAGAGAGAGAGAAAGAGACAGCGTGAGCAGGGGAGGGTCAGAGAGAGAGGGAGTCACAGACTGAAACAGGCTCTAGGCTCTGAGCTGGCAGTCAGCACAGAGCCCGATGCGGGGCTCGAACCCACGAACCGCGAGATCATGACCTAAGCGAAAAGTCGGACGCCTAACCGACTAAGCCACCCAGGCGCCCCAATGGGATTGTTTTCTTAATTTCTCTTTCTCCTACTTCATTATTAGTATATAGAAATGCAATAGATTTCTGTACATTGATTTCGTATCCTGTACCTTTATGGAATTCATTTAACCATTCTAGTAGTTTTTTGGTGGAATCTTTAGGGTTTTCTACATATAGTATCATGTCATTTGCAAATAGTGAAACTTTTATTTCTTCCTTACCAATTTAGATGCCTTTTATTTCTTTTTGTTGTCTGGTTGCTGAAGCTAGGACTTCTAGTACTACACTGAATAAAAGTGGTAAGAGTGAACATCCTCATTTTGTTTCTGACTTTAGGTGGGAAAGCTCTCAGTTTTTCCCTATTGAGTATGATATCAGCTGTGGGTCTTTCATGCATGGCCTTTATTACGTTAAGGTATGTTTCCTCTAAATCTATTTTGTTGAGGGTTTTTATCATGAATTGATGTTGTACTTTGTTGAGTGCTTTTTTCTGCATCTATCGAAATGATCATATGGTTTTAATTATTGATTGATTTGTAAATATTGAACCACCCTTGCATCCCAGGAATAAATTCCACTTGATCATAGTGAATAATTTTTAATATAATGTTGGATTTAGTTTGCTAATATTTTGTTGAGGATTTTTATATTTATGTTCATTGCAGATATTGCATGTAGTGTGTGTGTGTGTGTGTCTGTGTGTGTGTCTGTGTCTGTGTGTCTTTGTGTATGATGTCTTTATCTGATTTTGGCATCAGGGTACTGCTGGCCTAATAGAATGAATTTAGAAGTTTTCCTTCCTCTTCTTTTCTTTGGAAAAGTTTGAGAAGAGATATTAACTCTTCTTTAAGTGTTTGGTAGAATTTACGTGTGAAGCCATTTGGTCCTGGACTTTTGTTTGTTCAGAGTTTTTTGATTACTGATTCATTTTCATTACTGGTAATTGGCCTGTTCAAATTTTCTATTTCTTCCTGCTCCAATTTTTGGAGGTTATGTCTTCCTAGGAATTTAACTATGTTTTATAGGTTGTCCAATTTATTGGCATATAATTTTTCACAATATTCTCTTAATGTTTGTATTTCTGTGGTGTCTGTTATTATTTATCCTCTTTCATTTGTGATTTTGTTTAAGTCCTTTCTCCACACAAGTCACATTTCAATAGCCACATATTGTGAGTGGGTACCATACTGGACCTACAGATAGAACATTTCCATCATTGCAACAGTTCTGCTGGCTGGCATTGAGTCCTAAATGCATGAAGGCAGATTGGTTGCCCAGTGGGCACTCCAGAGATGTGAGAAGTGGTCAGCCCATGGAAGCTGAGCACCATTTAGTTAAAAAGATGAACAATGAAACAGATATCCTGTATGGGTACACTACCCAGGTGAAACAGGAGTAATACATTAATGCCAAAATGGAGGCATGAAGTTCAAAACTAAACAATCCCAGGAGGGATGGTAGAATCTAGACCATAGACCATGACCAAACGTGGGGATGAAGAAAGAGTGATTACAAAGTCTGTGGGGTAGGATAAAATAACAGAGCAAAAGAGAAACCATATAAGCACAATTGTGACATGGGGGTTATCTAGAATTCTCAAGGAGTGTTGTTAGTTTACTGCTGCTTTAACTAATTATCACAAACTTTCCCTCTTAAAGCAACACAAATTTGGGGCACCTGGGTAACTTAGTTGGTTAAGCTTTCAACTCTTGATTTCAGCTCAGGTTAATGATAAACTCATGGTTTGTGAGATTGAGCCCCAACTGGAGCTCTGCACTGACAGTGCAAAGCCTCCTGGGATTCTCTCTCTCTGACCTCTTCTCTCTCTCTCAAAATAAATAAGTAAACTTTTAAAAAAACAACACAAATTTATTCTTACAGTTCTGGAAGCCAGAAGTCTCACTGGGCTTAAAATAAAGGTGTTGGCAAGAGCATGTCTTCTAGAGGCTTGAGATTTCTTGTCTTTTGCAGCTTCTGGGGGCTGCTTGCATTGCTTGGATCTGTGGCCTCTCCTCCATCTTCAAAGCCAGCAATGTAGCCATCTTCCAATCTCTGAATCTCATCTCTAGTTGCATCATCATATCTCCTTCTCAGACCCCCGTCCACCTGTCTCCATCTTATTATCCCACTCAGATAATCCCCACATGTCAGGGGCCATAGTCTTAATTACATCAGCAAAGTACCTTTTGTTGTGTAAATGATATACCCACGGGTTTTGAAAATTAGGATGTGGACATCTTTAGGGGAGGCATTATTCTGTCTACCACAAGTGTGGTAACATCAAAGGGTCTGTTTGAAGGCCTGTGACCTCATGAGTATTTATGATTTAGAGATTACCAAGCTTTCAGACCATAACAAATTATTTATTAATTTCTATTCTACCTAGTTCCAGAAAGGAGTTTTTGGCTTATAACAAGCTCTATAAGGTAGAGCTTCCAATGTAAATAGGATACAAAGGGAAAGATGGCTTAGGGTAAGAATCCAATGTTGGAAAGAATGACATGAAGAAGTATGTTGTATAATGACCTCATCTTTTCTGTTGGTATATCCATGGCCATATTAAAGGCAGAATACTTTGAATTTAGAATCTAACAGCATGTTCTAAATGTTACCAGAATGATTCAGACAAGGGGTGCAACCAGGAATTTCAAATAATTACACCCTAATGGTCAAGAAAACAAAGATGGGAACTGTAAGTATAGGGCAATGTAGCAGAATATAACTGTCCCATCACTTTCCTTAAGATTTGGAAGGTACAGGGGCACCTGGGTGGCTCAGTCAGTTAAACGTCAGGTCTATTGGACTTTTAAATAAGTATTGGGCCCATATCCACCTGACATCATTCTCCCAGGCAAATGTCTGGAGTGTATTATTTTATACTACTAACAGTATAATGAGAGCCTCAGCAGGCCCAAATAGTGTAGTATCACCTCTACCCAAGAGAAAGCTAAAATAGTCTTCACTGACACAGGTTTCTTAGGGCATAACTATAAATCTCCAGGTCCTAGGAAACTATCAGACAATTGAGAACTAGGTGGAGCTAGCTGGATGGATTTTGTGCCAGGTGACATCAGACACCATTGATTGGCCACACACACCAGTGCTTCTAACACCAAACTATGTGGCCAAGGAGGTATTCATTTCTTCAGCCCAGTTTATGGCTTTCTACCTGCAGTCAGACTCCTGTCTTTATCTTTATCCCTTCAGGACTCAGAAACAGGGCAAGCATTGCACTGGACTTATAGAATGCTTCAGGATAGGGCTCTAGGACCTTTACCCATATTTGATTGTTTCTTGATTCACAGGTGAGAAAATATGATTTGTGACCTCAGAGGGACATGAAAAGAAAAAAAGTGGGAAGGGCAGTTTGTAAAGTGGGTTTGTAAAGGGTATTGAGTGGCCTTTGTATGGTTCAAGTGAGAGACAATCCCCACATTTCTGAGTGAGTACTGCAAGTCCTGCTAACAAGCTAACAAGAGACCTAAACCAACCTAACACTTCAAGGCTATTTCCAAAAAAGTTCCAGCCTTCTTCCATAGTTCATGGGGAAAGCTTTTCTCCTACTTCTCATCTCTTGAGCATTTTAAGGACAACATACTCCGATTTATAATATGAGGGTCTGGTAAAACTGTGAATACAGTATCTTGAGGGAAAGAAGATAATGTTTTTCAAGTGCTTTGACTAATATGTTCAGACTTGGTTCAGATGGGTCTGTGTAATTTGTGAGCTCCCATCATGGATTTTACAAAGCCTTCTCTGTCTTTTTAGTGCAGAGGGAAGACAGGGATACAAGGAGACCCCATCAAGAGAGCACACTATGCTGTTTCCCAGAGTCAGACTTTCAACTGAGAGAAAAGAAGCGTTGTGTTTGTGGTCCAGCCTGCTATGTGGATGGCACATACATGACCCTAAAGAGTAGAAAAATGCCTTCATTCCTTCATTCCTTCTGTGCTGATTGTTTAAGATCTAGAGAAACAGAACTATGCACCTTCCTGGGGCAGGGAGAAGCTGCTTTATTCTCATACTTCAGGTATTATCCTGAATGTCCTTTCTGAAAGATTCCTCTGAGACCTGACAGAGGTAAACTGAGGGAACTGACCCCCACATGACTTTCAGTCCCAGCATTTCCTGCAGTACAGATGAGTGGCTGTCTAGTGTCAGGTTTAGAAGCACAGATTCTGAAAGTGAAGGAAAATCTGATTTAAAATCTCAGTTCTCTCATAGTTGGGACACTTTGAGAAAGTTATTGAACTGTCTTATGCTTTAACTTTTTAATATTAGAATGAGTATGCTAATTGCTCTTACCTCATGGAGAATTCTGACAATTAAATTACTTAGTCATAAAGAGCTTAGCATCTCACATAGGGAAGTCCTATGTAAATATTCATTATTACTATGTATTTGTTTACTTGTTTATTGTTTCTGCTCCTTACAAAGCTATAAATTCACTAAGGTAGAGGTTATATAGAACACATTTTGTTTTCATATTGAATGAAGGGAAAGACAAGAGACCAATCTAAAGTATTAAATTAGAATCCCTGACTCAAACCATATATACAGATCACGGATTAAAATCTTAACAACGAAAGTATAACGTTCATTATAAAGTTTTGGAGAATTCCATTATGACCTTAGGGTTAGAGAAAGCAACAAAAAAGTGCTTATCATTAAGGAAATGGTAAATGTATTAAAATTCTCTATAGTAAAAACCATCAGAAACAAAGAGTGAAAAGTTGCAATCTTGGGAAAGATATTTGCAAGCATAAGTCTGATAGAATATTAGTAATTGACTATGTAACAGAAAACCTGAGTGGCTGACAAACACAAGAAGGTTGGCATAATTAGTTATTAAAGAAGCACAAATTAATATTCTAATAGATAATATTTCACATCTGTCAATTGGCATACCTTAAAATCTCTGACAATTCCAAATGCTGGAAGTATATGGCAAAATGGAGTTCTTATGCCTATTAATGGGAATGTAATTTATACAAGTACTTTGGAAAATAATTTGGAAACAATAAACACTGAGTGCATTGGTGTGGCTTTCTTCTGGAGAAGGGAGAGGGGATGAGACTAGGAAAAGTCATGCAAATAGATTTGAAGTGTATAGTTTTAATATTTTTAAGTAAATATGACATAATATTAAGATTTACTAAATTGAGCTATTATTGACTGGTGATTCTTGTATCATTTTCTATTTTCAATTCTATATGTGAAATGCCTTTGTAATTTAAAAAGTTAAAAGAGAGGCTCCTGGGTGAGTTGAGCATCAGACTCTCGATTTCGGCTCAGGTCATGATCCCAGGGTGGTGTAATTGAGCCCTGCATGGGGCTCCATGCTGTGTGTGAAGCCTACTTGAGATTTCTCTCTCTCTCTCTCTCTCTCCCTTTCTCTCTCTTCCTACCTCTGCCCCTATCCCCTGCTTGCACACACACTCTCTCTAAAATAAAAAATAAATATAAAATAAAAAGTTTAAAAAGTTAAATATGAAATAAAAAGAGGTTTCAGAGACCATGTGGTACAGTGATGCTCAGACTTAGTGTACATTCAGGCACCTACAGGCTGCTAAATCACAGGTTTCTGATGTGTCAGGTTTATGTGGGGCCTGAGAATCTGCATTTTCTAACAAGTTCCCAGGCTGATGCTGGTGATCCAGGGACCCCACTTTGAGAACCACTGATATAACCCAGCTTTTTTATTCTTCTCTGGGAAGGCTCTTGATGTCCTGATGTCCAATGTTACAAGTTTGTGCCTCATTTCAGGGTCTCCCACTCCTCACACCAGCCCATACTGCACATGTGGAAGACACAAATTAAGTGCAGCACAAACAAAACACAACAAGCCCTTCCCCAATCTCAATGTCACTGCATTGTTCCACTAAGGATCTAATGAAAGTAAAGTAAATAAAATCAATGTTTCTTTTTTTTAAATGCTTTTATTTATTTTTGAGAGAGAGATAGAGACAGCATGAACAGGGGAGGATCAGAGAGAGAGGGAGTTATAGAATCTGAAAACAGGCTCCAGGCTCTGAGCTAGCTGTCAGCACAGAGCCTGACACGGGGCTCGAACCCATGAACCGTGAGATCATGACCTGAGCCGAAGTCAGATGCTTAACCAACTCAGCCACCAAGAGGCCCCTAAAATCAATGTTTCAAAACAAATCTTTCCACATCTAAAACATTTTCAAGATAGTGTCAGAACAATGGTGAAAGATATTAATTTACAAATATAATTTATGGGTTTTTTTTGTGTGTAGAGTTGTTTTCTTTCCTTTGAAAGCCAATGAGACAGATTATTATTTGTAGAGAATAACAGATTTACAACCACTCAGGATCTTCTATGGACAATTAAATATCAAATATGAATTTTCTTGAAAAATTTCTATATCTCCTCTTAACTCATTTAGCCAGCATGTATGTATTAAACATTTATTTTCCTTGGCATTTGTAGCTTTCTTTAACTGAAAGATATGTGTCACACTCAGTGTTCTCCTTTTGACTAGGATATGGTTCTGGGGTATGGATATCTTAGTGTATACGCAGAAACATTTTAAAATAATGTTCAATGTTGTCTTTCATGAGGAAATTTCTCTTCCTGTTTTAATGCTTCTGGGTTTTTTGTTTGTTTGCTTGCTTGTTTTGTAGCTGGTTTTGTTGGCCCAAAGACGATGCTCAAAAAGTGCTTAATGACTAAATCAATGGTTGACTCTGGTTCAGGGGTTATGTTATTATTCAATGTTCTTATTAAAAATTAATGTATTTATTCCATATATATTTACTGGTCATCTACTATATCTCAGAGCCCTTTGGATACAGCAATGAAATGAGCAAAACCAGTGTTATTATGGAGCTTGTTTTCTAGTAGAGGTAATATAATAAACAAATAAATATATTGTGTCAGGTGGTGGTGAGTGTGAAGGGGAAATAAAGCAGGGTAAGTAGACAGAAAAAGAATGAATGGCATGGGATACTTTCAATAGAATAGAGAGGAGAGTTCTTGGATAATTTGACATTGGAGCAAAGCTCTGAAAGAAGTGAGATGGATAGACATCAGAGAGAAGCAAGTGCAAATGACCTGTGATGTGAACCCAGTAGTTGGAGGTGAGTGGATGGGGGACAGAGAGCCACAGGAGATGAGGCAGAGAAGTAGCAGTGGGGCAGATCAGGTAGAGTTGTATAAGCTATGGTGAAAAGTTTGGATTCTTTTCTGAAAGAGATAGAAGCTCTCGGTAGATTTTGGGCAACAGAACAATAGGTACAACTTAGATCTTAAAAGCACTCTGATTGTTGTGTTAAGACACACACACACACACATGCACACACATGCATACACACTGAAAAGGAAGCAAAAAGATAGAATCAGAAAGAATATTAGAAGATTTTTGCAATAGTTTTGGCAATAAATGATGGCAGAGCAGAGGCAGAACAAAGGATTTGAGAGGTGACCAGATTTTGATTCTGGATTCATTCAAAAGATAGAACCATGAGTGTTTGACAACATATTGGAAGAGGGATCTGAGAGAAAGGAGTCAAGGCATGAGCCTTGAGGCAAAATCCTCAAGGATTTTGGCTTTAACAACTGGAAAGATGGATTTGTCATTTACCTAGATGAGGCAGATGGGACAAAAAGTGAGTTTGGGTGGGTAATCAAGAGTAAGATAGATATCCAAGAAGGCAGGAAGATAAATGTCTGGAATCAGGAGAATGACCTAGACTGCAGATAGACATTTGGGAGTCAATAGAGTATAAAAGGTATTTTCCATACAGGACTATTTGGGACGGTATTTACTGGCAGAGAAGAGAGGTGATTTGAAGACTGAATTCTGGAACATGCTAACGTTTGGAAGTTGGGGGAATGAGAAGAATCCAATAAAGGATGTAAGAAAGAGGAGACAATGATGTAAAAAGAAAACTAGAAGGAAATGGGGCTCTGGAAGCCAAGTGGGGAAAATTGTCTCAAGTAGAAGAAAAAGGTCAACTGGCAGAAATTCTGCAGATAGATCAAGAAGGAAGACCAAGAAATGAATACTGGATTGGACTGACAGGAGTTAGTGGCAAAACCTGACTGCAGAGTAGTCAAAAGAGGATTGGAAGAGATATTAGAGGAACTGTAGATTTACATAATTCTTTGGAGAATTTGTACTGTGAAAGAGTGGAGAAATATAGCAAGTAGTGAAAGGGGGAAGGGCTGTCAAGGGAGCAATTACAATGTGCCTGGGTGCTCACTGCAATAACCAAATTTATAGAGACAAGAACAGACCATTTTGTGAGAGGAGGATGCAACTACAAGAGGGGAGCCCTTGACAACTCTGGATGGGATAGAATTCATTGACTGAGGGAGGAGTGGCTTCAGGTAGGTGCAGGGACAAAGGAACAAGGACAACGGTGTGGTACATGGGCCCAGATGCAGGTGGATTGATACATTTGGAGGTGGGAACTTTCAGAATATCTCTTATTACTGATTCCTTTTTCCTTGAAGTAAGTAGGTCTTTACTTGGGAGAGAGGAATGGGAAATAAATTTTAGTGGTTTAGGGATGGAAAAAGAATTATGAAATAGTATATTCAAAGATTGATAGTGTGATTTGACCAGAGAAATGTGTAGAGTTTCTGGTCAGCATTCTGGGCTCAATGAGGTGTAGTTAAGAATTTAGATCAAGATGAGACAGTAGGCACAAAGTAGCTGGATTCAGTCAGGTTGTGGCTAATGGAAGGGGTGAGGAAGGGGGTTGAAGACAGTACAAGGGACTGATTGTAGTTCTAGGGCAAGGGATCAAGGTCAGGTCTGAAATAACAGGAGAGGGGTGCTTAGAAGTCCCAGACAGCCAACAGGTTAATGGAGATTTGACACAAGTAATGATCTGAAAAAATAGATGGTGGTCATCAGGTGGGATATTTGAAATCAAGATTATGGAGGGGCACACATTGCTAATGAAAATGTCTGGAGTGGGATCATTTGAAATGGGGTGGAGGGCAAGTTCATAGGAGGAAAGGAGGGGGATGGAGAATTAAGAAACTAAATTATTGGAAAAAAATCTCTATGTAGACATTGAAATAATAGAAGTAGCAGTGGAGAAAATGACAGTAGGATAAGAGAAAGACTAGACTCTGCAAGAAATGAAGATGAGTGACTGGGGATCTGAAGATGATTGCCCCTAAGAGGACTAGTGTGTAGCACAGACTTACTGCATGGACTTCAGAGGAGTTGAGAAGGGGCATGGGGTGGGAGGAGAGTAGATGGTCCAGAGGAGGCAGCAAGGAGCAGAAAGGACACTCAATTTGTCATACTGTGGGAGACAGACATGGGTAACCTTCTGAACTCATGTGCAGAAGAAGATAAAAATACTTGACCACAGCTCTCTTTTTTTTCCTGGCCTCAGCATTTAAATCCTGATTGTATTTTTTCCTTTTTCTCTCATTTCCAGATAAAACTAATGATCTTTCAAGTCAGTGAATAAACCCTTAAATTTTGTTTGGCCAAATGAGACATGTACCGTCTGTGTGTATATGTCTGTGTGTACGAGAGTATCTACACTTACTCATTTACTATGAAGAGAAAGCCAGTTATTTTATCTTATTGTCATTTTTCTAGCTTTAAAATAAATGAGTTTATCTAGATTTCTAGAAATGAAACTGCCTAGTTGACATCTCATAGCTCTTTGGGGTCTTTTGGGACTTGAGCTTTTCAAATACCTTTTCCCTGTATGTGAAAACAGCAGGGAATAGGAGATGCAGACATTGACTTAAAGAATGAAATGCAGCTAAAAGCTACATTTGAAATGAATGTCCATCTATTTATGGAAGTCCTTTATCCTTTCCATCAGCCTTATCTGCAAAATTTCCTGTATTAAAAAGATTCAGCCTTTTCTACTTTCCTCCAACTCATTCAATATAAAAGCAAAATAAAATCTAGTTATGGCCACAGTATTCATTCAATTGTTCAACACTATTGCACAAAATTCCATACAAGTTTTTCATTCTTGAAGATCATTTTCTGTTTTCTCATCTGTAGAATCAGATGAGTTGGTGCCGGGAAAGCAACTTTAGAGCGAGAAATGATCCAGCAGTGACTTGGCAATTCTTCTTACATCCTGTTCAATGCCTAGAGAATGTGGTTACTGGGGGAGGGAATGAGTTACCCAGCTGAATATATGTCTGAAGTATGTTTTAATTAAAATGCTACAATAATGCATTTCAGATATGGGTTACATCTCCCTTTCTGGAGGAAAAATAATGTGCTGTTTTCTTCATCTATATTTGAGAATACTGTGTTAGTCAATAGAGTGATAGAGTATGTTTGGGGATACTTAGATGTGCCTCTTGTCCACGGGTCTGTCTTATCATCCTCTGAATCTGACCAGATGCCTCTTTGGCCCATTTATGAAAAATAGAAAGTTCTATCTCTCTCTCTTGATAATTCAGGATAGCCTTTACAGCAAAGTTTGATCTTTTCAATGTCTCACTTACAGAGGGAGCAGGAAGATGACTATTTCCTTCACATGGCAAATTTACAGGGAAACGAAGTCCACACCATCACCCACATGCATGAATTTGGTTTTAGCCTATAAAATGATCTATGATTTACACACAGAACTCATTCTCAATGCCTGTTTTCCATGTACTCACTCCTCAGAATAAGAAAAGAGAAGGGAAAAAAGAAAAACCAGGATCTTTTGTATCAATCTTCTGGTATCTTCATTCACCTCTACTTCATTTTGAGGCACTTTACTAATCCTCGCTCAGTATTTATTTGTTGAGCTCACTTATTTAAAATAAAAAAACCTTCACAAAAATGTTTCAGTGCCATAGAGAGTGAAAGGGACTGTGCTGATCCTGGATAGTTACAGAAAACTTTTGCTTGGAGGGCCATAAATATTCACAACCTTTCTGGGGTCCAGGGCCTGGTAAATTACTGCCCTAGTTCTGTGTAAGGAACAGCCCCATAGCAGAGATGTGCAAGCTGCTGACATTTTAAAAGCTTTTGTGGATGGAAAATGATTTGCAAGTGTTTGGCAAACAAAACCTCTGTGTAGCTCTGTGTCACTTTCAAAGTCAACTTTGACTTCTAAAACTTCCATGTTTATGAGAACAGAAAACTATTATTTAGCCTGATGCATAAGAAGAACTCCAAACTGCTCTGTGTGCAAAGGTGAAGCCTAAGGACTGAGAAGAGGGGTTTTATGTTATGTAGCCATGAACTTCAGCTGGAGCCTCAGAGAAATGGGCACAAATCCAGAGAAAGCAGAAGGAACCTCTTAAAGATGAAATTCACTTGGTCTATTTCAGTCACCTTCAGGCTAGTTTCCATGGAATTGTGCTTTTGCAGTGGGGACAGCATATGGATAGCTCAGGCATGTGCTCCCCTAGCTGTACAAAGAAGTAAAAATTGATAAGCAGAGTTCAGGAAAAGCCGGCTCTTTTAAGTAGGTTCAGGATCAAAGGAAATGTGAACGAGCAATTATTTAATGCAAGAGGATGGAAATAAATCGAGTAGAAAGATTACTCATGTCTCCATGCCCATCAGAACCATGGTTATTGTGACTATAAGTCCTTAACCAGGCACCCTTGTCTTCTTCAGGAGTCAAAGTCCTGAGTTAGAGATGAAGACTCTACTAGAAACACACCAAGAAATCAGAGGCAAGTTAGACCAACAGATTAACAAACAAACAAACAAACTTGATTTATAGACTGATAGTGTAAATAAAAGATAGTTAGAAACCAGTTCATTCATTTCCGAGGGGAAGGGACTGAGTCAATCACTTCAGTGTTCCCAGCTGTTCTGGTGAGAACTAACACTCAGGCCCCCAGAATCCAGACCGAGGGCTCTGCCCCCATCCATCGGTTGACCTAAATAACACAGAGATCTGAAAAGGTTAGGAGAATTCCTAACACCCCAAACCCAGTATCCCTAATTAAAAGAAATATACCCCTGCTCGCTCTCCCTTCACCTTGACCTTCAGGTTGCCCTCATGAATTCTTTTCCCCTTCAAATATTTCTTTAGAATTGGGAGTTTGTGGGGGTAAAAAAGAAAAGAGAGAAGAATTCAGAGCATTTTAGAGCTGGAAGGAAGCATCTAAAACATCTTGTTTCCTGGACTGCTTTAGAGATGAGCAGTAAAGAAGGAATTTCTAGAAAGAACTTTTTTTAAAAAAAATTAACGTTTTATTCTTTTTGACAGAGAAAGAGACAGAGCATGAGCAGGGAAGGGCAGAGAGAGAGAAAGGGAAACACAAAATCTGAAGGAGGCTCCAGGCTCAGAGCTGTCAGCATAGAGTCTGATGCAGGACTCAAACCCATGGACCCAGAGATCATGACCCGAGCCCAAGTCAGACACTCAACCGATTGAACCACCCAGGCTCTCCTAGAAGGAACTTTAAAATGCAGATTCTGATTCAGCGAGGTCTCGGGTGGGGCCTGAGATTCTGCCTTGCTATCAAGCTTTAGGGTGATGCAACCCCACAGACCATTCTCTTGAGTATCAGGGAATAGATTAAGTGGCTAGCTTTGGGTTATACAACTAGTTAGTGGTTACTTCAGTGACTATAATAATCATCAACTTATATCCGATGGCTTAGAGCTGTGTAACTTTAGACAAGTTTCTGAAATGCTGAGTTACAGTTTCTTTATCTATAAAAAGACTAGTTTATGGGATTTGTGGCCCCACTGGCTAGCTATTTCAGGTAGTACAGTCTTCATATAGACTTTTATTTACAAAGGAGATCAGTATAAGAAAAACATTCTGAATTGGGAGCCAAGTGCTCCTGGGTGACCCAGCTATGCGACCAGAAGAAACACTCAGTCCTCAGCTTCCTTCCCCAAAAGAAGTTGGCCTGGGTCACCTTTAATATTTAAAATCCTATATTTTAAAAACTCAAAATAGAGTTTATTATTTAGGATAAGCAGTTTTTTGGACACCTTTCTTCTGGACAGATACGAAAATACAGTAAGAGCTGACACTTGCCACGTGCCAGGCATTACTCTAAGAGCTTCCCCCATAGTAACATGCTGCATATTTACTACAACCCAACGAGGTAGACACTGCTGTCCTCACTTGACAGATGAGGTAACTGAGGTGTGAAGAGTTTCAAGGTCATGCAGGTGTAAGTGGAAAAGCCAAGCCCTAGGTAACATGGCTTCAGTCTGTGCTTTCACTGACTCAGTTAACTCTAAAGAGTATCTGGCTATAGATTGTCTCCACATGCATTGTTTGAAGCAAGTTGCCATATTGCAAGTTCTCATGTATGTAATCATCATCTCTATCTTACAGTTGAGAAAACCAAGATCCACTTAAGTGGCAAATGGAGAAGCCAGGATTTAAATGGAATCTGGTTGCATCCAAAGCTACCTCCTTTGTAGTTTTTCTGCTTCCTCAAAACTGAAGCTCTGGCTATGAACATCAAATCTATTCAGATATGGGAAAGCTTGACATCCTCAGCTGACCAGCCTGGAGGATTGGAGCCCACAATGTATTTCTAACAGTTAGTGGCAAGTTTTAAAATTCAAAAATAAGTTGACTTATCAGCCACTAAACTTGCTATATGTACTCATTAAGTGTACTAATTAAAATATAGAGACTTTTGGGTTTCCTACATAGATAATAATTCCATTTATAAATAATAAAATTTTTGTTTTTTATCCTCAAAAGAAAAGGTCTTCTAGTTCTAACAGTCTCACCACATGGAACATAATGTTCCTGGTTCAAATAAGTACAGTGATTTAGAGTTGTGGTATCTTTATTCCTGCAGCATATCAATGGTCCATTGAATGCCAAGTTCTTGAACAGTAACAGAGACCCGTAATTATGCATAATTTCTATGGGAAAATCTGTCCTTGGTCCACTTGGGGACATATTTTTTCAAGAACATAATGGATGAGGGGGATGTGATGGTGTTTGTAGGCTTATAACATACCAGTGGCTGGGAATATTCTGGAGTTATGTCTTTTTTTTCAATCTGTCACCCAAGCTAAATACCCTAATCTTTGGAAATAATCCAGGAGATAAGCACAGATATCTTAATTGCAAATTACCCCATTCCAATCTGCAGTCACTGCATACTCAGGTGGGCCACAGTTCACATACATCTTTGGCTGTCTCATGAGATAAGGAATCTCAGAATTAACTTTTTTTTTTTTTCAAAAAAGGGAGAAAAGAATTTGGGCATCTAGGACACCCACCTGTTTCATAAAGAATTATGGTAACCATCTATGGATATAGCTTTCAGGAAAATGAGACCTTCCTGATGATATTTGACACATGTCCAACAGATGCCACTTCACAAACCATATTTACCTCTGTCAATCTTGTCCTACAATCACAGGAACCAGGAGGAGCAGACACTCCCCTCCCTCCTGTAGAGGAAAAATTGAAGCTTATAGCAGCCAGGTCTTACTTGCCTCGTGGATGCATCAGGACTACAATTTGGGCGCCGGGTATTTTTGTCTAGAGTTTTCTTCCATCCACCAAGACTACAGTTCTGACATCTTACAAATGTCCTGTGAGAATCTCCATATGAAATATATGGTCTTTCCTAAGTCTGTTTACTTCTGACTCTGTGGAAAAATTTAAAAGACATTAGTAACTTCTTTTTTTTCTTTTCTCAAGTCCCTGTGAAGAAATGACTGTATCTGCAGTGCTTCTTGTCTGGGCTCTGGAAGGACTCCAAAGCTGTCATGTGTTTTCCATTTGGCACTCTTTCAAGAATCTCTTTGCTGCTTCCTATAGCCTAGAGGCTGTCCCGCAGAACTCTGTAGATTCACTCCTAGCAGGTTGGCCAAGGCAGGAACGCAGGCAACATGGAGCCTCCAACTACACAGAAAAGGTTTGTGGAATGTACAGGCACACCCCACTATGTGCAAGCTCATTCTAAGACACCAGGGGCCCCAGAAAGATTTCTTTTCAAGAGAAAACAACTACCTGGAGCTTTTAAATAGTGTCATGGAGCTTTTAAATAGTGAAGTACCTGAGTGAATTTTTCAAGTATAATTCAGTTTTTGAAAAGAAAAGTTCAACCTGATATTCCCGCGGCAGTCACAAGTCACATGTTTGAAAGGCAATACAGAAAAGAAACACTGGAACTTCCAAAAGAATATTGATGGGGCATGGGCCCCTGCATTACAAAGTCTGAGCTGTCTCACCTACCCAAGGCCCAGCTTCAGACCAATGAGATGACAAAAGTCACAGATTTGCCTAAACTTCAGAAATTCTGTACTTACAAAGACATTGGAACACCTGGGTGGTTCACTCCCTTAAGAGTCGGACTTTGGTTTAGGTCTTGATCTAGTGGTTCATGAGTTTGAATCCCACATGGCGCTCTGCTGCCATCAGAGCCCACTTTGGATCTTCTGTCCTCCTCTCTCTCTGCCCCTTCCCTGATCTCTCTCTCTCTCTCTCAAAAATAAACAAACATTTAAAGAAAAAAAAGGGTTTGCAGTAGAGACTGTTGTTCATGTTTTCTTTCTGAAATATGTCAAGGAAGTAAAACTTTGGAAGGCAATCAATGGGCGAGATCTAAATACTACATACTGAGGACTATTCAACCATTATTACCCAAATTTTGAAAAATACTTGCAGTCCTCCTTGCCCAAGTTCAGGTCAGTCAAGGTGGAAAGGAAAAAAAATGGCCTTGCCTAGATATTCATACTTGGATGAGGCAAGTGTGAATCCATTTTTGTGTATTAAGCATGTTTCTGATCATTTGAGCAGACTCTTGTTCCCTCTTTTCCTCTTCAGTTCTTCTCTTTTTCCTTGAGACCCCCGAACTTTGGAACTGGAAAGGAAGCAGCAACCATTCAATACCTTTTGCAGAAGAGGAAAACCAAGAGCCAGAACATTGGACCGAAGTGTACAATGCTTGAGGGCTGTCAGAGCCAAGTCTGCCACTGCTAAGGCTCTCGAAGCCACACTCTCTCCTGTCTTCTGCTCTGCTCTCAGGTAGAAAATGGTCTTTAGAAATCTCTGCATACAGGAATCAGTCCCCAAGGAGAGCAGCCTAGCACTTAGCCAACCTCAAATTTAGAGGGCCAGCTGACAAGAAAGTTCCCTTCTATATGTCTTTTCCATTAGGTATGACATACCTGAATGACTTTCCTGTGGCCATCATAACAAATTACCAAAAACTGGGTGGCTTGAAATAATAGACACTTATTTTCTTATTGTTTAAAAGGTCAGAGGTCCAAAATCAAGGTCTTGGCAGGGTCACACTCCCTCCAGAGACTCAGCAAGGGGATGCTTCCTTACACCTTCCAACTTTTGTTGGTTCAGGTATCCTTTGGCCTGTGGCTGCATACATGTAATGTCTGCCTCTGTGGTCACCTGGTCTTCTCCTCTGTGTCTGTGACTTCTCTTTGCTTTACAAGAATACTGTCATTAGATTTGGGCCAACCCAGCTAATGCAAGATGATTTTCTCATCTCAAGATCGTTAATTTAATTATATCTTTTCCAAATTAGATCACATCCCCAGGTTCTAAGGACTTGGAAATATCTGACTGGGATCCACCATTCAACACACTACAGCTCTCACGTGAATAAACTCTCAGAAACACTCCCAGTCCTTAGTATAAGATATGATACCGTCAAAATTTGCATTTCCCAGGGGGTGTGTCTTGTACCCAGTTTTGAGGAGCTATTTTCCAAATGAGTCCCATGGTAGAATGATTTTGGCAATTTGGTAATTTTGTATAACGAACTTGAGCAGTTAAGCAGGTTTTTAAAATTTTGTTTTGTTTCTCTATTTGCTTAGGTATAAGACTCCTCAGAACTTTTTTTAAATTTTTTAAAATGTTTTATTTATTTCTAGGAGAGAGAGAGAGAGACAGCGTGAGCAAGGGAGGGTCAGAGAGAGAGGGAGTCACAGACTGAAAGAGGCTCCAGGCTCTGAGCTGGCAGTCAGCACAGAGCCGGACACGGGGCTCGAACCCACGAAACGCGAGATCATGACCTAAGCGAAAGTCGGACGCTTAACCGACTAAGCCACCCAGGCGCCCCAAGACTCCTCAGAACTTTTAAGAAGCTGATGGGCATCATGGCTTTTCAGAAATGGGATACAGAGCATGGCAATTCCCAGGGGAAATTTTTTTTAATGATTATGGTTTATTTAGGTTTCCCAAAATGTGGTACTGAAGACAAGGTTTAATTTCCACTGAGGACTACTATCCAGGGAGTCAGAAGGAATGGCAGAGCCTGCCACAGACCAAAGAAGGGCCAGTGCCAAGTGTGTCATGCATCTGGTTGCTTCTGAGGCCATCAGCAGCCTGATCCCATTGAGCAGTTCAAAGAGCTGGATGAAATGTGTCTAGGTGCTCTCTACTAGGGGGAGAAAGAAGGCAGCAGTTATCTGCTGGGCCCATCCATAATTAGCTCACTTGCTACACCCACACAGGCTCTGTATATCTAAGCTCCCAGCAGGTCCCCACCTGCCTTTGTGTAAGCACAGCATCAGCACCTGCAGAAAGCAAGTCAGAGCCCATCCACCACAGGCACTGGATTAGGAGACACCTGAGGCCTAGTGAATCTTCAGCTGTGTTCAAGGTGTTCCTGATGTGCTCATGTGCCCATTAGTTCAGAGAACAACCCATGAAACAATTTATAAGTACTCCACAAAAGGCTATTTGAAAAAGCAACTTCATTGTTAAATCGCTATGATATGTCATTTTTTAAAAGTTTATTTGAGAGAGCCAGAGACCGTGTGAGGGAGGAGCAGAGAGAGAGAGGAAGAGAGAGAATCTCAAGCAGGCTCTGGGCTGCCAGTGCAGAGACTGATGTGGGACTCAAACCAATGAAACAGTGAGATTATGACCTGAGCCAAAACCAAGAGTTCAATGCTTAACTGACTGAGCCACTCAGGGGCCCCAGAAAGAGCATCATTTAGTCCAAAGTTTGGTACAGTTACATTAAACCAAAGAATCAGTAAATGAAAACAAATTCCTTTGTTATGACTGTAATTGGCATGTGTTGAGGCTGAGAGAACAGTAGAGATGGAGAATAAGGCAGAAGAGAACCTTAATTGTCCCTGGTGATGAAGGATATAATGGTCACATTTGCAAGAAGAGATTCAGACATAGCAGAGGATCTGGTTTTCAAGAGATCTGCTCTGCATGCTGTAGTCTGCTCTAAGGATGGTTGGTTGTCATGGAGGAGCCATGAATCACAGTGAGCCACATTCTCTCTATGGCAGGCACACAGGAAGCATATGTTCCAAACAAAGCCAGCAAAGAAAGAATTACCAGAAAACCCAGAGCTGGCAACAACAGTTCAATCTGACTTTGGTATTGCCATCAGTGAGACAAGTTAGAAGCATAGGTGTAAAGAAAAGAGAAAGCAAAGCAGCTGGTGGAGGGTAGGACAAAGGCTATTCTTTTCAAGAGTTTAGAAATGTTCTTTTGGGAGCAACATAGTGAAAGAAAAAGACTCTAGACTTTGTAGCCAGCAGACTTGAACTGAATTTCTGGATCCTTGGCTTATGAGCTAGGGGGTCTTTTAGCTCCATTGGACTCCATTGGAGTCATTTAGCTCCAATGCCCCAGTTTTCTAGTCTGTAAAATAGAGAGAATAACATTATGTCACTTAGTAGAAAAAAACAGATCACTCTACCCAAGTTAGTTTAAACAATACTGGAGCACTTCCAGGCAAGATGGCTCTTGGCACTCCTCCAAATACATAGCCCAATAATATATAAGAAGAAGACATAGTTGAGGCTCAGAGCTCATATAAATATATCTAAGGACCTCAGTGGAAAAATAATACAGTGTCCCAGGTCCTGAGGAAAGCAGGGGCAACATTAGTAAAAGGGGGGTGGGGTGAAGGAAAAGAAAGAAAAGAAAAATAAGAACTCAGGACCAGTTCACTCCTGATGCTTGTGCCTGGATTGGACTCTTGGCCACAAAAGTATAAGACAAACGAGAGAGGATAAAGGTGGAGCCTCCTGACCAGGGTCTCCATCAATTCATCCTTAATTGGTAATTAAATCCATGATATGAGATAGTGTGGAATTAGGACCTAAGGGGCTAGGGAGAGGAGATATAGAATTTGTGAAATGGTATGCAGCTAACAATGTAGCCTCAAAATACAAAAAGCAAAAACAGATATAATTATAAGGAAAGGTGGATTAATTAAAAAAAAAAACCCTGAGGTATTTTAATATATTAGAAATGATTTGTTGAACTGACCCCTAATTGTTAAGCATAAAGAAAATAGGAGGAGAAAATAAAACTTTGTTCTAAGATGTATAAAGATAATTCTACAACTCTGAAATGCAGATATATATTATTTCCAAATACACATAGGGTGCTTAAAAAATTTACTATATATAGGTCCCAAAGGATTATCTACAAATTTCAAATAACTAGTATCATATCAATAATGGTTTCCAATTAAAAGCAATTAAAGTAACAATTAACAAAAAAGGGACAAACATATACAGGAGAACTTAGAAATGTATTTCCAAATAATTCACAGTATACTATTTTCCTACAGATGCTATAATAGATTATCACACAGTTGGTAACCTGACAATATATAAATATATTTTCTAACTTTTTTTTAAATTTTGGTATTCTTTTTTATTCTTTCATAGTTTATTGTCAAGTTGATTTCCATATAACACCCAGTGCTCATCCCCACAAGTGCCCTCCTCCATACCCATCACCCCCATTCCCCTCTCCCCAGCTGCCATCAGCCATCAGTTTGTTCTCAACATTTAAGAGTCTCTCATGGTTTGCATCCCTCCCTCTCCCCAACTGTTTTTCCTTTTCTCCCCCGCCCATGATCCTCCGTTGAGTTTCTCCTAATCCACCTATGCGTGAAAACATATGGTATCTGTCTTTCTCTGCCTGACTTATTTCACTAAGCATTACACCCTCAAATTCCATCCATGTTGCTACAAATAGTCAGATTTCATTCTTTCTCATTACCATGTAATATTCCATTGTATAAATAAATCATATCTTTTTTCTTTAAGTTTTTACTGTTTTTTTAAATTTATTTCTGAGAGAGAGAGAGAGCGTGAGCAGTGGAGGGTCAGAGAGAGAGGGAGTTACAGAATCTGAAACAGACTCCAGGCTCTGAGCTAGCTGTCAGCACAGAATCTGACACAGGGATCGAACCCATGAACTGTGAGACCATGACCTGAGCCAAAGCCAGACGCTTAACCAACTGAGCCACCCAGGCACCCCAAACCACATCTTCTTGATCCATTCATCAGTTGTTGGACACTTAGGCTCTTTCCATGTTTTGGCTACTGTTGAGAGTGCTGCTATGAACATTGGGGTACATGTGCCTCTATGCATCAGCACCCCTGTATCCCTTGGGTAAATTCCTAGCAGTGCTATTGCTGGGTCATAGGGGAGTTCTATGGTTAATTTTTTGAGGAACCTCCACACTGTTTTCCAGAGGGGCTGCACCAGTTTACATTCCCGCCAATAGTGTAGGAGGGTGTCCATTTCTCCACATCCTTGCTAGGATCTATAGTCTCCTGCCTTGTTCATTTTAGCCACTCTAACCAGCATGAGGTGGTATCTCAGTGTGGTTTTGGTTTGTATTTTCCTAATGATGAGGGACACTGAGCATCGTTTCATGTGTCTGTTGGCCATCTGGATGTCCTCTTTGGAGAAGTGTCTGTTCATGTCTTCTGCCCATTTCCTCACTGGATTATTAATTTTTCGGGTGTGGAGTTTGCAGAGTTCCTTATAGATTTTAGATACTAGCCCTTTATCTGATATGTCATTTAAAATATCTTCTCCCATTTCATAGGTTGCTTATTAGTTTTATTGATTGTTTCCTTTGCCGTGGAGAAGCTTTTTATCTTGATGAGTCCCAATAGGTCATGTTTGCTCTTAATTCCCTTGTCTTTGGGGATGTGTCAAGTAAGAAATAGCTGTGGTTGAGGTCAAGGAGATTGTTTCCTGCTTTCTCCTTTAGGGTTTTGGTGGTTTCCTATCTCACATTCAGGTCCTTTACCCATTTTGAGGTGTGTTTTTTGTTGTTTTTGTCTGTATGGTGTAAGAAAGTAATCTAATTTCAATCTTTTACACATTGCTGTCCAGTTCTCCCAGCACCATATGTTAAAGAGGCTGTCTTTTTTCCATTGGATACTCTTCCCTGCTTTGTCAAAGATTAATTGGCCTTACATTTGTGGATTTCATTCTGAGTTCTTTATTCTGTTCCATTGGTCTATGTGTCTGTTTTTGTGCCAATACCATACTGTCTTGATGATGACAGCTCTGTAGTAGAGACTAAAGTCTGGGATGGTGATGCCTCCTGTTTTTGTTCTCTTCAATATTACTTTGGCTGTTCGGGGTTTTTTGTGGATCCATATGAATTTTCGGATAGTTTGTTCTAGTTTTGAGAAGTATGCTGGTGCAATTTTGATTGGAATTGCATTGAATGTGTAGAGTGCTTTGGGTAGTAATGACATTTTAACTATATTTATTCTTCCGATCCATGAGCATGAAATGTTTTTCCATTTCTTTGTGTCTTCTTCAATTTCCTTCCTAAGTTTTCTATAGTTTTCATCATAAAGATCTCTTATATCTTTGGTTAGGTTTATTCCTAGGTATTTTATGGTTTTTTGTGCAATTGTGAATGGGATCAGTTTCTTGATTTCTTTCTGTTGCTTCATTGTTGGTGTATAAAAACGCAACCAATTTCTGTATATTGATTTTGTACCCCGCGATTTTGCTGAATTTATGGATCAGTTCTAGTAGGCTTCTGGTGGAGTCTGTCAGGTTTTCTATGTAGAGTATCATGTCGTCTGTGAAAAATGAGAGTTTAACTTTTTCTTTTCCAATTCTGATGCCTTTTATTTCCTTTTGTTGTCTGATGGCTGATGCTAGCACTTCCAGCACTATGTTAAACAATAATGGTGAGAGCGGACATCCCTGTCGTCTTCCTGATCTCAAAAGGAAAGCTCTCAGTTTTTCCCCATTGAGGATAATATTAGTTGAGGGCTTCTCATAGAAGGCTTTTATGATGTTTAAGTAAGTTCGCTCTATCCCAACATTCTCAAGGGTCTTTATTAAGAAGAGATGCATCCCTTCATATTTTGTCAAATGCTTTGTCTGCATCTATCAACAGGATCATATGGTTTACATCTCTTCTTTTGTTAATATGATGTATCACATTGATTGATTTGTGAATACTGAAGCAGCCCTATAACCCAGGAATGAATCCCACTTGATCATGGTGGATAATTCTTTTTGTGTGCTGTTGGATTAGATTTGCAAGTATCTTGTTGAAGATTTTTGCATCCAAGGATGTTGGCCTGTAGTTCTCTTATTTTTTGCTGGGTCTCTGTCTGGCTTGGGAATCAAAGTGATGCTGGCTTCATAGAATGAGTCCAGAAGTTTTCCAATTTCTATTTTTTTGGAATAGATTGAGAAGAATGGGTATTAACTCTGTTTTAAATGTCTGGTAGAATTCCCCATGAAAGCCATCTGGCCCAGCGCTCTTANGGAGATTTTTGATAGTTGATTCAATTTCCTCACTAGTTATGGGTCTCTTCAGATTTTGCATCTCTTCTCGTGTGAATTTTGGTAGTGCGTCTGTGTTTAGGAATATGTCCGTTTCTTCTAGGCTGTCCAGTTGGTTGGCATATAATTTTTCATAGTATTCCCTGATGATTGCTTGTATTTCTGAGGGATTGGTTGTAATAAGCCCATTTTCATTCATGATTTTGTCTATTTGGGTCCTCTGTCTTTTCTTTTTGAGAAGCCTGGCTAGAGGTTTGTCAATTTTGTCTATTTTTTTTAAAAAACGACTCTTGGTTTCACTGATCTGTTCAACTGTTTATTTTTTTGGATTCTATATTGCTTATTTCTGCCATGATTTTTATTATTTCTCTTCTGCTGGGTTTGGGGTGCTCTTGTTGCTCTCCTTCTAGTTCCTTTAGGTGTGCTGTTAGATTTTGTATTTCTGCTTTTTCTAGTTTCTTGAAATATGCCTGGAATGCAATGTACTTTCCTCTTAAGACTGCCTTTGCCACATCCTAAAGAGTTTGGATTGTTGTATTTTCATTTTCATTTGTTTCCATATTTTTAAAAATGTGTTCTCTAATTGCCTGATTGGCCTATTCATTCTTTAGTAGGGTGTTCTTTAAACTCCATGTTTTTGGAGGTTTTCTAGACATTTTCCTGGGATTAATTTCAAGTATCATAGCATTGTGATCTGAAAATGTGCATGGGATGATCTTGATTCTTTTATATTTATTTAGCGCTTCTTTATGACCCAGTATGTGATCTATCTTGGAGAATGTGCCATGCGCACTTGTGAAGAAAGTGAATCCCATAGCCTCAGGATGTATAGTTCTAAATATATCTATCAAATCCATCTGGTCCAATGTGTCATTCAAGTACATTGTTTCTTTAGTGACTTTCTGTCTAGTTGATCTATCCATTGCTGTCAATGGAGTATTAAAATCCCTTGCTATTAGCACATTCTTATCAAAAAGATTGTTTCTGTTTGTGATGAACTGTTTTATGTATTTGGGTGCTCCCATATATGAGTGTGTAGACGTTTATAATTGTTAGCTTTTCCTGATGGATAGACCTTGTAATTATTATAGAATGCCCTTCTTCATCCCTTGTTACTTCCTTTACTTTAAAGTCCAGTTTGTCCAATATAAGTATGGCTACTCCAGCTTTCTTTTGCCTTCCTGTAGCATGATAGATATTTCTCCATACCCTTACTTTCAATCTGAAGGTGTCCTCAGTCAGGTCTAAAATGAATCTCTTGTAGACAGCAAATAGATGGATTTTGGGTTTTTTAATCCATTCTGATACCCTATGTCTTTTGATTGGAGTATTTAGTCCATTTATATTCAGTATTCTTATTGAAAAATATGGGTTTAGAGTCATTGTGTTCTCTGTAGGATTCATGCTTGTAGTGGTGTCTCTGGGACCTTGTGTTTCTTGCAACGTTTCCCCCATAGAGCCCCCCTTAGGATTTCTTGTAGGGCTGGTTTAGTGGTGATGAGTTCTTTCAATTTTTGTCCTTTTGGGAAAACCTTTATCTCTCCTTTTATTCTGAATGACAGGCTTGCTGGATATAGGATTCTTGGCTGCATATTTTTTCTGTTCATCACACTGAATATCTGCCATTCCTTTCTGGCCTGCCAAGTTTCAGTAGATAGGTCTGCAACGACTCTAATAGGTCTCCCTTTATATGTTAGGGCTCTTTTATCCCTAGTTGCTTTCAGAATTCTCTCTTTGTCCTTATATTTTGCCAGTTTTACAATGATACACCATGTAGAAGATAGATTCAAGTTACATGTGAGGACAGTTCTCTGCCTCTTGGATTTCAATATCTGTTTCCTTCCCCAGACTGGGGAAGTTCTCAGCTGTAATTTGTTCAAGTACACCTTCAGCTGCTTTTTCTCTCTCTTCTTCTTCTTGAATTCCTATGATGTGGCTATTGTTCTGTTTGACTACATCACTCAGCTCTCAATTCTCCTTTCGTGCTCCTGAATCAATTGATCTTCCTTTTTCTTGGTTTCCTATTTTTCTATCATTGTGTCTTCTAATTCACCTACTCTTCTCACTGCCTCTTCAATCTGCAGTGGCCACCTCCATTTTAATATGCACTTCATTTATAGCATTTTTAAATTCATCACAACTATTTTTCAGGTCAATAATATTTGTAGCAATAGCTTCTCTGGTGTCTCCCATGCCTTTTTCAAGCCCAGTGATTAATTTGATGACTATTGTTTCAAATTCTTGGTCAGTTATGTTGCTTATATATGTTTTGAGCAATTCTTTAGCTGTCATGTCTTCCTGGAATTTCTTTACAGGGGAGTTCTTCTGCTTCATCATTTTGGCTGGCTTTCTGTCTTGTAAGTTTTAAAAGCTTGTTATGCACTCTGCACCTGCAAGTTCTGCTATATTAAGGGAGGCTCATTGACTGTCCTCAGCCTGCCCATTTCAGAAAGTATTCTTTTAACAGTGTCCTTTGGTCTCTCTTGTTGTGCCTTTGGTTATTTTATTTCCCTATTCATAGTGATATCTGGGATTCTCCACCATGTGTACTTTGGCTTGTTTCTTGAGGTAGTCCTGAAAAGGAAAACAGACAAACAAACACACAGGGAACAAACGTGGGCAAATGCACAGATGAAGCAAGCAAGCAAACCGAAAGGGGGAAAAAGGGAACAAAAACCACAAAAGACAAAGCACAGTGTAAAACCATAAAACTAGAAATCCCAGCTACAAATAAAGAGCAGGGTGGAGGCAGTGCTGATGGAAGAGCATATACAAAGAGAGAAATGATAGGGGTGGGGAGAAAGTGAAATTGAACATTGACCAGGCAGAGAGACTAAAAGGCTTAATTCAGAGAGAAAAAGAGGAGAATATGGTAGGAAGTGAGGAGAAAGAAGCAAAGTTAATATTACCCAAAGAAACCATATAGTCTGATCATTCCAGAGAAAGACAGAAAGGAAGGTAAAGATGGAGGTGTAGAATATGCATCAAGAGAATGAAATGTGACTGTTTAAGCAAACCAATGACCAGAGTGCCCAGTCCGGGGGGGGGTGGGGGGGGAGACATAGGAACGAGATAAGGGAAAATATATCTGCATAGCAAGAATTCCTTTAGAGTTAATCACGGCAATGCATCAATGTTGGTCTTGTCCCAGGCTCCAGTAAATTAAAAAAGCAGCTGTCCAGTGGATGTGTGTGATTTGGTGTAGGCAGATCTCGCCTCCACTGCAGGTCCCACTGGTCGCTCCTTGAAGCCCTGACTTGATGGTTCTGAGGAGAAAACTGGCAGTGCCCCAGTCACTTCTTGAACCAAGCATTGCAAATCACTCTTTTGGGTCCAATCTCCCTGTGCCACGGGCGTAGCCATGGTGGGCCTTGTTCTATGTTTCCAGATCTTAGTCCATGAGCTTTAATGATACTGACTAAAATGTAATCCCACAGGCCTGGTCGTTTATTAGCCAGTGATCAAGTAGGGGGAGTAGGGGAGCAATTTCTCCTGGTGCTGCCGGGGACCGGCGCACCCAACCCAAAGAAAGCCCCATAGGTAGAGATAGGATCTCTCTCTAAACACACTGCAGTTAGAGATGGGATGACAGAATCCCTCTCTGTCCCAGGCCGAAGTTTTTCTCTTCTCCAGGGACAGTTCTATGAGCAGTTTCAGCCACTCTTTGTCTTCCCCTCATCTCTTCGTGGCTCTCCACAGAGGGGGCTCCCTCCTATCCTCCATGCCTCTGGGTCCCGGCCTACTTATATCTTCCCCAGTTCACAATCACGCACCTATGAGGCTGTCTTCTTAGTGGCTGTCTCTTTTCTTCCAAGACTCTTGTAGTTCAGTATCCTATGGCTTCAGGCTTTCTTTGTTTGAGAGATGCAGGCATGCAAAAAATATGGAACTCCCTAATTCTCCACCATATTGCCTCTCAAATAAGTCTCTTAGACAACTTTAAACTTTACAAATCATTTCCATGTTATCTCATTTAGTCCTCAAATCAAGTCCATGCAGTAGGTATTATTTTCCCACATCCTAAATCTTTACTGATTTCTCAAGAAAAGTTGAATGTGAATGCTGAGATTCAGATTTTTTTTTATATGGGAATGTTGGATGCTAAAATCAACAGGTATTTTCAGTTCAAGGCAGTAGAATAGAAAAACTCATTTACTTTCTGTTCCTCCTGAAACCATATTTAATACAAGTGTAGAAATACAAAACTTAATACCAAAATTAATAGAAGAGAATGTGGAAGTCATCAACCACAGAAAGATTTTGGTACATTTCGAGAAGGCAAAAATTAAAATGCAGGACTGATTAATAGAATGATCAAGAAAAGACTGTTCAAGAAAGGGGCTGCACAAGGCAAGCCTGCTTCTGCTAAGCTCTGTTTATAGTCAAGAGAAGAGAGAATAGGGGTTGAAAACAAGGAGACAAGATATTTTGGGGGGAAAAAGTTAATTTAATGAGTTTCATGGGTCACTCTGTCTTCCCTCCATAGCAACTCTGTAAGAATTACAACAGATTGTAATTGAAAGACAAGGGAACAGGGTGAGCAAGACAAGAGAACAGGGAGGGAGTGTTGAACCATAGGGTGTCAGCTCTGAATCATTGTCACTACTACCAACTCCATCCAAGACTACACACCCATGGCTTCATGGACTATAAATGGAGATTGTTGCTTCATAAAGTGTAAAATGAGAAGGAATCTTCCTGGCAACTATAATTGGTGGTTATTATCAAACTACTTTTATTAATGATTAAATTAATCATTTAAAAATATTTTATCTTAACAAATTCTGTCTCAACATGTTTGCTTCTGCCAAGGCAACTGATCTCGGAATAACCACTTGCCATCTAATATATTTTGCTGTAAGGACAAGTAAGAGAGTGGTTTATATTTCAAAAAAGCATCCTATCTGTCTACTCCCATTTGACAAGTGAAGTTAAGAGGAAGATTTTTCTGGGATATCTTTACCCAAATTTCCTTGTATTGTCCTGAAGCCCCAACATGCATCATATGCTTAATTTTTCCTCCATAGGAAATAATACGATGGAAATAACATTATTGTCATTTATTGTTTTCAAATATATCTGACATCATCTTTTCAGAGTTCTCATAAGAATTCTTTGACCAAAATTTGTACAAGTTTGCTATTTCAGTTCAAACAAGCACTGCCAAGAAACTGTTCCTTATTGAACTCAAATGATATCAAAGGACTTGTGGTTAAATATCTTAAATGGAAATATTTTTGCTCTTAAAGAGATTAGAAAGAGCTTATAATATTTCTCCGTTTTTTCAAACAGAATATGGATCTGAGCAAAACCTTTTGTGTCCTACCAACCCCCAAGTTTGTTGGGGATGGAAGTCCATGTTTACTCTAACATGCTATAAAAGCTCTCATAACCAGAGCACTAAAACCAATTTTGTAATATATGAGTTATGCTCAGTTCTATTTTAAATATGAAAAAATAAATATAGTATAGCCTTAGTTCATGAGCATAATTTGTTCCGGAAACATGCTTGTAATCCAAAGCACTTGTTTATCAAAGTTAATTTCCCCAGAATAAATAATGGAAACTCAGATGATTGTTCCACAACCCAAAAATATTCATATAAAAATCACTACAATACTGCACTATAATACAAAATAATAAAGAAAATACAAAATATAAAGAAAAATAAACAAATTAACCCGTACTTACCTTTGAAAACTTTTGTGGCTCGTGCAAATGAGACAAGAGAGAAAAGCATTCTTGTGTAGGATGAGTTTCATTATCACTAACGGATGTTGACTACACTACAGTATTAATAAGCTCTTGTCATATGCTCTACTTAATGTAACTGGCCATAAGGCAGCAGAAGAAAGGGTCTATATCTGCAGGCAGCCTGACCTAGAATGAAGCAAAGCATTCCTAAGCTCACTCTTGTATGGAAAAGCAAAGGACTGCCCATAGGTGCTTTGAAGTGACAAAAAATACACCAGTGCCAGTTGTGGACACCTTCCAATGTTCTGAAAAATCATTGATTTCTGCCAAACACTGTGGCCTGAGACAGAGCATTGGAGCATGGGAGATGATCACCTACAATTCCACAGAGAAATAGAGAGAGAAACTGACAGACAGAGAGAGAGAGAGAGAGAGAACCATTGGCTCAATTCTCATGTGCTGTTTGGCATCATGCACTCCTTGTATTGCAAGACATCACTTGTTTATCAAGTTACAATTTATCAGAAATGTCTACTCATCTTGGAAACATTTGCAAAACAAGTTACTCACAATCCAAGATTTTACTGCGTATAGATATATATAATATGATATATATTATATATAAATTTTTTAATATATTTTTAATGATCTATAGGATTCTTGGTTCTGAAACTTATGCATGTCATGTCCCAGATATGCAACATCAGTCCCATGAGAGAGGAAACACTTCAATGAAGTAAGCCACAGAAACGAGATTCAAACTAGGTAAAGCCACATGTACACCAAGATTTTTCAAAACTTCTTCCTCACGCTGAAGCTTCCAGCTCCTAGACAATAATACATGTTTCTCTTGCCAGACACCCAAGCATATTTCTCACCTCCTGGTTATAAGAATCTCTAGAATTCTGTTTAAGCGCAAACAATGTGAGGTGAAGAATGAACCTGGTTGCCATGCTCACAACCACCAAATTGTGTTGACCTTTCTTTAATCCGATACATTGCTCCACTCTTTACTTACAATAAATGATGTATTTGCTTTCTAGACATTAGTGAGAAGCCTTACTAGACATATTCCTAGAAGGCCCAAGAAACTGGCTTCTAATCCATATGGAATAACCCACAGGTGAATTTCCTCCAGGTAGACCACAATGTATCTAGAATATAATCTTTTATATTTTTACATATAGTCTTCACATATAATCATATGTATCTGGATTCTTCAGAGTAGACCAAAGAGAAAATCTGGGCTGCAAGGCTCACTTACAAATGTGGGATGGTACTATGCTTACCACTGGTGGTCCATGACCTACATCTTCTGAGATCAGAACCCATTGTGGTCTCTGATTAATTTATGACTTGAACTTGTGTTCAACGAAGGCCTGGTCATGGTCTGTGCCTGTGCTCACTGTAAATATGGCACCCTGCTAAGTGCCCTAAGAACTAGGAAAAAGAAAAAATATGGAAACACGTGATGCGTATATGGTAAGGAGGCACCACAGTCCAGAGTAAGAGCTCTGGGAGTCACTACGCTGGGCTTGAATCCCAGCTAAGCCACCACCACCTGTGTGACCTGAGGGGCGGTCTAAATTATAAATGTTGTTTTCCCAAATTCCTCAAAAGGAAGAAAGCAAGAACCTGCCTGCCAGGAAGGGAGGTCTTGGGGCGCAGCATCCAGTCAGGTCAGGCTTTGGCAACTGCTTGGAAACTGCCGCCATCTGGAGGGCGATGCTGAAAGCCTGGGCTGCACTATCAAAGATACACCTGGCTCTAAGCCTCACTGGGAAGCAGACAGGGTCCCGGAGGCAGCGGGCCACTCCTTCGCAGCGTTGGGAGCCCCCCAACGCTCTTCTTCTTTGGGGGAAATGCTGGCGACACACACCGAGGCGATGAGGAGCCAGACAACTACTGCACTCCGCTACTGTCCCCACGCAGTGGCCTTGCTAGTTGCGTACACGTGCCAATGGCGCACTGTCCAAGGACAGCAGGCAGACTATACACCGCCACCAGCTACTGAAAGTCCCAGGCACTGGACCCTAACGGGTGGAGCGCTGGGGCCTCCCCTTTGCCCTGTGCTGTGGTCTCCTGCCAAGCTGCGCGTGCGCGCCATTCTTTGTGACGTGTTCCAGGGATGCATCACTAGGGCCAGACAAAAGATGGAGGATCCTGTAGAGTCCAAAGTGTGGGATGGTGGGAACAGCGCCCCCCATAGCTGTGGAGATACATGGTTAACATCTAGTCCCCTGGAGACCAGTGGACTTCTCAGCTCCTGGCAGTGCAGCCCTGCACCTTTGGACCTTCATCCTAATCCTCCAGAAGACAGTTTGAGGAAGGACACCCACAAGTCTCTGATGAACTCCTCCCCTGAAGGCCATATAGTCACCTCCTCACATGGCCCTGCCAGAGATGTCATGTCTCACACAGATGCAGCCATTCTCTCTGACCCAGCCCCATGCTGCCCCTCACTGCAGGAGACAACCAAGGAAGTGTCAGGTGAAAACCATCAGTCTTCTGAGAGCACATCAGACCTATCCAGGAAGGAGATACGGGGTGGTGAGCCTTCAGCGGTGATATCAACAAAGGAAGTGTCCAGTGAAAACCATCAGCCTGTCAGCAGGAAAGAGAGGCTAAGGAGCCTTCAGGCATCTCATCAAGGAGCTCCTGTCCTCCTGTGTCTGCCAGCACTGGGCCCTGCAAACGGAAAAGATCCATGCCACCTTCTCTGCCGCTGCCACCACCACAGCCACAGTTGTGGGGCCGCGGGGAGTTGCCCCCACCTCCTAAGCTTCCTTGCATAGCTATGGACAAAAACCTGGACACCTTGAAGAATATCAAATGTCAGAGGAATAAGATCTTGGAGAACAGAAGAGAGATCAAAGCAGACTGCTCGGACACTCTGCCTGCCCCTGCTTTCTCCATACTTTCAACAGAGACTGCTGACTGTCTGCCATCAGGCATTAACACTTTGCAAGTCTGTATTGCTACAGCTGACTTGGCTGACCAATCTGCCAGGCCCCCAATCTCATCTGTTGTTCCATCTTTACCACCAAGTGTTGCAGTTTCCACTAGCTTTCCCCTTGGGGGTTCTGGTGTCACCTCCACTCCAGTGCGCAAGCCCCCTGCAAACTGCCACCCAGCTTCTGACAGTGAAGCCACGGACACTACATCTCCATCTCAGGCTCCCATCATCTATTCCTCCCCTGTGTCCAGGGACAACCATGTGTCACTTTACATAGTGCTTCCTGGTTCTGAGAAGACACCACCGGTAGCAGTTTTGGCCCAGATAGCATTTGGACACAATACTGGTTCCAGCTTCAATCCAGGCACGGGGGGCCCACCCATATACCCAGTTAGTGGAGCAGTGGGCTGGGACTCCAGCATTCCCACAGGTGGAGACTCTACAGTCTCCATGACCTATAAGTGTCCTGGGGGCTCATCCAGGCAAAGAAAATGTCCCCCATGTGAAAGTGTTGCCATCCAGGAGAAGAGGTGCCGGTCAGGAGATCAGGCAGCATCCCCCTATAATCTGAGCAGCAAGGAGCCAACCTCAAAAACCTCGGGTGGTGGAGGAGTGAGAGAGGGCCACGCTGCTCCCAAAGATGAAGACTCAGCTGTTCCTCATAACCGTAAGCGCTCCCGGGATTCATCTACACAAAATGAAATTGCTCCATGTGGAAGAGCCACTATGTTGGAGAAGACACGCGTGTCAAGAGACGTGGGCATTTTCCCGACACAGAGCCCCCGCGGCTTGCCGGGCCACACTACCTCAATCGCAGTTGCAAGTGGCAGCACCAACTCTGTGCTTGGACCCACTTGTAGTTCCACGTTCCTTTCCAGTAACGGCGGTCCACCTGCCCAGTAGACAGTCAGTAAGCTCGGAGGGGACAAAGTCACTCTCACAATGGTAGGACTTGATACTTTTGCTTCACTGCAGAATAATTGTGGAGGACCCAAGGCAGATCTAGGAGGTGCTGTAGCAGATATAGGCACTATCAGATCTATGATGGCAGGCCTCTATATCAGGCACCATCTACACAAAGTAGACTAGACCCATGTGAAAGGCCTCCACTCTGGACAAGAGAGGTGTGTCAGGAAACATGTCAGTCTCCTCAAATCTGAGCAGTAAGGAGCCAACCATCAAAAATCCAGGTGGTGTAGTAGCTGCAGAGGGATGCAGGATTTTCAATGTCACAGTGACTGGGATGTGGAAGTGGCTACATGTTCTACCTGCATGTGCTGACTTCTGCAATCTGCATTTTGAATGTAAGGGATGACAGTCCAGGAGGAAGGAAAGTACAAAGGAGGGAGAGATGAGGTGACTCACCCTTGCCTCTTCCCTCTGTGTTTTGCTCTTTTCTCACCCCACTCTGACCTTACTAGAGGCTAGATAACCCCTGATGTGTCAAAGGAAACCACTCAATGATTTTTAAAAGAAATGTTTAAATGTTTTCTTCAGGTCTTCATATTTAATTTAGACTTGGGCCAGTCATTCTTACACATTCTCTTATCACCCAGGGAGGATAGATGTGAGCCTGGAGGAACGAAGGGAGAAAGAGCACATACCTGCTCTGTAATTATTGGAAATTTCAGTTTCTTTGAATTTATTGTGCTGTTTCAATGCAGTGGAAGAGGTCCTCTTCAGTAACTGGCCCAGCTCTGGTCTCAATCACTAACATATCAAATCACACAGGTTACAATTGTGCCCAGTTCTGGTTGACCCTAGACTTTTTTTTTGCTGGATCTCCACTAGACTTAAAAAAGGCAAAATTGTTGACTCTGTGGAGCCTCCATTCTAGGTGCAAGGGAGCAGAAATACAAACTTGCAAATTATCTAGTAGGGTAGCCAGTAACTAATGTTATGGAGAATAAACAGTATATGGAGGATTGAGATTATAGGCAGAATCAGAGTGTTCAATTTAAACGGTGGACAGGATAAGCCTCACTAGGAAGGTGGGATGTGAACAGGCTAGAGGGAGGTGAATGAAACAAATGTCTGAGGGAAGAGCATTCCAGATAATGGGAATAAACACTGCAAAAGCTCAGAGGAAAGGTACCTGATATCCTCAGGGAGCAATTATAAACTAATATGCCTGGAATAGAGTCAGCAAAGGGAGGTAAGAGAGGAGGACAGAAAAGATGGGGGGTGAATTCCCTGCATCATTTATTGGTTGCACAATGACAAACAGCAGAGCCATCTTTCAAATGCCTCAGTGAACTCAATGCTTTTTCCATGGCCTATTTACCTTACAAGATTTTGGAAAGGCTAAAATAAGGTAAGGAAATAATTTAAATCATTGTTGTTTTGTTCTATAAATAAGGATAGATGCATAATAGATTAGATAGATGATAGATAGATAGATAGATACATACATACATACATACATACATACATACTTACATACATGGATGGAGATAATGAGTTCCTTAGGCAATAATGCTTTAGTTGCCTTCACCAGGCTATCAAATAGGAGATCTCATTTTAACAGGAGCATAAAAGCGCCTACTTATATGAAGTAAACACGTGGAAAGATATAACTGAGCCTAAAAATGCATGGCATTGCTCATGCTCTGTGACTGCAGAGAATCGCTTGCCCTTTGTTGTCAGAAAACTGCCTCTCAGAAGCAGGGTTGAAATCCAGTTTGCTTTTAGTAGTCCTGCATCCTCTCTCAGCCATGTCTGGTAATATTACCAGAGACAACTTTTAAACATTCGTACCTGCTGATTTTGTTAAAGCCTTCAAGCTAAAAGTAATATACTGATCAGACAAACATTTAAGAAATATGTGGTATATGTAAAGAAGATTTTGAATTTCATGCTTTTTAAAATATTTATTTTGGAGAGGATACACGAGTTGGGAGGGGCCGAGAGATAAGGACACAGAGGATCTGAAGCAGGCTCCGAGCTGACAGCAAAGAGCCTAATGCAGAACTTGAACTCAAACAGTGAGATCATGACTGATCTGAGTTGGACACTCAACCAACTGAGCCACCCAAATGCCATTTGAATCTCATGTTTTAATGCACTTTCACAATAGAAGCAATTTCTTTTTTTTTTTTAATTTTTAATATGTTTATTTCAGTGGGGGGGGGGGAGTGCAGAGAGAGAGGGGCACAGAATCTGGAGAAGACTCCAGGCTCTGAGCCATCAACATAGACCCTAACATGGGCCTCAAACCCACAAACCACAAGATCACTAACCTTAGGTGAAGTTGGATGCTAAATCTACTGAGCCATCCAGGCGCCCCCTAGAAGCAATTTCTAAATAAACAGAAATATTTAATTGGTATGAAAATAATACTAAGCATAATAGCAACTTGGATCATATTGAAATGTAGCCCTTTTCTCCCGAGTTCCCCTCTCCAGAGACGGTTTTTTGCTACTTTGATGTCATCCCCTTAATTCTAAACATGATGCTTATCTTGGTGCATCATAACAGACTCATTTTAAACAATATTTTTACCACTCTATCAAGATGGAAGAAGACAAAACTCCACTCCCCATTTTCCCTCCCTCTTCTTTTCCAATACATCATATTTAATTAATTTGGCTGCTTCTCTCTTCTAACTTCATGTAACTTTGCTGACTCTATTGGTGAGGGTAGTGGTAGCAGAGGCTGAAAGCCCTGGTCCTGGAGATGGACTGCTTGAATTAGAATCCTTGTTCTTCAAATTTTATTACCTCTCTACCCCTGTGTAATGTCCACAGCTTACCTGTGCCCATTGCTTTCTTGTCCATAGATCAGTGCGATTGCTTGTGATAATGCAACTAATAATGCATTTGTAGCCTTTAGTGTCTAACACACAGGAGAGCTCAAGAAACATTAGCTATTATTATTTATATCTTGTATTATTAACTTTCAACTTAATCTCATGATTTTCTCAGTGTATGAGCCTGTGCTCTGTAGCCCCTCTGCCTTTCCTTTCCTCTCGTACAAATCGCCTTCTGTGAATACGTGCTTGCTTTTATTTGTGCTGTTAGCATTTACATTTTGCCATACAGTTGTAGCAAAGTGTTCTGTGTTTTAGCCACAGGTTGGCTCTCAGGGTTGAAAACCAATCAACTATTTTGAGAAAATATCACTTAGTCCTGGGGAAAATAGTGTGATTGGATTGTATTTCCTACTCTGCCAGTATAGCGCTCCTTGTCTTTAACATCAGTTGTTCAAAATCATGTTACGTTTTAGTGTGGTTATGCTTCTCATATATTTTGAATTATTTTCCTAACATTTTAACTATTTCTTTCTTTTAATCCTTGCACTATTTGCACATTAAAATATTTTATTTCAAACTTGATATTCTTTTATTTACTTGGCTGGGTCCCTTCCTTTTCTAGAATGCTTGCACCTCCCCTCCTCAGTTAGGAAGCTATAACACTGAAAGATAGGACCCAAGAAGGAAGGGAGCCAGAGGGACCCCTCAGACTGCCTTTAGTCAAGGTCAGAAATGCTCACTAATCACTAATTGTGAAAAATGCACAATTCTGACCCCATCATCCTAATTATGTAGCTTTGTAGGAGAAACAGCCATATGGACTTCAGTCAGTGCCCCAGGTAGTCCCCATTCCACGTTGTACCAAACACTGGACTAGGCCTTACGTGAGAGCTCACCAAAGGCTCCAAACATCTTATAAGATTAAAAATTTTGTATACCATTTTGGGCTCAAACTCTTAGCAATAAGCAGTACACTTTCCCTACATCTATTTCTCAAGAACCAAAAGGTAGCTTGTGACAATTTTTAGTAGTTCAGACTCCCAAATGCATATCTTTTTTGCCCTAAATATGTTCATCTTAGAGATCTAGAAACAATCTGACTGTGATAAGCCTGCTCAGGCCCTTCCTGACCCAACCCCTGCTAGGATCCCAGGGTGATGTGATATAACCAGGCTTCCTGGCAGCAGTTCACACCTGAGATGGAAATGTTCTTTTTAGCAGTCCCAAAGACAGAGCATTGCCCTCAGATACCCCTTCCAGGCAGGAGAACTGAGGCTCCCATAATCAAACAGATGCTAAGAGTTAGAATCGTGACATGCATGTCCAGATATGGTCTGAGGCTGCCGCTGTGAGCAGGGCAACCAAACAAATCAAGACAAAGCCAGTCTTAAAAAACTCGTATCTCTCATGTAAACAGTGCCTTTGTCTCAAATCCATGTTAATCCAGACATCAGAGACTTTCTTAGAAGTAGATTTTCATAGCATGGAGGACACATGAAAGTTAATGGGCAAAGTGATGAGGGTGGGGAGGCCTTAAGGTAAAGGGTTTCAAACAGAAGCTCATGTTTCTAATTTTTCACTGGACTAAACCTAGGTTCTGTCGTACAGAAATTTGGAAACACTTACATGAAACACATAAACTAGCCACATGGACAATCATTGAAAACTATTTTCCTGGATAGAAATACCTTTGTGTTTCCCTCGAAAAGACTTATATTGATTGCACCAACTACAAATCTCGAAGTTATAACAGAAAGCTGAGAAAGTTATATGTTTGAACTTTGCATTTATCGTTGCTGGCAGGCACATTTGAAGTGCTCGCACTGTGACTAGCACTATTCTAAGATGATTCTACAGGAAGAGCAAAAGGACTAGTTGAAGGTGTGTATGGGCTGCATTACAGAAAGGATAGGTGAGTGCCTGTTGCCTGGCACTTTGGAGGTTCCACCCCAAAATACAATATTAAAATAAAATAAACATTTGAATTAGGCCATATTTAATTCTGAATGTTCATGTAAACCAACAAAATACCCCAGGGACATCTACATTGTCAGTTAGTTTCTATCTTGAGCTTTCATTTCAAAAAGTCTTTCCAAACAGAAAACAGAGGTTAGAGAAAGGCCTATGGTAGATGGCAGAGATAAAATAAGCCCATTTCACTTACCATGAAAATTAGGATCCAAACAAATTCTTCACAGCTGAAAATGTCCAATTTTCATTTTATGGCAAGGATTCTGGAAAAATCATGCTGAAGGACTCATAATTACCCAAATGTCCCTTTTCTGTTTCAATACGTATCACTATATATTAAGATCTAAACATCTCCACGCCCATAATGCAGATAAAATGGTCGGAAACCAACCTGAGGACGTTAAAGCCCACTTTTTCCATTACTAATATTAATAGAGGACAAAACTTCATATGTTTTTGCTTGTACAATCTAAGTCAATTCTTTATTAAAATGGATGGCCCATAGAGAAGTCTGTAGTATAGGCATCATTGGATGTTGAAAGTATTTTTGTCGGTTTTATTCATGGCCATGGGTTTCTAGGGAGGATCTACTCAAAACCTCTGAGTCTAGTTAGACATTTACAATGCAATTATCATGTAACCTTGAGCAAAGTGAGCTCATCATCATAAAGGAAGGATATTAATACTTTTCTATTCCTACTTTGAGGGGTTCTTGCAAATATCAAAGTAACAGACGTGTATATGAATGCACATGTTTTCATTGATAGTTATACATGCCTGAAAATAACTCTACGAAAGGCACTATACAAATCTTGATGATACGTATCTCGAAACTAGTTCCCAGTTCTCCCATTAAAACTACGTAAATTAACAAACACCTAGGGAGGCAAGACGGCGGGGGCATGGAGGGGAAGAAGCACCCTCTCCAGAGAGGCTAAGGGAAGAGAAAGAGCTGCTGAAACTGCTCATAGAACTGTCCCTGTGGAAGAGAAAAACCTCAGCCAGGGATGGAGAGGGATCCTATCATTCCACCTCTAACCACAGGGCATTCAGAGAGAGATCCTATATCTACCTATGGGGCTTTCTTTGGGCTGGGCACCCTGGTCTCATTTGGTGCCAGGATATATTGCTCCCCTACTCCACCTACTCGATCCCCGGCTAGAAAGTGGCCCAGGCTGCGTATTACATTTCAGGCGGTATCATTAAAGCTCGTGGACTCAGATTTGGGACAAGACAGGACTTGGGACATAGAACATGGCTCACCTTGGCTAGGCCCACAGCACAGGGACACCGGACCCAAAAGAGTGATTTGCAATGCTTGGTTTGAGAAGGGACTGGGGCGCTGCCAGTTTTCTCCCCACATCCATCAAGTCGGGACCTCAGGGAGTGGCCTCTGGAACCTGCAGTGGAGGAGAGACCTGCTTACACCAAACCACGCCCTTCCACCCTGGACAGCTCCTTTTTTTCTTTTTTACTGGAGCCTGGGGCAAGACCAACATTGATGCATTGCCGTGATTAACTCTAGAGCAATTCTTGCTATGCAGATATATTTTCCCTTATCTCATTCTATGTCTCCCCCCCCCCCCACTGGGCTGGGCACTCTGGTCATTGGTTTGCTTAAACAGTCACTTTTAATCCATTTTCTTGATGCATATTCTACACCTTCATCATTACCTTCCTTCCTCTCTCTCTCTGAAATAATCAGACTACATAGTTTCTTTGGGTAACAATATCTTCGTGTCTTTCTCTCTCATCTCCTAACATATTCTCCTCTTTTTCTCTCTGAATTAAGCCTTTTGGTCTCTCTGCCTGGTCAATGTTCAATTTCGCTTTCTCCCCACCCCTATCACTTCTCTCTTTGTATATGCTCTTCCATCAGCACTGCCCCCACCCTGCTCTTTATTTGTAGCTGGGATTTCTGGTTTTATGCTTTACACTGTGCTTTGTCTTTTGTGGTTTTTGTTCCCTTTTTTTCCCTTTCGGTTTGCTTGCTTGCTTCATTTGTCTGTGCATTTGCCTGCATTTGTTTCCTGCGTGTGTGTTTGTCTGTTTTCCTTTTCAGGGCTACCTCAAGAAAAAAGCCAAAGTACACATGGTGGAGAATCCCAAATATCACTATGAGTAGGGAAATAAAATAACCAAAGGGACAACAAGAGAGACCAAAGGACACTTTTAAAAGACACTTTCTGAATGGGCAGGCTGTGGACAGTCAATAAGACTCCTTTAATATAGCAGAGCTTGCAGGTGCAGAGCCCATAACAAGCTTTTAAAACTTATAAGAGACAGAAAGCTAACCAAAATGACAAAATGGAAGAATTCTCCTCTAAAAAAAGTTCCAGGAAGAAATGACAGATAAAGAACTGCTCAACACTGGATGTTATATGGAAACCAATTGACAATAAACTATTTGTAAAAAAAAGAAAAAAAAAGAATTGCTCAAAACATATATAAGCAACATAACTGACCAAGAATTTAGAACAATAGTCTTCAAATTAATCACTAGGCTTGAAAAAGGCATGGAATACACCAGAGAAGATATTGCTAAAAAGATTATGGACCTTAAAAATAGTTGTGATGAAAAAGAAAACAAAACAAAAAAAGTAGTTGTGATGAATTAAAAAAATACTATAAATGAGGTGCATAATAAAATGGAGGCGGCCACTGCACAGACTGAAGAGGCAAAAAGGAGAATAGGTGAATGAGAAGACACAATGATAGGAAAAGTGGAAGCTGAGAAAAAGATCAATTGATCCAGGAGCACGAAAAAAGAATTCGAGAACTGAGTGGTGCAATCAAGCAGAACAATATACGTATCATAGGAATGGCATAAGAAGAGAGAAAAAAAGCAGCTGAAGGGGTACTTGAACAAATTATAGCAGAGAACTTCCCCAGTCTGGGGAAAGAAACAGACGTTGAAATCCAATCGGCACAGAGAACTCCCCTCACACGTAATTTATTATTATTTTTTTTTTTGGTGTTGACTTTTTTTTTAACAAATAGTTTGTCAAATTAGTTTCACATAACACCCAGTGATCATCACCACAAGTGTCCTCCTCCATGCCCATTCCCCTCCCCCCAACATCCATCAGTCCTCAGTTTTTGTCAGTACTCAAGAGTCTCTCATGGTTTGCCCCGCTCCCTTTCCCCCACCATTTCCCCCCTTCTTCTCCCCCTTGTTCCTCAGTTAAGTTCCTCCTAATCCTCCTANAGCCCAGGAGGACAATGGCGGCAGGTGCACCACTACTCTGAAGTCCAGCCGCAGGGAGCCAGCACAAAGAAGCAGTCTGTGCGCTCAGCCCCCCCAGGACCAGTTGGCACGAGGGGACTCGGCATGCAGGTTTTTGGCAAGTACGGTCTTTCTATGACCCGAGCAGAGATTTTTCCCCCGAGCGGAGGTTTTTCTGTTTCGGACTCTCTCTTCTTCCCCTCTCACTCCCCGCAGAGGGGGATCGCCTCCGACCCTGGAGTCTCTGATCCCGGCCTGATTTTATCTTCCCCAGTTCACACTCACGTTAGAAGGCTTTCTCTGTGGATTCTGCGTCCTTTTTCTCCTAATCTCTCAGGTTTTGTAAGGGTCCAATGGCTTCAGATCTTCCGTGTGATGTATGGGCGCGAGTGCAAGTACGGAGCTCCTTACTTCTCTGCCATCTTGCCCTCTCCCCTGGTGTCGACTTTTTCCCCTCACACGTAATTTAAATCGATCTTCTGCACAACATATAGTGAAACTGGCAAAATATAAGGACAAAGAGAATTCTGAAAGCAGCTAGGGATAAAAGGGCCCTAACATACAAAGCGAGACCTATCCGAGTAGTTGCAGACCTATCTACTGAAACTTGGCAGGCCAGAAAGGAATGGTAGGAAATCTTCAATGTGAGGAACAGAAAAATATGCAGCCAAGAATCCTCTCTCCAGCAAGCTTGTCATTCAGAATATAAGGAGAGATAAAGGTTTTCCCAAATGAACAAAAATTGAAAGAATTCATCACCACTAAACCAGCCCTACAAGAAATCCTAAGGGGAACTCTATGAGAGAAATGTTGCAAGGAACACAAAGTACCAGAGACACCACTACAAGCATGAATCCTACAGAGAATACAATGACTCTAAACCCATATTTTTCAATAACACTGAATGTAAATGGACTAAATGTTCCAATCAAAAGACATAGTGTATCAGAATGGAGTAAAAACAACAACAACAACAAAATCCATCTATTTGCTGTCTACAAGAGATTCATTTTAGACGGAGGACACCTTCAGATTGAAAGTAAGGGGATGGAGAAATATGCTACTGGAAGTCAAAAGAAAGCTGGAATAGCCATACTTATATCGGACAAACTGGACTTTAAAGTAAAGGCAGTAACAAGCGATGAGAAGGGCATTCTATAATAATTACAGGGTCTATCCATCAGGAAGAGCTAACAATTATAAATATCTACACACCGAATTCAAAAGCACTCAAATACATAAAACAATGAATCACAAACAGAAACAATCTTATGGATAAGAATGTGCTAATAGCAGGGGACTTTAATACTCCACTTACAGCAATGGATAGATCAATTAGACATAAAATCATTAAAGAAACAATGGACCTGAATGACACTTACACCAGATGGATTTGACAGATGTATTTATAACTCTACATCCTGAGGCTATAAAATTCTTCTCAAGTGCACATGGGTCATAAAGCAGCCCTCAATAAATATAAAAGAATTAAGATCATACCATGCACACTATCAGATAACAATGCTATGAAACTTGAAATCAATCACAAGAAAGTCTGGAAAACCTCCAAAACCATGGAGGTTAAAGAACACCCTACTAAAGAACGAATGGGCCAATCAGGGTATTAGAGAAGTGATTCTTGACTTCAGCCCAGGTCATCACTCCAGAATTGTGAGATGGAGCCCCGCACCAGATTCTGCATTGAGTGAGGAACGTGCTTGAAATTCTTTTTCTCCCTCTCCCTCCACCCTTCTCCCCGGTTCATGCTGTATCTCAAAAATAAAATAAAATAAAAAAAAGACAACTCTGCAAAGAGCTATGCCCAGTGTAGACACTGTAGGTCAATATATTCCATGTTCCAGTAAAAAAAAAAAAAAATAGCCACCTCTCACCCAGACATGTCTTGGATCACATTTTTCTTAAGTTATATAAAGCTTATAAAAACAGGAAATAAAGCATATTGAAGACATCATAGAAAAAATGTCCCAAATAGACTAAAATGCAAATGGAGCCCATGAGAAAAGACAGAAGATCTTTTTTTTTTTTTTTAAGTTCCAAAATTATGCCGGCCAAAAGGCAGGAGAGGAGGAAATGAGAGCCGAGGATGGAATGGCAATCAAAGGCAAGGAAAACACAGAACATTCAAAGCATTGTGCATAAGGATGGAGAGGGAGAAGTGAAAAAAGTCTGCATATTAACTTACAGCCGGCAACCAGTTAATGGGAATTTAATGGCATAGGCTTATGTCTTACACATGAACAGGAATTGAATCAATGTTCGAGGCGGAATGCCATGAAAGTACTGAAGCAGATTTCACTTCTTCCTTCTTAGGTTTTAAGACATAAGCCTCAGTGCAGTAAAGACAATCAGTTATTCGTTAATAAACTTTGAGATTTCTTCTAATAGCTAACAGGAACTTAGTGCTGTGTGCCATTTGCACAATATTCAATAATTCCTTCTCAAAGATATTCAGATTCTAAAATAAGAACAATTATGTACATGTGGATAATGTCTTTGTACAAGTAAAATAAGTACACTAAAATTTCTGTATATGAATCATGCCCATTATGGTGTCTGACTCACTAATGTTTGCCAACATGAGTATGTGTTTATCGGTTTCTCTTAAAATCATTCAATTTTTTGGATATTTTAAGTCTACATTGTTAAGAACTAAAGATTCATCTTGATTATGAATCAAGAATTTACAGTTCTTTGTGAACTGTAAATTTTCCCAAACTGAAACAACTCTTTTTCTCATCTAATACTTCCCCCTGAGACATTTCTTTATCAGCCATCGTATTCCTGTGCTTGGCTTTTCTTTGGTCAGAAGTTGCCTGTTCTTTTTCCTCGTAATGTTCTTGGGTTGTTGTTTTTTTGTTTAATTTTATGCACATTCATATTAAACAGTATATGGCTGCATTTTAGGGGTGGTGGTGACAGACTTTTGCTGTGGTTTAGGTTTGGTCTGGTTTCTCTGGGGCTTTTTGCTTTGTTCAGCAGGACAGGGTGCCTGGTCCTCCATGCTTAACAGTGATATCTTCCTCTACCTGTCTGCAAACAGCGACTCTTGTGGCCCCATCCTGGATCTTATCATGACCTATAGCTATACCACCCTCAACAGCTCACATTTACACACCTTACTGTCTCTGACCACTACAGCCACTCCTGGTATCAATCATCAACTGGTCCTGACCTCTGGCTAGGACCCCCAGCCACCTGAACACACTCCTTTGTCACTTCTTATCCTTTCAAATGAGACTCCAGAGACTGTCACTCTCAACTCTGTGCACACAAGTCCCCACCTTCCTTTCAGGTGTCTCGGCACCAGAGGCCCTTGGCAAATACAACCCCAGTTAAAGCCAGCTATGCTCATCCTTCACCTACACCCAAGCAGCCAAGCTCAGATGCACTTGGAGCATCACTGACATCACTTTTACTTCTAACAGTGATGTTCCCCTGTGGCCACTTGGCACCTACATTTTCTGCCGTCTGGTTTCTCTGGAAATATAACCATGTGCTCTCTCACATTCCAGGACCAAAATTCCTGGTTCCCTGGGGATGGAATCTATCCTTGTATTAAAGGAGTTATTTTTTTAGCAGCTTTTCCTACCACTTTGAGAACTAGAAAGGTAGAAGATGGATATGTTCAACTCACTGCCTTAACAAGTCTTCTATAAAGTCATATAAAGATTAACACACACACTCAGGACAAACCAAATGCTTTTTCATTTTAGTTAAAGAGGATGGAAGAAATAGTGAGCAGGGAGGGCTGAACCAGATAGTAAGGGCTGGCTGGGGGATGTGCCTCATCCCCCATGACCCTTTTGGTGACAGAAGCGAAGAGAAGTCAGTCTAGAGAAAGAATCAGCAAGGGTCCTATATGTATTCCCATGAGCCAACAGACTATAATAGCAAAATTATTTTGCCCTCAGGGAAAAGAGAAAAGTAACTATGCCTCTGAAGAAAAAATAGAGCAGAAAAACATATTACCCAGCCACATTAAGAACAATTTTTTCTTTTAAATGATCAGTCCCCAGAATAAACATTAAATTTAAAAGGTTTTATTATTTTACTTGGTTTCACTACCTTAAAATATATCTACTAAATAGATCCACTACATCCTTTATTGCAGGCTTAATGGAATTTTGGCATCGAAAGCCTGATCCATTTTTGGTCCTTACCTTATAAAACTTCATGTCTATCAGATCCCTTAATGGACAGAAAAGGTCATTAAAACTCCAGGCATTTTGTAGGCCAACCCTGGAAAGTGGCAAAGCCCATTTTTGAAATTTAGTGATAGCCAGTGTGTTATAAGCCAACCCCAAAGACCTAATTGGATTGAGAACCCCATTTCTGCTTAAGGCCTTTTTGTCTTTTTTTTTTTTTTTTTTAATAGTTTATTGTCAAATTAGTTTCCACATAACACTCAGTGCTCATCCCCACAAGTGTCCTCCTCCATGCCCATCCCCCCCTCCCCCCACATCCATCAGTCCTCAGTTTTTGTCAGCATTCAAGAGTCTCTCATGGTTTGCCTCTCTCCCTTTCCCCCACCATTTCCGCCCTTCTTCTCCCCCTTGTTCCTCCGTCAAGTTCCTCCTAATCCTCCTATACGTGCAAACATATGATATTTGTCCTTCTCTGCCTGACTTATTTCGCTCAGCATAACACCCTCAAGGTCCATCCATGTTGCTACACATGGCCAGATTTCATTGTTTCTCATTGCCATGTAGTATTCCATGGTATAGATAAACCACATCTTCTTGATCCATTCATCTGTTGATGGACACTTAGGCTCTTTCCATGTTTTAGCTATTGTGGAGAGTGCTGCTATGAACATTGGGGTACATGTGCTCCTATGCATCAGCATTTCTGTATCCCTTGGGTAAATTCCTAGCAGTGCTATTGCTGGGTCATAGGGGAGTTCTATTGTTAGTTTCCTGAGGAACCTCCACACTGTTTTCCAGATGGGCTGTACCAGTTTACATGCCCACCAGCAGTGTAGGAGGGTGCCCGTTTCTCCACATCCTCGCTGCTTAAGGCCTTTTTGAACCTGCTTTTGTAATTCATGGTTCAAGAAGGCAAGTCCCACACTCTATGGACATTTTTAGCAGCAATGGGGAAAAATGATTCACCATTTTCCAGCCAAAAGAAGGCCAGTCTTCAGAGCAGGGTGGACCTAGTTAGAAAAATGGCTCCTGTAGCTCTTACATTCATGAAATTGGACTTTGGTCAGATGGGTGTCCTCAGAGAAACAGCCTGAACATTCTGCTCCATCATGACTGTCCTTCAGGTAGCTGGGATAAAGTTGGCCTAATCAGTATGACTGCAGAAATGCCACATAACAGCAGTAAAATAAAAAGATTGTTGTGTTTGGGATGAGTTGGTGTCTTCAAGGGTGGCCTTGCAGTGTATTTCCCAGACAAAATCTGGAGGAGAGATTCAGAATCAACACAGGATAACCAGCTTTGGAGTTAGAGATACTCACACCTCAGTACTGCTGCTCATTAGCCATTGGCCTCAGGCAAGACACCTTGCCTCTCTGAGCTTCAGTACAATGGAGATAATAGCACTTACATGCAGGTTCATTAGTGAGGTTACAATGGAAATTACATACTAAATAATGTGTTCAATCCATCAGTACTCTTCAACTGACATTTGACTCATTCCAAAGTCTCCAGAGTCCAAGAACTCTAAATTTCTCACTCTTTTTCCTGCATGTCAACAAGGAGACAAGAGTCAGGAACTTGTACACAGTACATTTCAGGAAATGCTAAATAGTTTGGTTTAATTTAACTGTATCCTCAACCCTAATTAAACTCTCATTATCACTCTCAGGTACAATAGACTGTGCAGCCTCCAGAGAAAGCAGACTGATCCTAGAGCTTCCAAAGCCAATCCAGACATGGGAAGTTTGGGCAGAGGGGCTCAGGAATGGAACAATAAATCAAGAGGAGCACTGTCTGGGGCTTAGGTGGGGGTCTAATAATTAGTCCTGGGTTCATGGATGACCCACTTTAATTCAGACTTTTCAGAACCCTCTAGATGGTCAAAAATTTCTAAAATAATCCCAGAATTTAGGAGTGAAACTTGATCACCCCACTGGTGAGCCAATCACCTAAAATGACCAAAGCCTTTTTGTCATCTACTGGTGAGCTGGACACCCTAACCTGCAGGGTCTCCTTTGTGCTGAGACTTAGGAGTAAATGGACCCACTTGAGGGAGAAATTTTTTCACATCCTGACCTATAACAGCAGACACATGGTATGATCACATCCGCCCATTCTAATTTAATGTTTATAACTGTATTATTGTGAAAGCCAAAGACCATTGCTATGGGAGTCATGGTAAAATCCAACCGAAGTCAGTTATTTCTTTTTCTAGTTGTGGTCAGCTGAGTTCAGCTTACACTGAAACCTAGAGACTTGATTTCTTGCAGAGCCCTGATCACAGAAGGTTAGACAATTAGTGGAGATATTTAATGTTCCCATAAACCTTTTGCTCCATTGCGTAGGTTTGGAATCCAAGTAAAAATAAAAAGGAAAGCCATCCCACAGATTCTCATCAGTCACTTTATTGGACCCAACAGTTAGTCAGGAACATAGGCCAGGTGGACACTGCACTCGTGGGATTTCAGACAACACTCCATGTGGCTTTCAGAACTGGCTGCAGCCCAAATTTGAGGGCTTAGCATTCAAGCATTAGAATTCACACCTGTTATTCAAATGATCAGAAAGCAGATCTCACTCTCACCCACATAGAGGATGGGGAGATGGAGAAAATGGATGAAAGGGAATGGGGCATATAGGCTTCCAATTATAAAGGGAGTAAGTTGGGGGGTGCCTACCTGACTCAGCTGGTACTGTATGTGACTCTTGATCTTGGGGTTGTGAGTTCAAGCCCCACGTTAGGTGTAGAGAATGCTTAAAAAGAAAATCTTTAAAAAAATTAAAATAAAATAAATAAGTCAGGGGAATAAAAGGCACAGCATTGGAAATACAGTCAATGATATTATATATTGTATGGTAGCTACCCTTGTTATGAGCAGAGCATAACATACAGAGAAATTGAATCACTGTGTCCCATCGTATACCTGAAACTAACTTAACATTGTGTCAACTCTAGGCAAATAAAAATAATTAAGATATTAGATGACTGATGGATTAAAAAAATAAGACTCATCTATATGCTGACTACAAGAGACTCACTTCAGACCCAAAGGCACAGAGCAAGAGTGAAGGAATTAAAAAGATATTTCATGCAAATAGAAGCAAATAAGAAGGTAGGTTAGCAATACTTCTATCAGACAAAGTAGACTTTAAGACAAAGACTGTAGCAAGAGACAAAGAAGAGCACTACAGAATGATGGAGGGATCAGCTCAATGAGAGAATAAAATAATTGTAAACCAAACAAAATATAAAGCAAGCAAATTTTAAAAAACCAGACTCTTAAATACAGGGAACAAACTGGTGGCTACTAGAAGGGATGTGGGTATTGGGTGGGCAAAATAGATGAGGAAGATTAACTGATGCAAACATTTAGCTATAAAATAAAGAAGTCAGCATAGGGAAGATAGTCAACGGTATTGTAATGACACTGTATGATGACAGATGATGACTTACCATGGTGAGTACTGCATAATGTTTAGAATTATTGAATCACTACATTTTACATCTGAAATGGAAACAAAACATGACATGGTATGGCAATTCTACTTCAATATACATTTTTTAAAAAGAAAAAATAATTGTATAGCTCATTAGCGGTCAAATATCAGCTTGGGGACAGAGAGTAGTTTTTGGCAAGATTTACCCCGACCTGCCTTCAAAAAAGGGAAGATAGAAAAATATCAAGTACTGCATAGAGCTAAATTTAAGGTTATTCTAAGGATTAAAATACACATAACTGTCCTTTTGTCTATGAGAAATGCTCACATCAAATAGTGGTTATAGCTTCTTAATGTCTTTACTTTCTAAAACAAAAAATTGGCAGTCTTATGTTCTATTCCTGCACACACACACACACACACACACACACACACACACACTTCCGTTAAAAAAAAACTTGCTGGTCCTTAAAATTCAGGAATGTAGAACATCTGGAGAAAAGAAAATAGTATGGTGTCCATGTTGTAAACCAGCTGTGGGATCTCAGGCAAACCACTGAGATTCTTTGGTCCTTAATTTCTTCATCAGGAAATTGGGGGTGAATGGGACCAGTGTATCCACCAAAGGAGAACTTGCTCCTGGCTTGCTAACATGAGTAAAGTCAAGGCTTGGAATCTCCCGTGGGTCACACACATAATAAGTAATAATTTTTTAAAGACTTTTTACTGATGGAAATTAATTAAGTAAAATTTCTGATATCCATAACATTGAGTAAGTCTAGTCAAGAATTTTTCACAATATACAACTGTTGGGGTTTTTTCTTTTCTTTTTTCTCATACTGCCTGTGACAACCTCTACCCCCACCTCACTTTGCTATAGCTAGTCCTATTTTGTTTCTTAAATGCCAAATGTGCAGACACTGGCACCAAAGTTTGCATGCGGAGGCGTAGCCCTGTCTGTAACCTTCCTGGCTGTCCCACTCTCTGCCCAAATTGTACTTGGGAGATGGTGATTAATCAGCCCCCACAGCAGCACTTATAGCACTGGCCAGTTCTCCCCTGCTGCAATCAAGAGCTCATAAATCTAACAAGGTAAAGGACAGAGGGCAGCCAACAAACCCCTTTCGGAAAGAGCTCGAAGTCTCAAGGTGAGATCTCTGGGAGTATTATGGAAGCAATCCTGGCTTCAGCTTTTTGTCTAGCTAAAGATTCATAATCCAAAATTGGCATCTAAAAGTGTGCTCGGCACATGCCTCAGATTTCCAGCTCTCCAGATCCCAGAGCAGGAGTTCACTGTGAAGTTTAATAGCCTTTGAATCTCTAAGGCTACAGTATCTTGAGAAAGAGCCCAGGAAACAAGATGCAGTAGGTTCAAATCGACTTACCAGTGGGTTCTGCTGCTTACCAACCATGTGACCTTCAGCAGTTTACTTAATCCGATTCAGGACCAGTTTTCTTACCATGAAAATGGGATACAACAACGGCTTCAATGTTATGATGCCTAGAAAGCTCTTAGCACAGTATTGGGCATATAGAAGGTATTCAAAACATGTTGTTATTGTTACCTCAAGATCTGTATGTTACAGAAGTTCTCAAATTTTTGGTCTCAGTACCCCTTTATGCTTTAAAAAACTTGGAAGACCTCAAAGAACTTTTGTTTGTAAGGGTTATATCTATTGATATTTACCATATTTCATCTTAAAACTAAAAAAAAGTCTAAAACACAAAAATTCAGAGCCCACATCCCATTAGCCACCAGGGGAATGACGTCATCATGTGTCATCTAGGTTCTGGAAAACGCCACTGTGCACTGTAAGACAATGACAATGGAAAAAGCAAAAAACAGCTTAAGATGATAGCTTTGACCTCATATCACACATTGAAAACCATGGGCGTATTATATTCTTCTCTTTTCTGGCAATAATATAATTTAAAACTCCCCACCCCGTGAGCTGTCCTGCTCATTCAAATGTCATCAGGCAAAGAAGCCAAGTCTTTTAATAAGCTATTCACAATTGGTGCCAAGAGTTCTCCTTTCTATTGTAATCTGCATAATTAGGTCTATCATCTGTCTCATTTCTTCTAATTCTCTTCTTAGCAGAAGTGGAAAACATCCAATAACAGTAATAACTGCTACTGTATATGGGGCACCAATATGTCAGGCACTGTACCAGGAGCATGAAAACCAAGTTACCTGATTTTATCCTCACAGTCACTCTACAATGTACCCACTGTTATTTCAACTTTACAGTTTTTTTTCTGAGGAAACAGAAAAGTTAAGTAACTTACACAAAATTCTATTAGTAATTGGAACACTCAGAAGGAACCCAGACCTCCTGGATTCTAAACATGCTCTATAATTTATGCTGCCTCCCTGGCTCACTACACAAACACTTCACAGTTGTTTTGTCTTCTTATTTTCTAAGATAAATGTAATAGCAGTGGTGGAGTCATAATCTCTTCTTTTTAAAACAAATGTAATTCACTATCAAGTTCTCAGCTGCCATTTTTGCAGAAATTGACAAGCTGATCTAAAATTCACATAGAAATACAATGAATTCACAACTACTGAAACTATTTTGAAAAAGAAGTTGAAGGACTTCATACTTCCCAATTTCAAAATTTACTACAAAACTACAATAATCAAGACATTGTGGCATTGGCCAAATGATAGACACAAAGGTCAGTGAAATAGAATTGAGAGTCTAAAAATAAAATTAGATTTTCAATACAAATACCAAGACAATTTAATGTGGAAAAAATAGTGTTTTCAACAAATGCTGCGGGAACAACTGAATATGGACTGCAAAAGACAGAAGGTGGACCCCTACTTCATACAATATTAAAAAAAATTAACTCAAAATGGACCAAGACTCAAATGTAAGAATTAAATAAACCACTGGAAGAAAACATAGGAGTAAATACACAGGAATTTGGATTGGGCAATGGTTTCTTAGCTATGACACCAAAAGCACAAGTGACAGGGCTGCCTGGTGGCTCAGTCAGTATAGAGTCCAACTTCCACTCAGGCCATGATCTCATGGTTTGTGAGTTTGAGCCCAGCATTGGGCTCCCTGCTGTCAGCCTGTCAGCCTGATTCTGAACCTTTGTCCTCCTCTCTTTCTGTTCCTCTCCTGCTCATGTTATCTCTCTCTCTCTCTCTCAAAAAAATGCACAAATGACAAAAGAAAAAATAGATAAATCTGGGTTCATCAAAATTAAACACTTCCATGTTTTAAAGGAAACCACTAAGAAAATGAAAAGACATCCCACAGGATGGGAGAAATGTTTGCAAATCATAAATAAAGGATTGTATCCAGAATATATAAAGAACTCTTGCAATTCAACAATAAAGAGACAAATGGCTCAATTTAAAAATGTGTAAAAGATGTGAATAGACATTCCTCCTAAGAAGATACCCAAAAGCAGGGATACCTGGGTGGCTCAATTTGTTAAGCAGCTGACCCTTAATTTCTGCTCAGGTCATAGTCTCATGGTTCATGAGATTGAGCCCCACATCAGGTTCTGCACCGACTGCGTGGAGCCTGCTTGGGATTCTCTCTCTCCCTCTTTCTCTGCCCCTCATGAGCTTTCTCTCTCACCCTCTTTCTCTCTCAATAAATAAAAATTTTAAATTAAAAAAAAGAAGACAGACAAACAAGACATGAAAAGATTCTCAACACCATTAGCTATCAAGGAAATACAAGTCAAAACCACCATGAAACACCACTCCACACCAACTAGAATGGCTAATATAAAAAATAAAGCTAATAACAAGGGTTGGTGAAGATGCAGAAAAATTAGAACTCTCTTATGAACTCCTGGTAGGAATATAGAAGGATGCAGCTACTCTGGAAAACAACTAGACAGTTGCTCAAAGGCTAGAGCTTTCTCATGACTCAGCAGTTCCACCCATAAGCATATACCCAAGAGAACTGAACACATGTTCACACTAAACTTGCACATGAATGCTTGTAGCAGAGTTATTCATAAACAAAATTGTCCACAAATATTCATCAACTGATAAATTGTTGTATGACTTCATTTATAGACTATGTCCATATTAGGCAAATCCATAGGGACAAAAATAGACTAGTGGTTGACAGGGGCTGGGGGGAGAGGTGATTGAGGGGTGTCTCCTAACGTGTACCAGGTTTCTTTTTGGGGTGCTGAAATGGGGTGATGAAAATGTTCTGAAATTAAATAGTGGTGATGGTTGCACAACTTTGTAAATATACTAAAAACTACTGAATTGTACACTGTTAAAAATTTTATGGTATGTGAAATATATCTCACTAAATCTGTTATTTAAAAGATATTAAATGCTATCCTTGAATTGGCTTTTATATAATTTCATTCCTTCTGTTTTTCTTGACCTTCTAGCCCACCCCAGGCAGTGAATCTGGAAACAAGTTATTAATTTTATTTAGTTGAAGTAATCTGTATTGCTAAAGGCTGAAGAAATACAGTTTAAACCCAAGAAAACCATATCATAAATTAAAGCTAGAAAGTACATGTAAATAAAACCAGTAATGACTCAAGATTTCAGCTCGGGAGTGTAGGCGTTATCCAGAGGAAATGTGTTCCATGGGTGGGGAAGAGATGGGCCTGCTTTCCACGGGCAGGGCTGAACCATTTTAAGCAAGCATAAATAAATGCCAAGTCCCCAATTTTTTGCCTTCATGTTGTTGTTTTACACAGACCCCAGTTTCCCCCTGAATTCACCCATTTTCTGTAAGCTCCCCGAGAAGTTGTTGAAGGCAGCTGATACCCAAGAGCCAGCGCCAGAGTCCTGCCTTCTGTTAGCAGCCTGGGACCTGCTGAAGAGCCACGGACCTGCCAGTCTCTCGGATACCAGCTGTTCCCCAGGACTTCCCGCTGAGGCCAGCTCTCCAAGCCAGCAGTCTGGGAGCCAAACACTTCCTGACACTGGTCAGAATCACAAAATCTGGGAAAGTTGAGCAAGTTCATTTGGGAAGGTAGAATAACAGGAGAATGAGATAAAATGAGACATTTGGAAAAATGAAGGAGGAAAAGTCCAATTGCCCAACAGACTCAAAAGTTGACAGGTCGTAAATACTCTTGGTATGCTTTCGCCCATAAAAAATACTGCAGATTCTTTAAACCTGTAACGTTGAAGCTAATCTTTTCAAAGCAATAGCAAGATCAAGTTTAGTGTTTGTGCAGGGGAGAGGTAATAAGGATGGGAGAGGGTGGTTAGTGGTGATGTTCTTGTGTCTTACCATTATTTCTAGTACAGAGGCACCCATATTTGCTCTAAGAACTACCAACAAAAAGGCAAGCCAAGAAATTAGAGAGTAGTAAAAGGTTTCCAAGCCCCACCTCTGGCTTCTAAACAGCCCCAGCATTCCTTATGGGAAAAGCATCATGTCCCACTTTGGGAATGTTGATGTTCTGACAAAATCTGAGCCTCTCAAAGTGCAAATATTTTATTGTCCATGAAAGGGACATTCGTTAAATGAAAGCCAAAGAAAGGAAATAGGCAAAAATTCATGAAGTGCAATGAGAATTAAAGAGATGGGGAAAAAATAAATAACTCTGACCAAACACCATTTTGCTGACTTAACATACAAATAATCAGAAACATACTGTGCAGATTAAATCTCCCTTTGATTTTGAATAGGCAAAGTGTTCAGCAAAACTAAACCCAAAACAGCAAACATGTATGGGATTTTGCCAGCCCTCAAAATAGCTTAAAAAATTTAAAAAGCTTAAGATTTTGTTTCTCCCAAAATATCTAGATGCCTTCAGGATAACAATTTCCCTTGCCAACGGTGACTAACATAAGCGAAACTGGGAAGCCAAACTTCTCTCCCTATCCAAATCTGGATCCATTTACTGTGAAAGTTTTCACTAACCTTATTTAAACTATTTTAACCCATTTGTTTATAAATGTAATGTTTTTTAAAAAAGATAGAGCTTCTTTTATGAACTAATACTATGTACAAGTCAATACCAAAAAAAAGATGATATAAGTTTCCTTCTGGAGAGGAGAAAATTTGTGAAAAAAGTTGACTAGAGCCCATATGAGTCTCTTTGGTCAAGATTCCACTTGCCCGCACTCCTTGAAAATTCCCTTGATCTAAGTCACAATGGTTCATGCCTGAGCATGCACAATCCAGTCCGTTCTGCCATAATGCATATTTTTGTAATATACTATTTCATATGTGATTAAGAAATAATGGAATAATGTATGTAGGAGTTTCATGGACTCATATGTGGTTTGTCCTAGCATGTTAAATCAAACACAACTGAACACTAAGTACATTGACAGTACTGAACGCTGTAGACCACAAAGGAGTACAAGATGTACAAGATGCTCACTCACCCTACATTCTTCCTCTTTGCTCAGTTTGACCACATGCTCCTTATAACAAAGGCATATTGCTCTATTCTCCCCAAGCTTTGTGCATGTTGCCCCTGTGTTCACAACTCAGCAGGCTTTCTTTGCCTTATAGCTCCTTCAATCAAGCCACCTTCATCTTTTCTTAGAGGTAAAGTCCCATATCCTAGTAGTATTTCTATTTTTTTTAGAAACAATGTCTTTAAGATATGTTAGTATTTTTATGACAATTATTTGTCTTGTCTAGTTGCAAAGGCACAAAGGTAAAAGTAAGCTCTGTTCTTTGAAGTGCTCAATTTTGCAGAACTCAACGTTCTTTGGAATGACATGACATGTCATGACTCACATGACAGCAAAAACCTCTGCACCGGTGAAATAGAATGATCATTTGCCTATTTATCTAGGATGATATCTAATTTTGTTGTAGAGAATCCATGGCATTTGTTGGATTGTTTAACTTGACACTTTGAATTTCTAAGTTAACTAAAGAAATCAGATTAGTGCCTTTCCCAAGTTTATTTTGTAGTGCACATTTGGTCAGGTGAAAGAAGACAAAACAAACAGATGAAATTTGCTCTCTCCCCCTTTTCTGCCAAGAGAATTGGTAAAGTGCTGGGGAAGAAAGGGCAGATAAAGAGCAATCCAACAATGTGTGTTGCAAATTATCCTGGTGAATTTGGAATATTCCTAAGTACAACATCTAGAATATTGATAGTTTTGCAGCCAAACCTCTAAACTGACTCAGCTATTAAAAGGCACTGGCAAGTTTTTTCCATGAGACCTAGTTTAGTCTAGTTTAGCTAATAATTTGGAATTCTGCCTAGTTGGGGGGTAAATACTGCCTCCAGCTCTTTCATTGACAACAGTCCAGAGTGGATTGGGAGTTTGCCAACAACAGTGGATCTGAGCTGAAAGGGCATCACCAAACACCCCTTGATATCCCATCATGACTCCTGACCCCCCAATGACCTTTTGTTTCAAGGGATCACAGCTAACACAAACTTGGAAGGCAAGGAAGGCAAAGCTACATTCATATCTAAGGAAGTCAGTGATCTAAAGCTAGTGGCACAACTGTCTTCAAAACATCAGTCCTTCTGAGGAGCGGAAGTGTGGTTCTGTCCCCCTATAAATGCAAATCACGTGCCTTACCCCTCGAGGGCCTATGCCCTCAAGGGAGATGAAGCAGACACAGCTCTGACCAGCAAGAAGTTTGCAATCTCCTGTTCAGGAAGTGGCAGATATTGACACATATGCATCCACCTGGCATGAGCCTGAGAATGGGCACTTCCTTACATCTTACCCTCCAGGGGCTTTGCTTGCCTCCCCTACAGAGTGGGTACACACTACACACACAGACACACACACAGACATACACACACACAATCTCAACCTGATAAGTAATGCATAACTTGCCCAGTTTCTCTTTTTCTCCAGCCAAAACTGGTCCCAGTTATTGTTCTTCATCTCAAAAATGAGGAAATAATGTCTCAAAAACACCAGGACAGAAACCAGGGTCTAACTCCAAAGCTTGTGCTTTTCCACAGCATAGTGTAACTTTTTGTTATCTGATGGCCCAATACGTGTATTGGTGTATAATAGATGTATATAAGATTCTATGCCTATTATATTAGATACATATAAGATACTATGCCTATTACATTAGATATGTAAGATATTATGCTTATTAAAATAGATACATATAAGGCACTATGCCTATTACATAGAGGCCTTATACATTATATAGGCCTAATATATTAATATATTATATATTGACTATTTTTGTATACTATATTATATATTGACTATATTGATATGTATAAATAATTGGTATTGTGTTATATAATATATATTATATATTAATATAATTATATATTACATATTAATTTATATAAAAAATGGCCTAATATATGTGTGTATGTCTATGTATACACATACAACTTATGTATGTATAATATATGTATATGTATATATGTATGTAATGTGTGTATATAGTTTGTATATAATATATGTACATAACATGTGTATATATATGTGTGCGTGTGTGTGTGTGTGTGTGTGTGTGTGTATTAGGGCCATTCTTCCAGGTAGCTGTCCTCCATGTGATGACTCAGTGTCATTACCCTGGACTGGTAGATGTTTCCATACTTGCTAAAGCAGGGAAAGAGGTTGGGGAGGTGAGCACCACCAATGAAAGGTCTTTTCTGGGAACTGACATATGTCACTCCCATTCATGTTTGTTGGTCAAGGCAAGTCACATGGCAGGTCTAACTTCAAGCAGGCAGAAATGACAGTCATCCTAGATGCCCATAAGCAGAGGGACACCAGACACTGATGAAGAATAGGAACATGTACCACACCACTCACCAGTGATAAGTGGAAGGATAGTGCAGTGACTCAGAAAGGGAAGTGGTAACTTGCCAACTCTACTCCTTTTCCTTTGTGTTAATAAATGAAAGCATCTGCCCTCCCCCCCAAATATTACAATTTGTCTCTAGGCTTAACCCACCATTTATTCAGGCAATAATGGCAAGCCATATACTGACAACACAATAAAAACCACAACTAATATTTAGAGAGTGTCTTACAATTTACATAACATTTTTATACATATTAGCTCTATCAGGCAACATGAGAAGTCTCCCAAAAAGCTTTGAAATGTTCCTTTCCTTCGGATTCTCACAATTTGCTATGAAATAAACACCAAGGGTTAGACTGAGTGCTAAATCTAAATACAAAGGGATTTGAGGAGAAAGTGGTTGGTGTGAGCCCAAAAGCACACAGAGGTTCACAAGAGGGCAACTTGAGACCACAGTACAAGCTGAGCCCCTGGTCTTCTACATTCTGAAGTTTGCCAATGGTATCTTATAAACCAGAAGTTGAACAGTGATGGTCTCGGAGATGATTCTGGCCCCAGGATATATTTAGTTTGTCCCACAATTTTAATAAATGAATTGCCATTGAATTTTCTTTTAGAATTATTGTGCTTTGTGCTTTATTTCTTGAAATGCATTTCCATTTTACAGAGACTTTGAAAGACGTTCACCCCTCTTACCAATTCTCTCACCTCCCTCCATAGTTCTCAATCTTTAAAAAAAATTGTGTAATACTAGGCTTTCATTGCAAGCTAGTGCAACTATTTTTTAAATTAAATCCTTGTATAATTTTATTTAAGTAAATAATTAAATAAAGATTCTTTATGGTTCCAGGAAGAAAATAAGCAGAGTTGACTGTCAGAAGAAAGCCTAAAATTTTTCAAAGGATCAGGGAAAGAAGTTGTGACCTAAGACCAACCATACTTTAAATCCTGATTGCATTAAGTAAACATGAGGCATTCTTAATTATTCCAACTTTCAGGAAACTTCACATGTATGAGACAGTCAGAAGTAAGCAAATAAGTAAATAAATAAATAACTAAAGTAAAACTATTTGAACATAAAATTCAGTCAGTCAAAAGATAAATGTAGGAGCGCCTGGACTTAGTTGGTTAAGCATCCAACTTCAGCTCAGGTCATGATCTCATGGTTCGTGAGTTCGAGCCCGCATCAGGTTATGTGCTGACAGCTCAGAGCCTGGAGACTCCTTCAGATTCTGTGTCTCCTTCTCTCTCTGTCCCTCCCCCACATATGCTCTTTCTCTGTCTCTCAAAAATAAATAAACATTAACAAAAATTTTTGGAAAAAGATAAATGTAAAAAAGAAAAGGCAAGGATTACGTTTAGAGTACAGAATGTGAATGTTACAAGATTTGACAGCAATTGACATTTTAAAATTGGAAAATTCCACAATTCCACATAAGAACTCAGGCTATCCAGCTTCTATCCTCTATAGCACTGGCCACCCAGCCCCATTGGTATACATTCCACAGAGCATGTGCCACTAGAGTGCACAGACTGTCCCGGTGGGTGAGACCCTCTCTGCGAGGACATGGCTTCAAGTCGCCTTCCCCAGGTCGACCTCACTGATGTGAATGGCCTCTGTAAGGCTTTTGCTCACAGTCCCTCAAACAGACCAGCAGCGGAACTGTGTCAAAAAACAAATTTGCAGTTTCATTTCCATTAACAATTTACTAAGTGTTCACCTCTGGCCCTCTACAATCATAGTCAACCTAAACCACTCTTCCACTCTTCCACCAGATGCCTGCAGGGCTCATGACTACCTCCTGCAACTCTGTCCAAATATCTCCATTTGATGGGCCTACCACCAAGCCCCTTGACCCTTGGTTCCTGCGTTCTTTACAGTAATTCATTGTCCCACTTCCCAATCACTCTGTAAGTTCTTTATTGTCACAATTACTGCTTATTCTCTGCCCCCTCCAGACCCCACTGATGTGCAATAGAACTTCCACAAAACCATAGATCTTTATTTACTTTATTTAACCAGTGAATCTCAAGTTCTTGGGATAGTCCTATCACATAGTACATGCTCAGTCAATATCTGTAGAATGAATGAATGCCCCAAATTTACTTCACATAAGATCTCTATTGTTAACATTTTACTGTTATGTTACTTTAATGTACATTCTGCTACAGAGACAGATATTGCCATTATTACTATAAAAAATCTTAATACATTTACCATCACTTAAAAAAGGATGCTTCGTACATTTGATTATTAAGCATTTTTGCATATATCATCTCTCCTGAGTGCCAAAACAAGTCCCTGAGGCTGACTAGAGTGGTAGGCTGAATAGTAGCCCCGAAAGATATCAGGTCTCAATCTCTGGAGCCTGTAAATATTCCCTTATACGGCAAAAACTTTGCAGATGTAAGTTAAAGGTCTTAAAGTAAGGAGAGTACCATGGGTTATTAGGTGGGCCCTAAATGTAATCACTGGGGTCCTTATTAAAGGGAGGCAGAGGAAACTTGACACATATGGAAAAGAAGAAGGCAATGTGACCACAGAGGCAGAAACCAGAGTGAAGGGTGACAGCCTTGGGAACTACTGTACATGACAGCAGAACTTCTTCCAGGAGACCCTGGGAAGCAACCCACCATGATTTACAACAGGAAAAACAAACCGAAATCCTTGCAACTCATGGGTAAAAGCAGTGTGGTGGGGTGGGAATGACTTGAAGGAGAAGCTTCTGGAAGAAACATGCCAGGCTGCTCCTGTCACTCATAGAGTGCTCTTGGGAAGACCTGGGCCTCATCCCTGGGCCTCAGTTTCCTCATGATTCACAGGAAAAAGTTGGGTCACATCCCTGGGTCTCAAAGACTCCCAACTTGGGGGTTTCATGAGGGCTGAGGGAGCCCCCCAGGAGGTGTCAGCCCTAGTGCCCCTTTGATGGCTTCAATCTGAAATGCCTCTTCCTCAGATTTCTGTCCTGCACTTCTGTCCCACCTTTCTTTTCAACAGTTGCCTCCACAGCTCAAGTTGAGTTTGAAAACCGCTGCACCCATCATCACTAAGGCTGCACCTTCCAGTCTCAAATCTCTGTGGTTCTAGGACTCCACATGGAACAGCAGCAACCAGTCCACTGTTGCTGTTTGTCCAAAGACAGGGTCCCAGTTAGCAAGACAGAAAGAATCTTTCCAGGAGTCAGAAAGCACTTAAGGGGCGTTAACTGGCAAGTCATTTCACCTCTGTGGTCTGTGTCCACGGCACGTGGGAGGACTCTGTTCACAGACCCTGGGTCACAGCTGTTTTATCATAAAAGTGACCTTAGCCAGCCCTCATCAGTGGCCACTTAAGGATGAGGCACTGCTCTGGGGGTGCACAGAACCATCAGAGTCCTCCTTAATGCTTGGGCAGGGCCTGGGGCTCCTCAGCTCACACAGGCCCATAACCACTCTAGCGAACACACAACCAAATCCAGACAGCAAGCGGCCCAGACCAGGAAAGCATACCTCCTCTTCTCATGACCAGGCCTCTCACATCAAAGAGAATCTGTTGGCTTCCCTTTAAGTGATGGACCCCGACACTTCCGTGGCCATTCTCTCCGGTCTACTCAGACACTGAGGAGAAAGTATATGATTAAAACCAATCAATGCATTATGAAAATGAATTGAGCAAACCATAATTTTATTGGTTGTGAGGCCAAGTAATAAAAAGGTAAATGTGAACAGGTGTGCCGGTTAATATCCCTGGATAATTGAGTAAGTATGGTAACCCCCGAGAATCTGCCACTGTTCAACTCATACAATTTAAACTGCAGAAAGTAGAAAGTGCAAAATATGCACACTTTTAAAACTCTTAAAAAAAAAAGCTTATTATATGGTCCCCACCTGGGCCATGATTAAGCACTCATTATTGCAGTAACAATGGCTCCATTGTTTCCTTTTTTATCCTAATAACCATATTTAAATTACAGAAATTTTTGAGAGCTATAACCGTAATGAAACTGGGGCCCAAAAAGGTTGATTGGTTTTCCCAAGGTCACAGAGGGGCAGAGCCAGAGCAGCCTAAAACACAGCTCCAAAGTCTCAAACCAGTAATTGCTCAAATACACAAAACAAGGGGTCATTCACTACTGTCCCTACTCTTGAGCTTATTCAACTCAGTGGCACAAAGAATATATGCAGCAAACCTTATTATCTATAATAGTCTGGGTTCTCTAGGGAAACAGAACCAACAGGCTAATAAATACACACACACACACACACACACACACGTGTGCATACAGAATCAGAAAGAGAAAGAGAGATTAAGAGATTTTAAGGAACTGGTTCACACGTTTGTAGAGGCTTGGCAAGTCCAAATTCTGCTGAGGTAGGCCACCAGGCTGGAGACTAGAGGAAGAGTCATAGCTCCAATCCAAAGGCCATCTGCTGGCAGAATTCCTTCTTGACCTGGAGAGGTCATTCTTTGTTCTATTAAGGCCTTCAACTAATTAAATAAGGACCAGCCACATTATGGGGGATAATCTTCACCCATGGCCACCAATTTCAATGTCAACATCATCCAATGAATGCTAGCACAGAAACATCCAGAATAATGTTTGACCAAATATCCCATGGCCTAGTCAAGTTAATACATAAAATTAACCATCATATTATCTTACCAAATGCCTAAGTCTCCACTCCCTCGCTTGTTTGGAATTAGGAATATCCCAAGACATTATAGGAGGAGTGGGCAGCAGACAGGGGGTGTCTATATGGGGTAACCAAGAAGAATTCATGCAAAATCATGGCATCACTGATGGTAGGTGACCTATAGATGAGATGCTGGATACTGGTGAAGTAAAGTTGCCACCAGGATTCATGCAGCTGGGATCAAGTATAGGGGGTGAGGTCCTCAGGAAAGGAAGTTTCAGTTTCTCTAGAGCTCCTGGGCATGCAAACAGTGCAGTTGTTTTGGTTATCAATTATTGCAAAACAAGCTATTGAAATTTAGTGGCTGTCTCATACCAATAATCATTGTATTATTCCTCAGGATTCTCTGATCAGGAGTTCAGCTGGGGTATGGGGGATAGTTTGCCTTTGTCTCATATGATGTCTCCTGGGGCTTCTTCACTCAAACTTCTAGTGCCTCCACTAGAATGGCCCAAACACGTAGAAGCAGGCTGAACCATCTGACAGGCATCATAGGTCAATGGCCTTGATTCTCATTGTTGGGTTCTTTGGTTTCCTCCATGTAATTTCAGGGATTCTTCCTCTCCACATGCCTCTCCACATGGCCTCCCCATGTGATCTGTCCAGTAGGATACCTACATTTATTATATGGCAGCTCATAACACCCAAGAATGCACTGCAGTAGCTGCCAGCCCTTCTTAAAACTGAGGTCCACAGTACCTCTGTATCATTCTATTGGTTAAACCAACTCACAGTCTGACCAGCTCAGATCATATTCAAGAGGCAGAGACAACACAAGTGTGTGAATGCCTTGAGGCATGGTTCATCGAGAGTCACAAAAGTGATGAGACTTCATCATCCATGACAGTCTTTTGCTAAATCCATATACCCACACAAGTCTTCCCAGGGTGAGAATCCTCTTCCTTGGGCAATATCTCTCAGCTCTGCTCCAGTCTCCTGGATACCCCTCTGTAATTCCTCTTCTTCTCCCCCATCCTCTGACCTCATTTTTGCCTTAGAGATCTTGCCCTACTTCCAAAGGCATTTGCATCTCAAGCTCACGGTTCATCTAGCTCTTTCATACTCGATTGGATGGCCCATTATACCCTGAAATCTCCCTCAAGGCAGAACTAGTTTCCTTCTCCTCAAGAGTCTACAAGATTTACTACACAAATTTTCCAGAAGGTTTGGGGCAGGAAAGGTACTGTTTTCCATTTTTCTAATGCAAAAACAAACAATGGGGGGAAAAACAACAAGTGGATCGATCACCTTTTTTCAGAGACAGGCAAGTAGGGTGGCTAAGACTGCTCACATCAGGGTTAGATTATCACGGACCAGCCAGCTCTGTGTCCCCACCAATAAATGGGAACGGTCCATCCCAGGGGGCTTCAGGGAGGATTACATGAGTGAGAGAAGGAAAAGTGCTTAGAACTCAAAGCACAGTAAGTGTTTGCTCCGCTCACATCAGACAGTTGTGTCTCATTCACACACATCAAGCATTTTCCTCAAATTCCCGGTGTGATGAGCAGGTAATTCAAAGAGATAGAATTTCTAAGATATTACTCTTAATTCTTTTTCTGGGAAAAGGAAGCTCCAACAAGATGCAAAAACTGCTTGGATCCTTCTCTTAGAGAAGGAATATGACTCAGTATCAGGCTGTCCCCAAAACGTCTAGGTATTGGGTTTCAGAGAAAACATACTTTGGGGTATTTTCAACAACAACAATAAATGTATATAGAGATATGTACACATACAACATTAATGATAGGTTTTCAGACTTGCTCCAGAAATGTGTGGAAGGCCTCATGCACCCAGGATGCAAGCGGACAAAATAAGTGTAGTTCTGACCTCCACATGCGGGTTCTCCCAGCCACTCTTCCCAGCTACCTACCCAGTCATGGGCCCCCTGGCTCTGAGTCACAACCAGTGGCCGTCCAGGAGGTGGAGGTGGGAGCTAAAGAAGGTGAAGCGAGAAATTAGGGTCCGTAAGATCCCCCTGGGGAGAGGGTAAACTTGAATGAAGCTCCACCACCCAAGTCACTTCCCTGCCTGGCCTCATTCTCCTCATCCTCAGACTAAAGGTTAAGCTGTTAAGACACAGTTTCTTAACTTTCTCTTAAAATGTCACTCTCTAGACAGACTTTTTAAAAATTTTTTTAAGTTTACTTGTTTTGAGAGACAGAGACAGTGCAAGTGGGGAAGGGGCAGAGAGAAAGAGATAGAGAATCCCAAGCAAGCTCCACGCTGTAAGTGCCAAGCCCAGTGCTGGGCTCAAACCCACGAAACCATGAGATCATGACCTGAGCCGAACCATGAGTCTGAAGCTTAACTGACTGAGCCACCCAGGGGTCCCATAGACAGACTTAAAACAACAACAACAACAACAAAGTCAGGGGCACCTGAATGACTCAGTCAGTTAAGCATCTGATTCTTGATTTCAGCTCGGGTCACAGATCTCATGGTTTGTGAGTTTGAGCACTGCGTGGGATTCTGTGCTGACAGTGAGGAGCCTGCTTAGGATTCTCTCTCTCCTCTCTGCCCCTCCCCCAGCCACAGTCAGTCTTTCTCTCTCTCTCTCAAAAACAAATAAATAAACTTAAAAAAAAAAACATAGTGAGGTGTGTCCTTTCATTTTTTCTTGTCTCCATGGTTCCAGAGCAACCATATTCTTTAATAGGTCTGACCTCCCATGGGACATGGGATTTGTCAAGTAGACAAATCCACAAGCAGTGGCCCAGGGGCCTATCAGAAGCCATTTCGTAGATATCCTTAGTTCATGCTTATGTCTTCCAATCCCCATCCTGTGCTTGTGGCTGCATAGACCCTGCCCTGGGGGGCTTCTCCCAGCCCCCATTTCCTTTGGAAGTTACTGATGTATGTGTGTTCTCTACTTGTGATCTTCTGCATCCTGTGGCTCAACCCCCACCTTTCCCTGACCAACTGGGCTCTATCCCCCACCCGCTTCTCAGGCCCCCATTGGCCTGTAACCCCTCTCTGGCCACTCCAGCCCTTCATGAGGTGAAAAGAAGGATGAAAACAGGTCACATTCTGGGCACCAGCCAACCAGATGGCCATGCAGTTGACCAAAGTTCCAACACTCTTTCTTCTTCTGAACTGAAGTGAGGCCTATGAGAAGATCCAAGAAGGCTTCTACACAAGCAACGGATTCCTAAAACAGCATCTTCAATCTTCAATGGCAGATGTCATTTTTACAGTACCTCGAAGTTAAGATTACATTTAATTATGTGAATTGACTAATTTCTGTTTTATAAATGAATCACAAACATTGGTTTTATTTCTAAGTAATAGCTAATGAGTTTCATAGCAATCTTTTCACAGAACCAAGAAGAAGCGATGACTCACAAGGATAATAAAACAGGGTTCTTTCACTTGCCTTGGCAAAGCAGATAGTCTCCATAAGTCAATTTTTCTGAATTACCATGTGTTTTGTTTTGTTTAGCCAAGAAAATAATCTGAAAATGAACACAGCTATGGGTCTTGAGCCTCTCTAAGGCCCACAAGCAAATCTCTCAGTGTCCATATTATGTATTTTTCTCTGAAGAGTCTCTAAGACTTTTTCCCTCTCTTTGGGGTTATAAATGATTCATTTACTTTTTTCATCTTTGACATTTTTGTGTTGAACATAGTTTGTCCAAAGTCATTTTAAGTCAGGGAAAACTGGCTTTTTTTTCTTAGCTTTTTGGATTTCTCTGGGAGACCCCTTTAATCAACAGGAAAATTGGGGTTCACATATCAAAGGCAAGATAATACAGTAAAGCTAGGGTATATGAAACAGCTGCAAAAATGGGAATAAAAGAGGGGAGGAGAAACTTTTAAAGACAATCCAGGAAGATAAGTCATATTTGGAGATGGTGGTAAAAATACAGAGAAAATGAAACCAGTAACAAAGTTCAGTTTTGTACAATGCAGCATGTTTTTCACAGATACTCTTTCTGATGCCTGGGTTCACTGCATCTAACTGAAACTTCCTGCTACTATTCCCAACATCATTATCTTAAGGGCTTTTTGACAGAATTCCACATATGAAGGCATATTTAAAACAAGTTCATCTTCATTTCTTCTCTTGTGTCTATGCTGTATTCATGCAACTCTTCAGAGTACTGACTTGTGTACTTTGACTTTTCTCTCTGTGTCTAAAGTGAAAACACTTCTAATTCTGATCACTGAAACAAGTGAACAATTTTATGTCACGATCTCACCTTGACACCATCTTGTGCTTTGTTTGTTCCTCATTCATTCAGCTAAGGCTAGAGGACTCTGCTATTGATAGGCAGTACGTCAAGTATGAGTCTGTGGCTTCTGGAGCCAGACTGCCTGTTTCGTACCAGCTCTGTGACCCTGGGCAGTTCATTTGCCTCTTTCTGCCTCTGTTTCCTAGCTACAGAATAGGAATGATGATGTTCCCAATGTTGGATATTCCCAACATTACAAGATCATGATGAGGTTAAATGAATCAGTACTTACCACAGACTTTGCACATTGCAAGCCATCAATAAACATTAACTATTACTGTCTACAACTAACTTTCATGTGGTTCTGGATACTGCTGAAGGGAGTGCAAAGAGAAAAAACAATATTCTTTACCTTCCCTGGGAAGATGTGTCACCACCCATATCACCGAGTTTGTGCTTTAAATCAGTGCAGCTAAATGTTTGTATTGCCTGTTATCATACCTGACTTTATAAAATTATAGTGCATTCAGAAATCTGGAAACTTTGTGCAAAAGTAATTTTGCCTTTATTCCTTAATGTTAATGTTGGAGCCTGAATACAAGCACCAGGTCCCATCTCTATCTTTATTAAGGAAATGGCTCCGCTTTGTGGAATTATTGAGCAATTACACATACTCCCCCTCAAGTTTAAGAGTAGAAGTCCTGCTTGCGATGGTCAAGGACATCAATAGCTAAAGCCATTTAATAGCATTATATTGGGTTTAAGTTTATTTTCCCAAAGATTTATTTCACCAACCCAAACCCATTACAACCTTGTACAATTGAGATGTTCTATCAGAAAAAAGAATCAGTGTTAAGCTGTACCAACAAAAGGCAAAGATGTATTTTAACTTAAATTAAAATGACATCCATTCACCTAAAGGTGTTTGCAGGCATCAAAGTGGATTACACATTTAATTCGAAGTATACTTTAAATGTCAATCTGGGCCCTTCAAGAAGCATCTGAGCTCTGGTCAAATGAGTCTACTGACTGTTAGAAAATCAGAGGCAGCAATGAAAGAATCAGCTATTATACTTTTCCATATGCCAAAACAGGTGTGGAGATTATTGCGACTTTCCATATTTGAATTGGCATTTCATAAAGTTTTTGCAGGGTCTTCCAATTATTGACTATGTGAGATATGTAATCAAAACATGCTCTCCAGATTTCCTTGTCTTCTTTTGTGATATTTGGAGACTGGTCTAGATGCCTTTACATTTCTGGAAGTAAATAGAAACGTGTGTGTTTTCTCGATGTGTATTAGTCGATGTGGAATTCAGTCTTGCAACAGTGATGATGGTGTTGGTAGTGGTGGTGGTGATGGTAGCTAACACTTACACAGTACTTACTATGGGTCAATCATTGTGCTACATACATCACATGGATCATATCATACTACCCTCACCATAACTCTTTACAGTAGATGCTCTTATTCTCACTTTACAGATAGGAAACAGCCCCTACTTTCATGACAATTTGCCAGAGGGCTAGTAACTCATGATATAAAAAAAATCTCAACCCCATAGCTTCGATTATAATAACCACTGCTTTAAGCAATAAAACTGGGCTTGGCTCCGTTTCACTTCTGAGTTCCTGAAGTCACAGAAGGAATCTCCCTATCCTCAGACCTAATTTTATTGATGACAAAAAAAAAAATAAAAAATCACACCACTATCCACCCTCTACCAAATTTTGCCCACCATTAATCCTAATATACTTTTTTTTTTTTTTAATTTCTAGGAGAGAGAGAGAGAGAGACAACGTGAGCAGGGGAGGGTCAGAGAGAGAGGGAGTCACAGACTGAAACAGGCTCCAGGCTCTGAGCTGGCAGTCAGCACAGAGCCCGACACGGGGCTCAAACCCACGAACCACGAGATCATGACCTAAGCGAAAGTCGGACGCTTAACCGAATAAGCCACCCAGGCGCCCCAATCCTAATATACTTCTAACAATAGCTATCATGTCAGTATTAATTGGAGGATGAGGAGGGCTCAACGAAACACAACTGTGAAAAGTTGTGTATCCTAGCATACACTTCAATCGTCCATATAGGTTGAATAACAAATATCATACTATATTATCTTACAATAACAAATCTAAACTTAGCTATTTATGTCACTATAACACTCGCCACCTTTATAATATTCATACACAGCTCTGTTACAACATTATCCCCTAACATGAAATAAATGCCCCTAATCACCTCACTCATTCTGATACTAAATACCATTTCTAGGGAGCCTTCCACCACTCTCAAGATTCATCCCAAAATGAATAATCATCCAAGAGTTAACAAAAAATGGCAAGTAAGGCACTGAGCTGCAGCTGGAACCCTGCTCCTGTCTCTAACTACCAAACAATTCTGCATTCTCCCTAACAATTAGAAACAAAAATTTTAAATTGTATGTGAACATCCATTTGTAGAGTTGAAATTAATAACACTTATTAATAAGCCTATGATGGAACACCTGGGTGGCTCAGTCAGTTGAGCATCAGACTTCAGCTCAGGTCATGATCTCATGGTTAATGGGTTCGAGCCCCTTGTTGGGCTCTGTGCAGAGAGCTCAGAGCCAGGAACTTGTTTGTTTCAGATTCTATCTACCTCTCTCTCTGCCCCTCCCCAACTCATGCTCTGTCTCTGTCTCTCTCTCTCAAAATTAAATAAACATTAAAAAAAACAAGCATATGATTAATGAAAATGAAATCTTATATAAGAAAACGTTCCAAAAAAGATAGATAACAAATAAGCCCATTAAAGCATGTTCAACATCATTAATCATGAGGGAAATACATATTAAAACCATAATGAAATACCACTATGTATCTATTAGACTAGCTAAAACTCTTCCTTAAACTTGACTATAATGTGTGCTGAAAAAAAGTAGAGCAACTGGCAAAACTACACATTGCTGGTGAAAATGCAAACTAGCACAGCCTTGGGGTTCCTGGCTGGTTGCCTCAGTCGATGGAGAGTGAGACTCTTCATCTCGGGGTTGTGAGTTCAAGCCCCATGTTGTGTATGGAAATTACTCAGAAAAAGAAAATAAAATATTTTTAAAACTAGTACAACCTTTTTCAAAAAGCAGTTTGACTATTACAAAGTTAAATTTTCACTTATCATATGACCCAGCTATCCCACTGCTGGGCATTTTACCCAAGATATTGAAAATACTGGTCCATACAAATATCTGGAGGCAAAGATTTATAGTGGTTTTCTTCATAGTCACCAAAACCTGGAAATAATCCAAATATCCATCAACTGGCAAATGGATTAACAAACTGATTCACAATCACACAATGGACTGACTACTCCTCAGTCGTAAACAGAAACAAGCCACCAGTACGTGCAACAACCTGGGAAAATCTTATGTGCATCATTATGCTCAGCAAGCGAAGTCTGTTCAAAAGACTACATACTCTTAACTTTGACTTTATTCATGTGACACCCTCCACAAAGCAAAACCACAGGGAGAACTGATGGGTGGTTGCCAGAGGTTGGGGGTGGAAAAGATGCAGTGAACTTCTTAGGGTGATGAAAATGTCTGCATCTTGATTATGGTACCATTAATCATTTGTTCATTATAATGTAACGTAATATACTACAACCATATGTTAATTATACCTCAACAAATCTGACATGAAAAAGAAAAAGGAAGGAAGGGAAGGAGGGAAGGAAGAAGCAGTAACAAGAGAATCAATGTGTGGGGCACCCGGATGGCTCAGTCCGTTGAGCGCCTGACTATTGATTTTGGTTCAGGTCATGATCCCAGGGTAATGGGATCAAGCCCTGCATCAACATGAAGCCTGCTTAAGATTCTCTCTTTATTTGCAAATGACATACCAGATAAAGGGTTAGTGTCCAAAATCTATAAAGAACTTATCAAACTCAACACCCAAAAACCAAATAATCCAGTGAAAAAATGGACAAAAGACATGAATAGACATTTCTCCAAAGAAGACATCCAGATGGCCAACAGATACATGAAAAGATGCTCAACGTCACTCATCATCAGGGAAATACAAATCAAAACCACAATGAGATACCACCTCACACCAGTCAGAATGGCTAACATGAACAACTCAGGCAACAACAGATGTTGGCAAGGATGTGGAGAAAGGGGAACCGTGTTGCACTGCTAATGAGAATGCAAACTGGTGCAGCCACTCTGGAAACCAGTATGGAGGTTCCTCAAAAATTAAAAATGAACTACCCTACGACCCAGCAATTGCACCACTATGTATTTATCTAAAGGTTACAGGTATGCTGTTTCAAAGGGGCACATGTACCCCAATGTTTGTAGCAGCACTATCAACAATAGCCAAAGTATGGAAAAAGCCCAAATGTCCATCAACAGATGAATGGATAAAGAAGATGTGGTGTGTGTATATGTGTGTGTGTGTGTGTGTGTGTGTACAACTCAGCAATCAAATATATATATAGTATTACTCAGCAATCAAAAGGAATGAAACCTTGCCATTTGCAACAACGTGGATGCAATTGGATGCTGCTACACTAAGTGAAATTAATCGGTCAGAGAAAGACAAATAACATGACTTCACTCATATGAGGAATTTAAGATACAAAACAGATGAACATAAGGGAAGGAAGCAAAAATAATATGAAAACGGGTGGGGGGACAAAACATAAGGGACCCTAGGGGCGCCTGGGTGGCTTAGTCGGTTAAGCGTCCGACTTTCGCTTAGGTCATGATCTCGCGGTTCGTGGGTTCGGGCCCCGCATCGGGCTCTGTGCTGACTGCCAGCTCAGAGCCTGGAGCCTGTTTCAGTCTGTGACTCCCTCTCTCTCTGACCCTCCCCTGCTCACGCTGTCTCTCTCTCTCTCTCCTAGAAATAAATAAAACATTAAAAAAAAAAACACAAAAAAACATAAGGGACCCTTAAATGTAGAGAACAACCTGAGGGTTGCTGGAGAGTTTTGGGGTGGGAGGGATGAGCTAAATGGGCAAAAGGCATTAAGGAAGAGACTTGTTGGGATGATCACTGGGCATTATACATAGGGGATGAATCACTGGATTGTACTCCTGAAATCATTGTTGTACTATGTGGTAACTTCAATATAAATTAAAATATAAATAAATAAGAAAAGAAAGAAAAGCATGTGTTACTGCTTTAAGCAAAAAATAATAATAAGATTCTCTCTCTCTCTCTCTCTGCTCCCTCCCCTGCTCATGCAGGCATGATATCTCTTGGTCTCTCTTTCAAGAGAGAGAGAGAATCAGTGCAGCAAAGTGCACTGCTTAAAAGGATGGGCACAGGTGTAGACTTCCTGAGTCCAAATAGGGCTCAACCTCTGTGGGACTTGAGTTACAATACTGAGCCTCTCTGTGCCTCAATTTCCTCAACTATAAAATGGGTTAATAATGCATCTTACAGTGTCTTTATGAGGATTAGCTTAGTTGATATTTTTAAAGCACTTAGAGCAGTACCAGGTATGCAGTAGGATCTCAGTGAATAGCGCACCATGAATGATCAAGCTATAGACTATAATACAACCCACTCACTGGGCCAATTATGCCAACTGTCAAGTGGGCAGAATCAGGCCTTATTAAGCCATCTGCCCTGACACTGTTCACTAATCTAAGCCAGTAATGGCCATCCAAGTCACATCCATTTCAACCTCCAGAATATACAGGTAAAATCCTACCTGATTTTCACTGCAACAAGCCAATCCCTAAACCAGGATCTCTGCAAGCACCAACTCTCATTGTTGGAACCCCAGATATAAAGCCTAGGGAAGTAATGCCGACACTCCTATGTGCAGCATTTACAGTGTCACTTAAGTCCCCAGACCTCAGTTGATTGTGAGTAGTCTCTCCAGCAGCTGTCTATGCTCCTCCCACCCTCTTATAAGAATACTTCAAAGCAGTCCCATGAGGCAGAGAGAGATCAGCCCATGCAGACGCTGGTCTTACACACACATATCCGCCCCTAGTGCCACCCCGCCTCCCCTTCCCCGCCCCGGCCCCTACCAAGGATAAGCAGTCTCTTCAAAGTAATCAAAGTGAAGCAGGAAAGAGGGGGCATCAGCAGGGGATGCTACTGGCTGCTGGGTCTAATGAGATCACCCTTCTAAAGGCCAAACTACAAGGCAGTTAATCCTAAGGGAGAAAGTAGAAGGTTCTTCCACTGGTCTCTGTGTCCCAGCACCAAAGGCTTGCCTTATGGGCATCGACTCCCCCACACATGTACACTGAGCAAGTCTCTGATGTGCCCACTTCTCAGTCCTGGACTAGAAGCCAGAGGCAGGGATCAGAGACAGGAGGGAAGCTTGTGCAAAATCACTGGAGCTCTTGCTGAGCTGGTCACCATGTCAATCACCAGAAATAACAGGTGAGACCAACAGGTTCTAAGCTGTACATACATAAAAAGTATCTGAGTTTCCCCAGCCCAGTACTTTCACTCCCTGGCATATGTTGGTAGAGAGAAATCATACAGGGACACAAGTGCTAAAATTTTATTGTATTATTATTAAGTTACAGTGAAGAAAAAGTTGAAGGAGAAACAGGAGGAGGCAGTGGAGACTATCTGAACTCCTAACCAACCATTAGTATGAGAATGGATTATCAGTGTGTGGTATAACCAGAAAATGAAATACACAACAGTGAAAGTGAATGAATTAGTACTGCAGGTATCAACATGCACAATCTTAGAAGAATTAGAATCACTAAAGGATTAGCAAGGTGACTGGATATAAGAGTAAAATGTAAAAATGAATTGCATTTCTCTATAGCAGCACCAAATGGTTAAAAATGCAATTTTCCTGGGGCACGTGGATGGTCAGTCGACTGAGCATCCAACTTCAGTTCAGATCATGATCTCACAGTTCATGGTTTCAAGCCCCGCATTGGGCTTGCTGCTGTCAGCGCAAAGCCCACTTCAGATACTCTCTCCTCCTCTCTCTCTGTCCCTCCCCTGACTCTCTATCTTAAAAATAAGTAAAACATTATGTAATTTTCCCAGCAGATATACTTATAATGGTAACAAAATTATAAAATGGAAGTAATTCCCATATTTGCTTACCTTTTATAATGCTGGCTGTCAACGAATATGGTCTAAAGATATCCAATCCAGAAATAAACATGTATATTTTTATTTCACATGAAAATAAACACTAGAATTAAAATATATGTAATTAAGAAAAATAGATACCAAGAGAGGAGAAGAGGGTGTAGTGTATGTCAATAACAAAGAATGTTATTCTTCATGACAGAGGTCAGAATGCAGTCCCAGACAAAAGCAACAGCATCACCTGGTAAACTGCTAGAAATGCAAATCCTTAGCCTCGTTCCCAGACCTGCTGAATTAGACACTCTGGGCTTATTTTAAAAACCTTCAAGAGGTTTCTAATACACACTAAAATTTGGGAACAACTGCTTTCCAATGAGGACACAATAAACACTGTTTAAATTTACCAATCAAGAAAGAGGTATACATACACAAAAATAAACTCAAAATGGATAAAGGACCTGAATGTGAGACAGGAAACCATCAAAACCCTAGAGGATAGAGCAGGAAACAACCTCCTTGACCTCAACTGCAGCAATTTCTTACTTGACACATCCCCAAAGGCAAGAGAATCAAGCGCAAACATTAACTCTTGGGACCTCATTAAGATAAAAAGCTTCTGCACGGGAAAGGAAATAATCAATAAAACTAATAGGCAACTGACAGAATGGGAGCAGATAGTTGCAAATGACATATCAGATAAAGGGCTAGTATCCAAAATCTATAAGGAACTCCCCAAACTCCACACCCGAAAGAAATAATCCCATGAAGAAATGGGCAGAAGACATGAACAGACACTTCTCCAAAGAGGACATCCAGATGGCCTACAGACACATGAAATGATGCTCAGCATCCGTCTTCATCAGGGAAATACAAATCAAAACCAAACTGAGATACCACCCCACGCCAGTCAGAGTGGCTAAAATGAACAAATCAGGAGACTCTAGATGCTGGCGAGGATGTGGAGAAACAGACACCCTCCTACACTGCTGGTGGGAATGTAAACTGGTGCAGCCCCTCTGGAAAACAGTGTGGAGTTTCCTCAAAAAATTAACAATAGAACTCCCCTATGACCCAGCAATAGCACTGCTAGGAATTTATCTAAGGGATACAGGAGTGTTGATGCATAGGGGCACATGTACCCCAATGTTCATAGCAGCACTCTCAACAGTAGCCAAAACATGGAAAGAGCCTAAGTGTCTACCAACTGATGAATGGATCAAGAAGATGTGGTTTATCTATACAAAGGAATACTACATGGCAATGAGAAAGAATGAAATCTGGCCATGTGTAGCAACATGGATGGACCTTGAGGGTGTTATGCTGAGTGAAATAAGTCAGGCAGAGAAGGACAGCTACCAAATGTTTGCACATATAGGTGGATTAGTAGGAACTTAATGGAGGACCATGGGGGAGAAGAGGAAAAATAGTTGGGGAGAGGGAGGGAGGCAAACCATGAGAGACTCTTGAATGCTGAGAACAAACTGAGGGCTGATAGGGGTGGCGAGAGGGGGAGGGGGGTGACGGGTATGGAGGAGGGCACTTGTTGGGATAAGCCATGGGTGTTCTATGGAAACCAACATGACAATAAACTATTTAAAAAATAGAAAGAGGGGGCGCCTGGGTGGCTTAGTCGGTTGGGCGTCTGACTTTCGCTTGGGTCATGATCTCGCGGTTCATGGGTTCGAGCCCCGCGTCAGGCTCTGTGCTGACTGCCAGCTCAGAGCCTGGAGCCAGTGACTCCCTCTCTCTCTGACCCTCCCCTGCTCATGCTGTCTCTCTCTCTCTCTCTCCTAGAAATAAATAAAACATTTAAAAAAATAATAACAAAAAAATAAAAAATAGAAAGAGGTATGAATATATTCAATTTATTTCTGCTGGCAACCACCAATAGATCTGACACCAGAAACTATTGACTGTCTATAGAAAGTGGTGTTGGGTTTTTGAAGGAGGTGGGGCTTAAGCAGAGAGATTTTTTTTTAATTTTATGTCATTCTGTACTGTTTGAATTTTTTTTTAGTTTTTAATGTTTATTTTTGAGAAAGGGAGAGGCAGACCTCAAGTGGGGAAAGGGCAGAGAAAGCGGGAGACACAGAATCTGAAGTGGCCTCCAGGCTTTGAGCTGTCAGCACAGAGACCAACACATGATACAGGGCTCGAACTCGTGAACTGTGTAATTACGACCTGAGCAGAAGTCTGATGCTTAACCCTCTGAGCCATCCAGGTGCCCCTGAACTGCTTGAATTCTTATAGCACATTAATCTTTAAAAACGAAGAAGAAGAGGAGGGAGAAGAAAAGACACACACTGAAACGAAATGAGTGTGTTTTAGGGACAGCTGTACTCCTCACAGACCAGACCCTGGTCACGATCAGCCAGAGAATCTGCAACAATTTACAGGAATGATATTTAGAAGAAAGGAGGGGTGCCTGGGTGGCTCAGTAGATTAAGCGTCTGACTTCAGCCCAGGTCATGATCTCGTGGTTTGTGGGTTTGAGTCCCACATCGGGGCTCTGTGCTGACAACCAGCTCAGACTCTGGAGCCTGCTTCACATTCTGTATCTCCCTCTCTCTCTGACCCTTCCCTGCTCACGCTGCCCCCCCCCTCTCTCTCTCAGAAATAAATAAAACATTAAAAAAATTTTTTAAAAAAAGAAAGGAACCCCATTGTGACTCTTTATATTGCACACCAATGTTAAATTCAACTTTGCTTCACGGTTCAATACCTATTTTCCAACTTTTTTCCAAGAATTACTGCCCAACAGAAGGAAACATCATATTTTTTTACATGGCATTCTCAGTAGATACTAAAATATCTATTGCTTGAATGGGAAGTATTAACACATGACTTTGGAGTGCAGAATGAATCAGGAGGAAAAATGATCAGAAGGCTCTAGAAATGTGAGGCCTATCTCCTTCACAAGAGAAAAGAAGCACCCTATTCCATCTGACTCTTTATTGCAAGAGGCAATCATTACTCCCAGCCCTGCTTGTTTCCAAAGGTGGCCTGTATCCCCTCCGGTTTCCCCTCACAGTGTGTGCAAGCCACTTACCCACAGCCAGGCAGGCTTTATTTCTCTCTCTTTCAATCTGGGCCGTCCCCTTGCTCTGCTGGCTCAAATATGCCAGAAGAGAATTTGGAACCCAGACCTTCAACTAGCAACATGTACCTCCTTCCTTGTTGAACACTCCTTCTTGGAACTCAGGCACTGAGTTTTGAGGACATCTGTACAACTACATGTGAGGCCCATACAGAAGAGAATTGAGGTCCTTGGTCAACAGACTAACTGAGCTCCTAGCCAGCATCCAGCACCAACTGCCGGATATGTGAGTGAGCCACCCCGAAGTTTTCATTCCTACACAGCCCTCAGAGGACCGCAGTCCCAGCTACCACCTCTCTTTGCAGTCTCAGCTACCATGCCAAGTCCATTCAGCTTACAGGACTCCTAGAGGTAGTTATCTGGATGCTGTTTTAAGGCATTAAGTTTTAAGGCTTATTTTGTTTAGGGTTTATTCTGCAGCAATGAAAACTAAAACAAAACCTGGAGTATTGTAACAGAAACCAAAAATATGCAGCTTTAGCTTTGGGATTCAGTGGCAGGCAAGGGCCAGGCAGGCCTCCAAGAAACCACAGGTGGAGCCAGAAAAGAGTGAGTGAGGAAGTTACCACTGGAGGCTGAGGAAAAGACAATCCACATCAAGGTTTGGCAACACACTAAGACTTGGGATTCCTTGTCTGCAGCAATGGCTAGAACAGGTGACTAACAAACAGCACCTGGCTCTAGAGATTTCTAGGCAGAACGTTCAAAGGAACAGCTAGTTTCTTCCAGTGGCCTCTGAGGAAAGGAAGAAATGAGCCCCCAAGAAATGACCATTCTATTTGGGAACAGAATTTAGAAAACACACAGAGAGTCCCTTAGAGACAAGAAAAAGTTGTCAAAGGAAGATTGGCTTAAGGCAAAGATTAAGCCCAAGTTTCTGCAAGTAAAATATGGTCTCGGAGTAAAGTTCAAATAAAGAATGCAGCTGTAAGACCTTCTTAAGACCACAGAAAGATGTAAGATGGTGTCTGAAGACCTTCTTATCCAGGCAGTAGGACTTCTGAGAATGAAGAGGGAGTTTTTCCACAGCATCCTTACTGTGGAAGGATGCATTCCAAGGTTTAGGAGGTGCCTGTCTCCAAGCACCAATGGGCTAGGAAGTTCACCTAATGGACCTAATGGCGTGAATTTGATAATTTGATACACAGGAAATCTATAAAGTTTTTAGAAGAATTATACTTCTTGTTTGTACCAAATTATACTGCTAATTTGTACCAAAAGGAATAGAAACACTCAAAATGAGAAGAGATTTCTGGGCCCCTACCCTCTTATGGTAAGGAAAAAGGTTGAGAAAGCTGTTCAGATGCAAGCACAGGTCATTTCCAATGGAAAAGAAAGGACGATTCAGTGGGTTGAGTCAAGAGTCATAGGAGAACATCTTTTTTTAAGGACTTTTTTTTATTTAAACATTTTTTAAAAGTTTATTTTGAGAGAGAGAAAGAGAGAGAGGACTTGAGTGAGCAGAGAAGGACAGAGAGAGAGGGAGAGAGAGAATCCCAAGCAGGCTCCACACTGTCAGCACAGAGCCCGACTTGGGGCTTGATCCCAGGAACTGTGAGATTATGCCAGAGCTATAACCAAGAGTCAGACACTTAACCAACTGAGCCACCCAGGCACCCGTTTTTCTAATTTTTGAAAAATAAAAAAACCTGTCAACAAATGCATGGTGGGATTTCAGAATTACTATGGACGAGTGAAAGCTATTTTTAATGTTGTACTTCCTGCAGTTATATTGTCCCTTTCTCACACTGCAAGGTGGGTGTGTGGGGGGCAGATAGTGTCTTTGATTTATAAGACTCTACACCTGTGAAACCACGGCAAAGATACTGTACCTGAGGACCCCCATCCACACCCAAACCTGATTTTGTTAGTGATCCCGGACTTTGAGCTAATTCCCTAATGCCAAGTGGAGGGTAAAAAGGAAGAAATGAGGGGTGCCTGGATGGCTTAGTCGTTTAAGCATCTGGCTTCAGCTCAGGTCATGATCTCATGGTTTGTGGGTTCAAGCCCCGCATCAGGCTCTGTGCTAACAGCTACCTCTGTTCCTTCCAGAGCCTGGAGCTTGTCTTCAGATTCTGTATCTCCCTCTCTCTCTGACCCTCCCCTGCTCACGCTGTCTCTATCTCTCTCTCAAAAATAAATAAAAGATATTTTAAGCATTTTAGAAAAGGAGGAAATAAGCATGTTTTGCATGTGGGATGGATGTAAATTGTGGTGGTCAGAGGGCACACCTGGGAGATAGTGTCCAAAGATGGAGACTTCGTACACATTCATGTCATTTTCACATTAACAGTAGAGTTTATGTCCCCTCCTTTTAAATCTGGGATGGCCCACTGAATACTTTGACAAACAGAATGTGGTAAAAGTGAATCCAGCAACTTCTGTTCCCATACTCTTGAACATTCTCCTTGAGACCGAGTGGCCATGCTATTAGGAAGTCCAAGCTGTGTTTAAGAAGAGGGCCACATGAACAAGAACTAAAGCCCAAGTCAACAGCCACCACCAATGGCCAGATCTATGAAATAGCCGTTTTAGACATTTCACTGCAACAAAGCACCCAAATGATTGCAGCCCCAGCCAAAATCATGTGGACTAGAAGCTTCTTTAAGTGAGCTCTCAGTCAACTTGTAGAATTAGGAAACATAACAAAATTTTGTCTATCTTACAATTCAGGTATTTCTTTTCTTTTCCTTTTCAAAATTGAAGTGTAGGGGTGCCTGGGTGGCTAAGTCAATTGAGCATCTGACTTCAACTCAGGTCTTGATTTTGCAATACGTGAGTTCAAGCTCCACATTGGGCTCTGTGCTGACAGCTCAGAGCCTGAGGCCTGCCTCAGATTCTGTGTCTCCTTCTCTCTCTCTGCTCCTCCCCTGCTCTCTCTCTCTCAAAAATAAACATAAAAAATAAAAATAAAAATGAAGTATAATTAACATACAATGTTGTATTAGCTTCAAGTGTACAGCATATTGATTCAACAATTCTATACATTACTCAGTTTCTCTAAGTGTAAGTGACTTATTTATTTTATAACTGGAAGCGATTACCTCTTAATCTGCTTTACCTATTTCACCCCCCACCTACCTCTTCTCTGGCAACATTAGTTTGTTCTCTGTATTTAAGAGTTTCTGCTTTCCTTCCTTCCTTCCTTCCTTCCTTCCTTCCTTCCTTCCTTCCTTCCCCCCTCCCCCCCTCCCTCCCTCTCTCCCTACCTCCCCCCCTTTCTTTCTTTTATTCTTTCTTTCTTTCTGCTACTTTCTTATTTGTCTTGTTTTTTTAGATTCCACGTATAAACAAATCATCTGATATTTGTCTTTCTCTGTCTGATGTATTTCACTTAGCATTATACCTTCTAGATTTATCCAGGTTGTTGCAATGCAAGACCTCATTTTTTATGGCCGAATAATATTCCACTGAATATTATTATTATTATTATTATTATATTATTTATACATTATATTATACCACATCTTCTTTCTCCATTGATTCATCAGTGGATACTTGGGCTGCTTCCATATCTTGACTATTATAAATCATGTTGCAATAAACATAGGGGCACATATATCCTTTTGAAATCGTTGTTTTAAATCACTTAGTTTTAAGGTGGCTTGTCACAAAATACAAGATAACCAAAACACAAACTTTGGGCAGGTCTCCAACCATTTGAGCAGTTGTGTGCATTTGATCCCAAAAATCATAATTTTAAGCTCATTTGTATCTCATAATTATTTAATTCCTCCTCAGATATAATTACAAATTGTCTAAATCATGCTTGCAGGAGAATCAGGAAGAAAAAAAATCTTAATTTCATCAAACATCTATTTACTCATATCAGTCTGATTCACATGCCAGTCTTTCCTTTAATGCTTCTTCAGATAAGAGACAAAAAACAAAGCCCAAGGTCAGAACAGTCAGATAGGAACCAGTAAGTATTTTCTGAATTGCTACTTCCTACATTGAGAGACAATTTGCTTGGAGCTGAATACAGAATCCTTATCCTCAGAGTACTTACAATAGAGAGAGTGGGCCAGGCTTCAGGGTCAGGGGGCACAGCCAAGCCAACACATTCACTGACTCTCACACTGAACTCTCACTCTGAGTGCTCACCAGCTGTGACTGCTGACTATTTCCAGGAACATTTACTGGAGGTCGCAATGCTGAATGCACTGGGGGCCTGAGAGCCCAGGGCCCCTTCTAGGCCCCTTTCCTGCTAGGATTCTGAGAAGGTGGGTTCAGAGGTGCAGCTTTACAGATATCTCTATAGTTCCTCTGCTCCAGGGTCCTCCTGGCTTACCAGCCTGTTGCCTCATAACTGCTGTCAATTTCCTGGTCTGGGATTTTGGCCCACATTGCTTGCAATCACCTCCAGACCCCGAACCTTCATGCCCCATAGCCCTGTGCATACCCCTGCCTTTATTCTCCTGGGAACTAGCCTCTGTCAATCTTCTGTCCAGCTTTTAGAGAAAGGTCTCATAGCCCCATTATTTAGTGGCTAGTAACACTGTCTTTTCCTTCATGGCCTGTCCTCCATTAGAGTTCCAGCAATCTAAGGATGAGTCTGTAGGCTTGGAGGGGACAATGCAAGAGACTACCTTGACCTTCAAAAGGAGACCCAGTCTTCCCTCCTTCACCCGGGGGCTTCTTCCTCTGGTGCACCTGCCGCTCTTCAGAGCCCACATCGTGATCTGAAATTGCCTTGTGTGCTTAGTTGCATCTTTATTGTCTGTTCCCTCTCATGCTGCACTGGAATGAGGGAGACAGTGGGCTGTTTCTTATCATGTACCTCCAATGCACTGTCCGACACATAATAGGTGTTGAACAAATAAGTGTTTAATGAATCAATACTTCTTCCTCCTTGGTGATTTTTCTTTCAGGAATTTGGTTGTTTTATCCTACAGACCACCAGAGGGCTCTCCATGTCTGAAATCTAACGGTATGAAAAGCCTCTGCTCTTTCCCACATTGTAAATCAAGGAAAAGTGTCCAGGAATTTTAGTGTCCTGTAACATCCTGGCATTCCTAGAGCATTCCATGAACAGGCAGAAGGCTGCTGTGTCCGGGACATGCAGAGGACTCGGGGGACAGTGAGGACCATCAGCTCTGAGGACCATCAATCTGATGGTTGATCTAGCAGACCCTGCCCAGACACTTCATTACATACAAAGAGGTAACGGGGCAAGCCATGGCTGATAAAGACGGAACAGAATGGAGCAGAAGGAGATAGAGTTTAAACTTCAGCCCGGATTCTTAACCAGGAATGGTCTCAGAACTACGAAGACCCAATTGCAGAGCAAGTGAATTGGATTCTCTGACTCTGAGGCTAGAACATGCCTGTAAAATGCTTGCCAGGCAATTCAGATGCTCACCACAGGTGAAAAACCACTGGCTTCAAGAAATGCAAAGGAGGGAGAGGTTGATCTGCTAAGGCAAGTTTCACAAAAGAGAAGGGATTTGAATTGGACCTGGAAGGACGAATTAAATCTCAGTAGCAGAGAAAATAAATAGATGTTCAGAGTAGGGTAGCCGCAAGGGACAAAGCATGCCAGGGTGACCCAGAAAACAGTCTGTGTGCCTACAAGCAATCTGCCAGAGGGTAATGGTAACTGCATCTGCAGGGGTAGACGGGGACCTGAAAGTTTCTGGTTCAATTTGCATCCCCTGGGGAACCTTGAAGGATTTTGAAAGGAATACATAATAAAGATGCTTTTGTTTAAAAAGAGTTAATACTCCTTCCTTGTTCAGACTGGATTGTCAAGAAAACTGGCTTTGCAGACTCCCCTCTTTGCCATGGGAACTTAGGTCCGCATTAAAATGCACCAGCTTCTACTCTTGCATTTCGGCTTCCTAAGGAGGCTGTCCATGCCAAATCAAATATTAATTGATCTGAGTGTGGTCAAGTCAGGGGAAAAGCATTAAGAGGAAGTAATACTGAGGGGCGCCTAGGTGGCTCAGTCGGTTAAGTGTCCGACTTCAGCTCAGGTCATGATCTCACGGTTCATGGGTTCAAGCCAGCATCGGGCTCTGTGCTGACAGCCAGCCCAGAGCCTGGAGCCGGTTTCAGATTCTGTCTCCCTCTCTCTCTGACCCTCCCCTGCTCATGCTGTCTCTCTCTCTCTCTCTCTCTCAGAAATAAATTTTAAAAACATTAAAAAAAAAAAAAGAGTAAGTAATACTGAGAGCACCTAGGCGACTCAGTTGGTTAAGCATCTGACTCTTGGTTTCTGCTGAGGGGATGATCTCACGGTTCATGGATTTGAGCCCCACATCAGGCTCTGTACTGACAGTGCCCAAGCAGAGCCTGCTTGGGATTCTCTCTCTCTCCCACACGTGCTGTCTCTGTCTCTCTCAAAATAAATAAACTTAAAAAAAAAAAAAAAAGGAAGTAGGAAGTAATACTGATGCCCTGTACTGTACCTTCCAAGTTTCCTTCTAAACTGAGAAGTTTGCATTTGTAGAATGAATAATAACATTAATGGCATGAAGACAATGTTTTATTGAAAGACATCGATGTGCTTTTCAATTTGCATTTCCCAATATATGCTGTCTCCCAATTCTGCCAGAAGCATCCATTTGCCTCTGAGAAGGATCAGAATAATTACATCAAAAATGCACAAAAAGAAAGAGTGAAATATCTGGTTTGACTACAAAAATTGTATTTTTGAGTCCCTAGAAATCTGATAGTTTTGACAATTCTGTGAGTGTCTAAGCCAGGCTTGGCAAAATTGCTTCTCCAAGTGGGCTGTGGGTCAAAGGATAGAAAATATCCTATAGGCCATAAGATAACAGAATATCCCTTAGGCCATAAGATATCAGATGTGATGGAGGGGCACCTGGGTGGCTCAGTCAGTTAAGCATCTGACTCTTGACTCTTGGTTTCACTCAGGTCCTGATCTCACTGTTCATGAGTTCAAGTCCCACATTGGGCTCTGCAAAGGCTGCTTAGGATTCTCTCTCTCTGCATCTTTCCTGCTCACACTCTCTCCCTCCCAAAAATAAATAAACTTAAAAAAAAGTTGTGATGGAAGGGAAATCTATAATATACAGAAGAGAGAAGAACGTTCTCCCCTTGAAGGAGACTGGAAAGAAAGAGATTAGAAACAGAGTAAAGGGGTTGATTGCCAGCATTCTCAATGTCTCCTCTCCACTCCCACATCCAGGTCCATAGAGATGGGGAACCTGATAATCCCCAAGCATGTCTTTAAGGAGCACCCCCAACACAGTAGGACTACCAATAGCAATGGTGGATAAAATGTCTACATAGTTAGCCTGAGAACATGTTACTGGTACCCCAGTGCCTATGAATGGTCTGCACAAGACTGAGAAGATTCCTTAGTAGAGAGATCCAGAAGTCATAAGAGAGCCTCTGTCAGCCAAAGGTCACTGTGAAGGAGCCGTGGGGTCTGTGGAGCACAATGATTTGTGAGGCATTTCCAGCATGATACCCAGAAAGTCAGAAAGGTCAATTACCTCCTCAGGTGCCCAGAGAATGGTCCAAAGCATCTACAACTAGAAGATATTGGGCCAATGCCCAGGGGCCCAAGTTCTCCTTCTTCACTTCCCCAAGGTCACATCAGTCTCTCATATAGCCAGATATCATCTAGAGGGCAGCAGCTAGTAAACAGGGGCTCCTCTGTCTTTCCCACCACCCCACCCCATCTCCAACACATGGGGACTGGTAAGGAGATGCAGGTGCCTTATATGAACTACAAAACCTGGATTTTCTTTATATGGTTCATAGCAGTGCATAGATTTACATACACATCACAATTCATTTTGCCTACTATAGGGTATTTTATGGACTGTTTTCCTAGTGGAAACTGAGTATTGGTCATCACACTTATATCTTATAACCAGGAAGTCTAAAGTCACGTTGACACATTGACACATTAACCAAATGGGTAACACATTTTCCAAAGGAATCCATCCTTGACCTCCAAATTATAAATACAGCTGTCTGCCACAAGGCGGCCCTCGAAGCAACAAAATGCAGACTTCAGACAGGCCCTGGCACTAAAAGGAGTGGATTTGAGTTGTTTTGTTTTCCCATTTATGAGCAATTAATTGAAGAGGAAAAAAAGAATTAAGCATTGTGCCAACAAACAGACCCTTGTCTTCGGTGTTCTTGTCCGTCAAATAGAGCAGAAACTGCAAATCACGTGGGTGGCAACACAGCACACCTTAGCTGTTTCAGACCCCAAGGCACCTTGCGTGACTTCAGAGGATTTTTGCCAAGCTTTTAAACATGAAAAACAGTAGGGACAGTAAAGGAAAAGGCCCCAGAATTAGCAATTGTGCAAATAGAGGTAAAAAAAAAAAAAAAAAGGAACAAACAAAAAAACCCCAAGCTTCAGCCAACTCAAAATTCCAGATTGCCAGATTTCTTGATTGTGGCTTTTAATCAAAACACAGCCAGCTGCCTGTATTTAACGTTAATTGTTAAGTTCCAAGTCTCAGCCAATCATCTTACTTCTCTGCTGGCAATGTAGCAAGAACAACAAAAATATGAAACTCTCTCCCTGACCCAGTTTAGTGAGGGGGGGAGGGGTGAAGAGGAAGAAGAATCAATTCTGGGATTTGGTCAGCTCTCCTATGAAGATCCTGTCTCTGGCTTTTTCAAAACAAAACAACATCTGTGACTTGAAACTGGGCCGGCACCTTCCAGATAAGCAGATAGTGTGTTTATTACCCTGGAACGCCCCTCCCTTGCCTCTTCCTCCCCAACAAAAAGCAGTGTTAGTGCTTCAAAGAGATGAGTATTTTGTTTGTGGTCAGCCAGAGGGGTGCCCTCCCCCCTCCCCCACACCCAGCCACCAAGGAACCTTCTGAGTTTGTCCTCTGCTACCTTGTTTGCTGAGAACTCACTTGGTGCTGGTGGTTTCTCTCCCCTGGTTCCTTTGTGCGACTTGGACAGAGTTTCTTTCTCCTCCTCGATTGCTCACAGCTCCAAACAGCCTTTTTTTCCCTCAGGGGATGGATACCTTAGCTGCTTTCCCCATCTGGAATGCAAAGAATGTCGCTTCATTTGAGTGAATGGAGAGTTCTTGGTAAAAAGAAACAACCCCCCTCTCTCCCCGTCTCTCTCCTTCCATCTTTTCTCTCAGAAACCATAAATAACAGGCAAGATGGAGGTCTTCCTGACAGTATCTACAAACACAGCTGGTCTTTAATCACCCAGGCACAGACCTGGTAGCTGGAGTGTCTCCCTCCGGAGAGCACAGACAAACTCCCACAACCACTTTGATTTTGAGCCTGACCTTGAGATCTGGCACAAGGTTAGCCAGCAAGAATGCCATCAGGAATTGGTCACCTCTTATAGCAACAAGTTTCCCTCTCTCTGGTCATTTACATATAGACGACAGCTAATATTCAAATCGGTGCAAGCAAGCCCATGGTTGATTAAATTAAATCTCTTCTCGAGCTTGATTTGCATAACTTGCAATAATCAGAATGGGAAGCGAGAACATAATTGAAAGGAGAAAATACATACTGCAGCTATTTGGGATTCGGCAGAGTCGAACTAAGCTGATAAGTTCTGATATTTGTGAGGGCAGAACTGGCCTAGGCTAACTTTAATTTTAAAATATTGAGGTGAGTGGGAGAGCACCTTTAACAACAACAAGAAAAAAAATTATATTTAAACCCAAGCTAGTTAACATACAGTGTAATAATGATTTCTGGAATAGAATTTAGTGAGTCATCACTTACACATAACATCTGGCGCTCATCCCAACAAGTGCTGTCCTTAATGCCCATCACCCATTTAACCCATCCCCCACCCACCGCCCCTCCAGCAGCCCTCAGTTAACAAGAAACTTTTTAAGAGAGACAATGTGGAGCTGGTGGTCCAAAAGGTTTGCTCACATTTTATGGGCCTGTGGGAAGTGGTCTCTGCACACCCGGTTCTGCCCTACCCCTGGGAAGTAAAGTAATTCGGTCAGTATTTATTTTAAGGCAAAGATTTACTCCAAGATCCTTCCATTGGGTCTACCCAAACTCCTGTTTTATTCCTTTATGTCTTATGTATGACACCCCCACTCCCGCCCCCTGCCCACATTACCTTTATGTAAGAACAAAACCTGAAAGAAAAAGCCCACCATGCCTTGCGAGGATGAACGCCCCACTGGCAAGCAATGCATTTGATGGATCCGGCACACTCCCTCCTCAATTTGCTTAATTCCACCTTTCCTTGCTGTTCCTGTCACCTAGGGTCTGAGAGAAGAAAGGAAAAAAGCAAATGGGCACAGCAACAATGACTTGCATCCACTGCATATACCCCCCACCCTCATTTTCTCCCATCCACTTCTCAAGCTCATGGGCAGCAGCAGACCTGGCCAGGAACCCCAAATGAAGTAAAAGCAGGGGACTTTGCAGATGGGGACAGCCTGAAAGACGGAGTCCCCTCACAGAAGCGCTTTATACCGGCTTTCGACAACATTACAAAATGTTTGCCCTTGACAAATGTGCGTGGTTGATGCATAGGGAGTCCCCTTCACAAGTTGTCATGGGGCTTCATTCTCCAACCAACTTGTGCTGGTCACCTTCTCATTGACCAGACATATTCTTTTGTCACAGAATTTCCATAAGAATCCATACAGTACATTTTTTAGGATAAATGCTCAGAATTGTTGTTGAAATCGATGTTCACAGACATCAACCAAAAATCAAAGTACAGATGTTTGAACGTGAGCACAGACTAGGATTTTATAACAGAGTGGATTAGAGCTTGCTTTCACTGCTTCCCAATAAGCCAGCTACTGTGATCACTGATTCAGTAGTCAGCCCATTTAAAGAGACATGTGTGAATGTTTTCCCCACTCCACAGATGAAAACACTGAGGTTGAGTAAGGCAAAGCAACTTGCCCAAGACAGGCTACTAAAGAGAGGGAAGCCAATTTCGATGCAAGCCTATGCAGTGTAGTTACAAAATACCCCCCTCTTAATGGCCATATCATGCTGCCTTTTTGAAGAGCATGATTAATTATTCCGGGTATTTAGAATTCAATTTTACTTCAATAGCCAAGGTGGAGAAAATAGTTCAGAAATAATTGTTTATTCCTCAACACTTGCTGTACCTTCCAAGCCTCGCTGTTTCATCTCCATTCAACTTCCAGAGCTGTAGTCAGTATAAGATGATCTTACTTCAAGGAAACTTCTAGAAAGTTCTGTTCTTCCCTCAGCTGAAAATTTCAAGAGATGTGAAGGGGAAACTCTGAGCATCCTGGAATAAACCAAGCAGCTGAAACAGAGAACCAGGAGACCCCTCTAATTAGCAAGTGTGAAGTGGGTATAGCCGGCCCCAGGGCTACTGGAGGAGAAGGCTGAGTCCTATTTGTCAGCTCTTTGAGCAGGGACTCCTTAGGGTTAGTGCAGATGGCAGCATTGCAGGACACCTGTGAAACAGCCACTTCCCCCTCAAGAGCTGATAGGGACTTGGGAGCAGCCATATTCATGTAGGGGAAGAAACCCAGACAATTCCTGGAGACCAGCTGTCACAGACCGTTTTTCCTGAGAACTTCACAGGCATTTCCCAGACTCTCTTGCAGCTCAGTTGAGCATCTTATAACCAAGTTCTACCCAATTGTGGGCCTGTCCCTTAGGGACATCCTTTCAGCTATTTCCTCCCGCGTCTCAGCATTTTTGGGACCACATGCCCCAGATGATGTAGCTAAAAAAGGAGAAAGCTGCCTTACCCAAAGGAGAATGTGTGTGAACAACAAGTAGTGACATATTATGCTAAGCCACTGGAATTTCAGGATCCATTTGTTACAGGACCACCATCTAATCTACCCTGACGATATACTATATTCACTCCTGACCAGACCAGTGGAAGGCTAAGTGATTACCTGGAAGGCTATTGAAAATAGATTCCTAGGATCAACTCCCTGAGATTCTGGCAGATTCCATAGGGCATGGGGATGAAGGAATGGAGAGAGGGACTGTGTATAGGGCAGGCAACCCAGGGCACAGTTTGGCTAGGTAAGAGGGAATAAAAAATGTCAAGAAAAATAAAGAAGCTGCAGGATTTTTGTGACAGTTTGGATGAGGCATTGCTTTAAAAAAGAGAGAGAGAAAGAAAAGTCAAATCAAGGCTTCTATCTTGAGAGACTGAAAAACTAACGGGAGATGAGATTCTAAAAGGGTTCATTTTGGAGAAAAAGGAGATTGATTTCAAGAGGCTGGAATTCCAAGAGAGGTCTGTCTGTATGGTTGGAATCGCAGACCAGGCATAGAGATGCAGGTGGGGGGCTGGGATGGGACTCCTCCAGATGTTTCTGATCATACACCCACCCCTGCCCTCCCACACTGAGGAGTGAGCACATAGAAAAGGGGTAGAAGGCAAAGGCCTGGGCACAAGGGATGTTCACAGGACTCTGAGAAGGTGGAAAGAAGAGCAGACATGATATTTGGAAAGTAACCAGGCCTCATTTGGAAAGTAACCAGGCCACCCAGAAAGTGGGGGTGAGGGGTGGGGGTTGCAGAGGACATAGCTGGCCCCCTGCAGTCCACTTTGGGCACAGTTGAGGCCCTCCAGGCACCTCACCACCACCACCTATGGTCTTCAGCTACTTTTTCCCTCCCCCTTACCCATGTCTTGGTCCAGTTCCCTGCCTTTTCTTTTCTGCTGACCTTATCAGTGCCTTTCTTACCACTGTCCTTGCCTGTACACAGTCTCCTGATCACAGTGTCTTCTCCCTGCCCCCCTCCACTTCAAAAAAACCCAGAACAAGTCTGCCTGCCTTCCTTGTATTCTTGGTGGCACTCAATGGAGTAGGTTTCCTCCTTTGTCCCTTCTTGCTTCCACACCCCATTGCTGGTCCATTGGCTCCCAGGAAGCCTTCCCTGTCACCATCACCTTCATCCACTGAAGGTCTTAGTGCAACTGGGGACTGACCTTGTCTTGGCCCCCAAGGTGACTGTGGAGCATAATGGAGACCTCATCCAGTGCTCCCCTAGAAGCCGGTGGTCTAGGGTGTGGACCTGTGGACAACTGCCAGGGAAGTAAGTCTCCTGGTCAGTTTCTCAAGCTGTGTTAGGTAACATGAGAGGCATGGATCCCACCGGAATTTTTCTTCGAGCCACATTCAGATGGGGGAGACTCGATGCCTGAGCTGGTTTCAACTTGTGCAGATATGCCAGTTCCCCTCTCATGAACATGAGACACTGGCAGATGCTTCTGGTGGGCTCTGGTTGCTGCTGATACTCATCATGCTCCTCATTGCTCTCCATTCTAGATTGCCCTCATGCTCAGATAACACGCCTGCCCATTTTGGTGGATTACCTGGAGGGGTGTCCTGTCTGAGCCTCGGCTCACCAACCCCTCTCAGGCCTGGGTTGTTGCTATTGTCCATTTGCTGTCAAATTTGAGCTAAGGAGTATCACTTGGGACCCGGGACTGGCTGGCCTCCACCGTGTCACTCTGTGACAGCAGCCCTGCCTCCTGACGGTGATGGCTGGTCCCCTCTGCCAAGATGCTAAGTNNNNCCCCCCCCCCGCACCCACTGGTCTTGAACACAGGACCTCACAGTGCTCAGGCAGCAGCTGAAGCTTGCAGTTCGATGACAATCTTCTTGCTGTGTCCCCTGTCAGAAGTCTTCCCTGTGGGACAATCACATCTCTAACCCAGTAGCAGGATGGGAAATACTTTCCCAGTTAGTCACTAGGCATGATGGAAATCAGGAGCGTGCTGCTTCTCCTCTCTGGGTTTGTGGACTCTTGTATGCTTATGGAGACACAGAATTGTATAAGGTTTTTGGTTCAAAGTGTGGACGGCAGCCAGAGACGACACTCTGTCCTCACAAAGTATTGCCTGGAAGCAGGCTCCTCCAAACCTTGACCATACCAGCTGATGAGGTTTTTTTTCTGGTGACAATGGGGTTCATGGGGTCCAGAGTTGACAATCAAGAAAGAATTCTTGAAGACGTCTTTGGTGCAAAAAGGTGATTTTATTAAAGCACATGGACAGGACCCTTGGGCAAGAAAGAGCTGCCCTGGGACCGTGAAGAGAAACTGATTATATACTATGGGGGTGGGAGAGGTAAAGTCCAGGGGAAGTTTCCAGTGAGATTTTCATATGCTAAAGAAGACTTCCAGGATACTAGAGGACTAGCTATTGTCAACCTAAGGTGATTTTCCCTCTAGCAAATTATTAGCGTTAAGACAGCAGGGAGTTCTGGAGAAACTTTTTAGTCTGCCTCCCCTAAGTATTTGTCAATGGGCTGCAGGTTATAAGGAAATTGAGTTCTTTCTGCCATTTCCTCTGCCTTTGTTTCCCACCTCACTACAGAGGGCTGATGGAGACTTAAGTTCTGCAGGACTATGATTTCCATCAGTTAACCATTTGTTTACCCCTTTCCTTTGTTCTTGGGCAGCCAGGATTGCCTGAGGAATATCACATAAATCCTATCTGGGGGTAGGGAGGTGGAGTGTTTACAGCCTGTCAGTTTGCCTTATGCTTCCTCATGACAGCAACTCTGGAGTGGCAGATCTGTGATATCCCCACCAGACCCCATGCTCACCAGGCTGCTCCTGCATCTCTTTTGATGTTAAGGTGCATCCCCGGTATGAAATATTGTTATATATGACCCTGTGCTGGTGGATAATCCCCTAGAACAGTGGCCCTGGCTCTTCCATGAGAGATAAGTCACTGAATGCAGGCTCTGAGCACTTGAGGGAATCTACACATTCAAGATTATCAGGAGCATAAACCCAGTCATCCCATCCATGTGTCAGGGTCCCATTCTCTCCCAGCCGGGGCCTTGACCTTGGTAGAGCCAAACTGTTTTGTTGGAGTGTAGCTTCTTTGGAGCTCAGGATTCTGATGATTAAATCCTGGGCCAGAGGGGCATCTGGCTAGCTCAGTTGGAAGAGCATGCCACTCTTGAGATTGGAGTTGTGAGTTTGAGCCCCACATTGAGGGAAGAGTTTACTTAAAAATTAAAATCTCTGTCTTTATTTAAAAAAAAAAAAAATCCTGGGCCAGAGACTTAGTTCCCCCTACCCTCCAGCTACAGGAGATGAGAACTCTTTATAAAATACCAAGAATGGCTTCTGACTGTCACGCTTGTCCTTTCTTTTCTCATAGTTTTCTAGAGCTTCTGTAGAACCTGGCAATCGCCAGCCAATCCTGTTGCTATTATTATTTCTTCTTTCCATTCAAGCTCCTGATACATCACACCTGTACCTTACTTTCCCGTCTACCCCAGCTCACCATGGGTGGAAGGTTTCATAACTGGATGGCCACCTTTTGCCCCAAGCCTATCTGTGTTCTAGCTGCAACCGGTGATGAAATGCTCATGCTCAATTGGAAGGCTGTGATCTAATGCCAATACGCCATCATATTGTCTGCTTTCTTGGACCATGCTAGAACCAGCTGTCACAATTCAGGCTCTCTCAGAGGCTGACTCAGAGTCAGAGTTTGGTGCTTGGGACACTTAGGACAGAGAGTACTCACAGATCAGTACCTGTGAAGGGATTGGAAAGAGGAACTGTGACAGGCCCAGTGGCCTCAGCCACCCCCGTGAAGATCCTGGAGTGGCCCATGACAGTGGTCTAGCATTGGACTGTGCTTATAAAGAATTTGGTCAGCCCTTGTACCTTGTCCCCGGGAGTGAGCCTCTAAACCTTGGAATTTCTCCTGGGGTTAGAATGTCTTTGCTATTCTCACAGGCCCCCTAAACCACACCTGATTTGTGCTAATGAGATGATTAAGGATGAGGGTTGGTCACACCAACAATGTGATTGGAGAGTTAGGGCTTTGTGCCCCATGAATCAGCCTGACCTTTGGGAGAGTAGAGGAGGCCTGGAGATCAGGTCACAAGGTCAATGATTCAATCAACACTGTCTACATAATGAAGCCTTGATAAAAATGATGGACATCAAAGCAGGGACGAGCTTCCCTAGTTACCTCTGTGTCTTGTCACAAATTGATGTGCAGAAGAAGATGTCCTGAGGACAAGGAAGCTTCACACTTAGGACCCTTCTAGACTTTGTCCTATTTGTCTCTCCATGTGGCTGGCCCTGATTTGCATCCTTTTCGCTGCTTTAATAAAGCTGTCATCATAAGCATAGAGCTTTCCTAAGTTCTTGTGAGTTGTTCCAACACATTATCAAACCTGAAGGGTTAGTGCAGTCAATGTGGCCTGGGGGTCCCCAGGCTTGTGACTGGTGTCTGAAGTGAGAGCAGCCTTGTGGGAAAACATGCCCTTTACCTGGGAGGTCTTGTTCAACTCTAGTTAGTTGGTGTGAGAGTCGTTGCAGGCTGGAATGGCCTTTACCTGTAACCTGCATCTGTGTAACCTGCATTATGGCCCATCTCTTGTGCAAGGTAACTGCCTGCTGCTGAGGCAGACCCACAAGGAGCTGGAGCTGAGCACTGTCTGCTGATACAGGCCTTCCCTTGAATGGGGATGTGGGTGGCACATCTCCAGGCCCCCAGAAACCTCCCCATCTCTTACCCAGGCCCTCTGAATTCCAGGATTCACTTCACAACAAATGTTAAAAAACAAAACAAAACAAAAATTTAAGTATGTAAATGTGAAGATCTAATTGGCTTTATTAATTGAATCATGAATCTGGCAGCATCCAATCTAGCAAGTAAGAGGGAAATCAGAATTGTCCAAAATGGAAGGTTTTTACAAGAGAGAAGGTGGAGCAAGAAGACAAAGAGAAGAAAAGATTGTTTCAGCCAAGGTCACCTTCCTTATTAGGTGGATAATCTTTCTTTGGGGAGATAGAAAGGCCCAGGTGACAGCTTACCTCATTGGTGCTTACCAGAAAATTCATGATTGGAGGAGTAAGACTGACATTTCTGGGGGAGGTTGAAACTCCTTAGGTTTTAAGCATTTTACTTCGGTTTGGTGACTTGACCTGACTGATAGCATCAGGAGCCAACGGTTTACTTTTTAACACAAGAAAAGCTGATATTTTGTCCTGGGTTCCTAGAAAGTCACCAGCTTTGACTCCATCCCTGATTGTGTGACCAGTAACTGTCCATTTCTGGCAAGCACAATGCACTCTGTCCCAGGAGTGACTTTTGTCTTTAGTCAAGGTCTAGCTGGGCTTCTCTGGAATCTTCTGGCTTCATTTCCCATAAGTACTGGGTGAACATAATGAGATCACCCAGGTTTGTCAACAAGACCCAGGTCTGGGACAGATAATGGAGGAATATTTCATTCTTCCAAGCCCAAGGCCTGGGAGGGCTGAGTTGACCCTGAATTGCACAGATGGAATTTTAAGTACGCAAAACACTGAAGCGCTTATTCCAGAAAGCTAGCTTTAGCTGCAGTCTTGGGCTGACCCAGCAATGACAATGGGAATGAATGAGTGGCTGTCTCTGCAAGACGGATGTCTGTCTATTCTTGTACCTGGGGAGACACAGCTCTTTAAAAGGCACCTATGGAGACTCCATCATGCTGAAGCAGATGGCACAGAATGGGAACAAGACCACTTGAACTTTGAAGTTGGTTCCTCTCAACCTATCCAAACCCAAGAAAGGGGCTCTTATTCCTCCACCATAACCTGCTCTACATACTAGGATCCCCTCTCCATCTGGAGAAAATGAAAACAGATTTTACATGTAGGTTAATGAAGGCTTTAATGAAGGCTAAAGAAAAAACTCAGATTCAAATATGGGACACTCCTACTACTAGATTGATGTCAAAATGAATTATGAACACTAAGTGAGATCCCCACCGGAAGCTGGAGAGAAATGTGATTATTTTGTGCTATTGTTCTCAGATACTTCTTAGTTCCCATATGGGCCCTGATGCTGGTAACTGACTGTGTTGGATCCAGGGAAGGCTGATAATCTTTCTGTATTGATGGCACTACTCTGCTTCAGGTCCTCTGGAGACCCCATGCTCTCATTTAGAATATTACAAACCTCTCTTCCTCCACCTTTTCCTCTCTGTCTTTCCCTACATTCCTTTGGTCCAGGAATTTTTTTTAGTGGAAAGAAAGAAAGGAAAGCTTTATTCTCATCTGATTTGCATTGCCCCAAATGTATTTCTTTTTTGCCTGAGATGCACAAGAGAGCTTTCATGTTAATTTTTAGGTCACCCTAAGAGCCTACTCTGTTGAAACTTAAAAGTCAAGAAGAAAGAAGATTCTACTTTTCCCACTGCTGCTGCCTCATCTATTCCTGTCATGATAAGTAGAAGTGCCCTCAAGACCTGACCACCACATCAGAAAGGAGTGGCTCCAGTGGAGCAACCCAAAGAAACCTGGGCCCAATCACAGACCCTGCCGTGAGGCCACAAGTCTACTGTCTTCTTTCCTCAGCTGCTCCTCAGCTGGACACCATTGAATCTCTTCTCTTCAGCATTACAACTCAATCATAAGACATGAAACCAAAACCATTCTTTAGTGGAAGGTACACAGCCTGAGCCTAAGCTAACTTCAAATCCCAAATCTGCCCTCAGCTTAACTTTGGTTCATTTGCTTTAACCTCTCGAAATCTGTATCTTCTGCAAAATGGGGACACTAATACCTGCTACACGGAGCCAGTTCAAACAATAAATGCAGTGCTGGCTCTGGTTCCCTGTACACCCAGGACAGGACACATGGGTTGTTCTGTCAGACCAATGATTCCCTCTTAAATTAACCACTCACCAACCGCTGCCCCATTTTACAATTGAACAATACCATCCACCCACACCACCAGCCCTCTGAGGGCAAACTCAAATAAGAGCAAAGCTCACAAACCAAAAAATAGCTCCTGATCCTTTTCCAAAGTTAAAAAAATTACAGGCTGCCTCCCCGCTCCCACTTGGCCCCAGGCTGCACATAAAGCGCTTCTGTGCAGGGCGCTGCCTCCCACTCTCCCTGCCACCAGCACAGTGCCAGCCTCTTCCCAGGTCCTTGTTTGACGTGTTCTCATTTCCTTTAAATTGTAGCGCGTGTACATTGGGAGCAAAGAATGTGCTCCTTTGTTCTGTGCTAAGTGCCTGGACGTTATGGAGAACTTCTTACATTACAAAACCCAGAGAGATCCAAAAAGAACTATCGGATCCTGGTTGCATGGGAAGATTTATTTACTTGTTTTTCTTCAAGACTCTTATCCTGGTGCATTTTCAGAAGACAATATCTCAGGGACTCTAGGGGCTACAAAGGCAAGTGTATACCGGTATTTAGGGGCAGAGGAAGGGCAACTCTCAATATCCACCACCAAATGTTTCCTCCAAGTTTCCTGCTAAGTAATTCGGGAACCCTTCCCACTTATTGTCATCATATTATGTCAAGGTACTTGGACAGTTTACCTCTATAAGGGTGGGTGTGCTTGTCCATTCATGTTAGCCTCCCTTTCCCACTATGCAGAGTCTGGCAAACAAAACTCAGTGGGTGGATTGAATGAGCCATAATACAACTTGTCACAGCACACCACACTTAGAAGGTTCATATATAGATAGACAGTGGCTGAGCTCTATTTGTAAGAAAACTGCTATTGCTCCCTAGATAGGAGCAACTTTAAGTGGCCCAACTTGAGAAGTGATTTAGTGTTTTGGCATTTGAAAGTAGAGGGAAGGTCTCCAAGAAGAAAGGGAAAAAAGAAAAGGGAATAACATATCCTGTTAAATATGGGAGAACCACATATTATTTACGTAGTTGGAAGATCAACTTGAATACCCCTGCCTGAGACTTCTTTGAAGGATCAAAATTGCTCCATCTCAGAAGAATGAAGCCTGAATATTTTAGGTGTTGGGCCAGTTCAATGGTTTTGACTTCCTAGGATGGATTCTTAGTGTTTGGTCAGCATATTCATTTCCTAGGGCCGCCATAACAGAGTACCACAAACTGGATGGCTTAAACAACAAAAATTTGTCATCTCACAGTCCTGGAGGTTAAAAGTCCAAGGTGTTGTCAGGTAATTTCTTCTGAGACTTGTCTCCTTGGTTTGTATATAGGTAACTATCTTTTCCTTATACTCACATGATCTTCCCCCTGTGAATGCCTGAGTCTAAATTTCCTCTTTTTAGAAGGACTACATACAGTTATATGAATTACTGCCCATCATAATGACCTCATTTTTTAAATCTTAATTACCTCCCTAAAGGCCCAATGTCCAAATACAGTCACATTCTAGGGTACTGAGGATTATAACTCCAACAAATGAATGAGTGCAGGGGGAGGGGGCACAATTCAGCTGATAACAGCCACTATTATCATGACCACTATATGGACCACTATATATGTTCTTACAAAGACCTAGGGATCAACCTGTGTCAAAAGTGAGCCCTCGGCTGTTACCAGGAATCTTTATTTTAATAAACTGATGGGAACTAGTGAGAACATCACCATTTCATAAACAAGAATCCATTTACTTAAGAACAGAGGGACTATCCAGATATACTCTATGAATGTGCTCACCGTTAAAGATCATATTTCTGCCACCTAGGAAATGAATATACTTACTTACAAAAAAGCTATACATTGCACATGATTAAAGTTAAGATCTGCTCAACATCTGCTTAAACCAACTACACACATCTGGATAACTCATCTCTTTCACAAGACAATATCCAATTGGTCAATACACATATAAAAAGATGACTAGCCTCATTAATCATCAGAGAAATACAGATTAAAAATCCAATAACATACCACTGCATATTCACCAAATTGTTTAAAATTAAAAAGAATAACAAAACCAAGGGATAGGACACAGAACAACTGGAATTCTCATGTATAGTTGTTGGGAGTATATACTGGTACAACCACTGTAGGAAACTGGTGATGTCTCCTATACTGCACATACCCATATACTGTGACCTAGGAATCCACTCCTACATATATACCTGGCAGAATCACACTGGGTGTTCACCAAAACAGATGTATTATGATATTCACAGGAGCACTACTCACAGTTTCCAAAAACTAGAAATAATCCAAGTATCCAGCAATAATACAGTAAGTAAATAACTTGACCATACTTGTACAATAGAATACTATATAGCAATGAAAATGTAAGAACTACTACTACATTCGACAACACAGATAAATCTGACATGTAGACTATAGACTGAAAGATGCAGCACATAAGTGATTACATACTGTATTATTCTATTTATGTAAAGTATAAATTTAGGCAAACCTAACTAATAGTTTACCTTTGGGTTTAAGAACTAGGAAGGGGCTAAAGTCATTTTCTATTTCTTGAATCGAGTGGTGTTTAGACAGATGTGTTCACTTTATGAAAGAACACCAAACCAATAGTAAGATTTGTACACTCTTTCACTCATATAATTGAATAAAAATGTTATCACCACCATCCTCAAAAAAAGGAAGGGTCAAAATACTTTGAAATAAGGCTTCATAATGGGTGTTAAGTCTATATAATGAGAAAACAATTAAACAAAACAATGATCCCAATGGAAGATAGATTAAAAAGACAATGAAAATCTAGCTTTAATGAGTAAACAATAAAAAACTGTACTTGTTTTTCTTTGGTTTAGAATCTGTACATGCAATAACTGATTAGAGGAAGAGGGTGTGTGTGTGTGTGTGTGTGTGTGTGTGTGTGTTGTTTAGTTATTAATTTAATGAACTCAAAACCATTGATCAAAAGGAATCCTGCTCCATTCTCAGCTAGGATCAATCTTTTAAAAGGGCTGGCGTCGACCCTGTTTGTCAGATTTGCTTTGATACCATTGAAGAGCAGCATTTGAGGATGGGATCTCTCCTAAGACTCCTCCCCTAATGTTTAGTAAACAACTATAACCAAAATCACTTTCCAGAAGAGGATCAAGTTGTTTTTATGAAACTAAAAAGAGTCACTGATGAAATTTTTCTTCCTGCCATTTGATCCGAGCTGGCTTTGTCATGGAGACACATATGGGCCCAGGCACAGTTGCTCTGGTCTATAACTTCTGCTGACACATGCAAACAGCTATTGGAGGAACATGTCTCCTTTCACTTTGTTAGACTGAGCCCTTGGTTTACCCCAACTATTGAATCCAGGTGATACTCCCTAATGGGTAAATGCGATGGTTAATTTTATGTGTCAACTTGAATAGGACACAGAGTACCTAGATATTTGCTTAAGCATTTCTGGTGTGTCTGTGAGGGTGTTTCTGGGTGAGAGTAACATGTAAATCAGTAGACTGAGTAAAATAGATTGTCCTACCTAAGGTGAGTGGGCCTCATCCAATCAGTTGAATGACTGAATAGAATAAACAGTAATAATTCTTCTCCTTCCTTCCTTCCTTCCTTCCTTCCTTCCTTCTCTCTCTCTCTCTCCCTCCCCTTACCTGAATATCCTCAAGTTGAGACACCAGTCTTCCTCTGTCTTTAGACTCAGACTCAGGCAGGAACTAACACTATTGGCTCTCCTGATTCTTCTGGACCCATTGGCTCTCCCCCTAAGTCTTATCTTACCAATTGGAGATCTTGGGCTTTTCAGCATGAGCCAATTCCTTATAAATATATATGTATATATAGCCATATCCTGTTTCTCTGGAGAACCCAGACTAATGCAGATTTTGGTACTAAGAATGGTACCACAGAATTGGTAAAACAGAATTTTAAGGATGACTTTCTAAATTGGTCCTGAGGTTTCTGGAAATATCTTCCTAAACTGATTAGATTTTTAAAATGCTATTGACTCTATTTCCAGTAGTGAAGAGAGCACTATTAAGTCATACATAAAATGTCTCCACTGTATACTTTTCATCAACCACTTATAAGATATAAGGATTTAGCTGATAGTATATGTTACTTTTGAACCCTTTTGGAAACCTAACAAAGATATGAGGTTGGCTGGTTGTTCCTAATGTTTCTGGAAAGCGTAGTAAAAGAAAACAATGAGCTCAGGAATTCTAATTCTAAGCTTAAGCACCACATAAATGACCATAAAGTGTCCATGTGTGTCCTAAAGGAGCCCCTTGTCTCCCATAGCTGCAGCACTAAGATTGCTGAAATGGAATGCAGAGTCTCATTTCATGACTGGCTAAATCACAACTCAAGTTGAACCTCCAGCCTTACCAAGTGTCTACCATCTATAAAGTAAAGAAGATAGCTGGATAGGAAGCTACCAAACCCTCAGATAATACATAAATAACCATGAACAGAATGTTGATAGAAATGTCAGATGGAAATGAGGAACATGTGGACACTGAAGGAAAGATGGTCCTTGCCTTGAAGTGACAAAAAAAATTGGCTGAATTATGTTCAGGTTCTAGTGTTTTATGGACGAAAAAAGAACTTGTCACTGATAAATTGGATATTTAGCTGAAGATATTTCTAAGCAAAGTATTGAAGGAGCAACTTGGTTCCTCCTGACTGCTTATGGTAAAATACAGAAAGGGAGAGATGAGAAGGAATTTTTAAGTGACAAGAAGCCACAATTTAAAGATTTCAAAATTCCTCAGCCTGTTGACATTGCAAAACAGAGCAGGAGTATTTGGAAGAGAACACCAAGGATGTGGCAGGACCAAGACTCGAAATAGATTATGTGACTTTATCAGCAAAGACACTGCCAGTTTGAGCTGAAGGGGGTAGAGATAGACAAAGTGAAGAAAGGCTCTTGGACTCCTTACATCTTATGGGATGGGGCCAAAGACCTAGTCAGCCAGACACATGCACTGTTCTTCAAGACAAGGGAAGACTCTGAGGGCAATCCAGACATCATTAAGCCTTCTTCCTTGGTTTCAAGTGGTTGGGAGTGGGGCATTGCTTTGGTTTCAGATAGCAGTCACCCAGACTCTTGGGGGAGGAACTTGGGGATGGAACCACCTGGAGATCCGGGGGCAAGGCTTGCACCAGAAGTTGTGGAGATGAGATTGCTGCCCCAGGGGGGTCTGGAAGGCAGCATCAAACTAAAGAGGGTTATTCTTGAGCATTAAGATCTAATGAAATTCTCCTGGATACATTTTGGACTTGCTTGGGGACCGTCACTCCTTCCTTCTTTCCTATTTTTCCCTTTTGGAATGGGAATATCTGCCCCATTATTGTATTTTGGAAGCACACAACTTGTGTGGTTTCACAGGTTTACAGCTGAAAGGAATTTTATCTCAGGATGAATTATATCTTGTCTTGAGTCTCGCTCATAGCTGATTTAGATGACATTTAGTTGTGACTTTGGACTTTCACACTTTAGAGTTGAGGCTGGAATAATTTAAGGCTTTTTAACCTATTGGGATAAAATGACTGTATTTTGCATATGAGAAGGACATAAATCTAGAGGGATCAGGGAGGAATGTTACAGACTGAATGTTTGTTTCTCTCTGAAATTCACATCTTGAAAGTCTTAACTCCTAATATGATGGTATTTGAAGGTAGCGTCTAAGGAGAATTTTAATGAAGGGAATTTTATTTTTTTTTTAAATGTTTTATTTATTTCTAGGAGAGAGAGAGAGAGAGAGACAGCGTGAGCAGGGGAGGGTCAGAGAGAGAGGGAGTCACGGACTGAAACAGGCTCCAGGCTCTGAGCTGGCAGTCAGCACAGAGCCCGACGCGGGGCTCGAACCCACGAACCGCGAGATCATGACCTAAGCGAAAGTCGGACGCTTAACCGACTAAGCCACCCAGGTGCCCCTAATGAAGGGAATTTTAAATGAAGTCACGAGAGTGGGGATAGTATGATGGGGATAGTATCTTTACAAGAAGACGAAGATAGACCAAAGTCTCTGTCTCTGCTGTGTGAGAAGACTGTTCTGCTGCTCAACCTGCCTTGTTTATGGTATTTTGCAATGGTAGCTCCAGTTGACTAATACAGTATATACACAATAAGATCAGGGAATCTGCACCAACAATCACCATGTTCAGAAATCATTAAAACAATTTTCTTTCCATCTTATTGGTCTCTTTATGTAACACGTGGCTTGCATGTCCTTGAGGGGTGATGTGGTAGCTGGCCTCCAGGCCATATGCACTATAACTCATGCATTGATTGTGTGATTCAAACAAACTCATATTTAACAGGTGAAGCCGTTTAGATTCTTAGCATAGATTTTTTTTAGTTTGGTTAAACCTCAGGGGTACTTTTTATTTCGTGAAATTAAAAATCTGTTTTTCTAAGAAAGCCAAATTTAATAGAGAGCCTAATAGGGAGCTCTGGGGCATCTGTTACTGTTGAAAATCTATTTCAATAAATTTTTAGTATTGGCTTAATTATTTAAATAATGAAGATGTGCTAAAAGGAAAATCTGTTTGGGGTGAGACTTTTTTTAATGTTGGAAATGAAATAAGTCGACCAAATGCCATATCAATCTTTGCTCAAATAACAAAACCTTTAGAGAGTTAAGTGCAACTTAATAATTTCTTCAAGGCAAAAATCAGTGATTGATGAAACTGTGTTCCCTACACTGTATTACCAGAAAAAGAGATAAACACCCATTCTTTTCCATGTAGTTTGTGAAAAGAAAATCTAAAATATTTGCAGCAATGAGTGTCCTTTCTCTTGGTTTCAGCTTCCATTATTATAAGCATTTTAATCAGCTCTAGGTCTTCACAGAAAAGGCCTCCAGTGCTAACTATACAAGACATCTATCAGTTTGTGTTTCAAGTTTCAAGATCCTTATTTAACAATACCTGAAGGCTGTCAGCTTCCCAGAAGAGCATATCAATATGATGAACAAACCAGGCATGGCAAGAAAGACTTTGTTGGGGTGGGGGTTGAGTAGAGGACTTTGTGGAGGAAGGGGAGACAAAGTAAAGTGGTCTGTCTCTCAGAGTCAAGTTATCAAAGTGTAGGAGACAATGATGGAACTACCTAGGTCAGTTTTACAATCACTAAAATCTTTTAATTTATTTAACAATAAATAATTGAGACTTATCAAGTATCACCCACTATTATGGGCTCTGAAGATACCATGGGAAGACAGAAGGATCTGGCAAAAGGCAAACACAGTGGTAATTTCCATTCACATGAGCCAAGTTATTTTTTAGTTTCAATGTGAATTGCAACATTAAAAAGAATCTAGACCCAAAACTCAATTTGCAATGATCATATTCATATTCATTCATTCAAAATATATTTTGAGTGCCAACTCTATTTAGGACTTTGGAGTGTTTTAAAAACATTCATTGCTTGAAATCCAGAGGCTCTAAAATTAAGTGTTTCTGAAATTTACTATGACCTTTTTTTAAAATGTATTCCTTAAGAAAAAAAAAGCGCCTTCATTTTTATCATTGTTTATATCAGTGATCATATTACCATGACTGTTTGGCCAATGGCATTTCAGATTTATTTGTTCCTTGATAATTTTCAAAAGATTTAACCAATTTTGATGACATTTGTTGTACTACCAGATCATTCAAGATTTGTATTATCATCCCTTCCCACAGAAATAAATTATAATTTGGCAGATGGCAACAATTTTGGAATGCACATCTTGTACACAGAGACAATACTTTCATCCATATGCTTTACAAGTGTATTTATTTTCTAACTTGACTATTTTTCAATGGATTCCAATATTTGATTGTCTTTAATTACTTGTAATGGTTATTAGATATTTTAATATTTTTATGGTTTCAGTGATTAAAGTCTCTAGTTATAGAAACATGTGTTCCTTACTTAAACCCAGACTGAGTTCCTATATCATAGGCTTTTGTTTCAAGCAATTAGTTGAGATATCATTGACATATTAAAATGGACATGTTTATAGTGTAAAATTACATAAGTCTGAAATATGTGTACATCTGTGAAATGATCACCACTTCAAGATAATGAACATATTCATCCAAAAAGTTTCCTTGAATTCTTTTGTAGTTTCTCCCTCCGGCCCCTCTCTGACCCCACTCCTATTTTCAGGTGTCCACCAATCTGCTTTCTGTCACTATAAATTAGATTGCATTTTCTAAAAAGTTATATAAGTTGAATCTCACAGTGTAATCCCTCTTTTTTCTAGCTTTTTTCATGCAACATAATAATCATAAGATTCACCCACACTGTTACGTGTATCAATAGCTTATTCCTTCTTATTAGCATGACTAGGATTCTGCTGCATGGATGTACCACAGTGTGCTTGTCCATTCATCTGGTAATGGGTATTTTGATGGTTTCTGGTTTGGGATCATTACAAATAAAGTTACTATGGCCATTTGTGTACAAGTGTTTGTGTGAGTGTACAATTTTATTTATCTTGGGTAAATACCTAAGTGTTCATATGTTTAACTTTTGAAAAGATTGCCAAACCATTCCTTTTTTAATTTTTTAAGTTTATTTATTTATTTTTGAGAGAGAGAAAGAGAGTGACCAGGGGAGAGGCAGAGAGGGAGAGAGAGATTCCTAAGCAGGCTCCACACTGTCAGTGCAGAGCCCGATACAAGGCTCGAACTCACAGACTCTAAGATCATGACCTGAGTTGAAATCAAGAGTGATGCTGAACTGACTGAGCCACCCAGGCACCCTGCCAAATCATTCTTTAAAATGACTCTGCCATTTTACACTCCCATCATAAGTGTATGACAGTTCCAGTTATTTCACATCCTTATCAATACTTAGGATGGTCAGTTTTGAAAATTGAAACCATTTTCACAGATGTATGTGGTACTTTGTTGTGTTCCTTGGCATCTCTCTAATGACTAATGACGTTGAGCAACATTTCATGTTCTTATTTGCCATCCATGTATCTTCTTTTGTGAGTTATTTGTTCACATCTTTTGCCCATTTTGTAAAAAGTATTTTTTAATGTTTTATTTATTGCCGAGAGACAGACAGCATGAGCAGGGGAGGGTCAGAGAGAGAGGGAGATACAGAATCTGAAACAGGCTCCAGTCTCTGAGCTACCTGCCAGCACAGAGCCCCAAGCAGGGCTCGAACCCACAAACCGTGAGATCATGACCTGAGCCGAAGTCGGATGCTTACCCGACACAGCCACCTAGGTGCCCCTGTTGCCCCCCCTTTATTTTTTTACTGAGTTTTAATTTTCTTATTGAATTCTGAGAGTTCTTTATTTATGATGGAGATGAGTGCCTTTTTTTCTTTTTGAGAGAGAGAGAGTACGTGTGTGCAAGCAGGGGAGAGGGGCAGAGAGAAAGAGATAGAAAAAGCAAATCTTTTTTTTTTTTTTACAAATAGTTTATTGTCAAATTGGTTTCCACATAACACCCAGTGCTCATCCCCACAAGTGCCCTCCTCCATGTCCATCCCCCCTCGCCCCCCACATCCATCAGTCCTCAGTTTTTGTCAGCATTCAAGAGTCTCTCATGGTTTGCCTCTCTCCCTTTCCCCCACCATTTCCCCCCTTCTTCTTCCCCTTGTTCCTCAGTTAAGTTCCTCCTTCTCTGCCTGACTTATTTCGCTCAGCATAACACCCTCAAGGTCCATCCATGTTGCTACACATGGCCAGATTTCATTGTTTCTCATTGCCATGTAGTAGTCCATGGTATAGATAAACCACATCTTCTTGATCCATTCGTCCGTTGATAGACACTTAGGCTCTTTCCATGTTTTAGCTATTGTGGAGAGTGCTGCTATGAACATTGGGGTAAGAAAAAGCGAATCTTAAGTAGGCTCCACACTCAGCACTCGATCTCATGACTCTGGGATCATAACTTGAGACAAAATCAAAAGTCATATGCTCAACTGACTGAGCCACCCAGGTGTCCCTGGATACAAGTGCTTTATCAGATATATGATATGCACATATTTTCTCTCAGTCCATAGCATGTCTTTTCATTCTCCTAACACTGTTTTCCTAAGAATGAAAGGTTTAAATTTTGATGAAGTCTAATTTAGAACTTTTTTCTCTTATAGATCATTCTATTGATGTTGTTTATAAGAAACTTTGCCTTACCCAAGATAACACAGATATTCTTCTATGTTTTCTTCTAGAAATTTTGTAGTTTTAGGCTTTACATTTAAGTCTACAATCCACTTTGACTTAACTTTTTTTAATGTGCTATGAGCTGTGGATAAAAATTCATTTCTTTGCATACAAATGTTCACTTATTCCATCTTTATTTGTTGAAATCGCCATCATTTCTCCACTGAATTGTCCTTTACATTTTTGCCAGAAATCAATTGACCAAAAATGTGTGAATTTCTTCCTGGACTTTCTGTTCTATTCCACTGATTTACTTGTCCATCTTGACAACAATACCGCAGTGTCTTCATAAGAAGACTTGAAGTCAGATAGTACAAGTTCTCCAACTTTATTCTTTTTTTAAAGTTATTTTAGCTATTCTAAATTCTCTGCATTTCTATAGGAATTTTAGAAATCGCCTGTCAATTTCTAAGGAAAAAAAATCTGACAAGATTTGTTTAGAATTGCATTGAATCTATAAATCAATTTGGGGGGAACTGACATCTTAACAATTTTGAATCTTCTAATTCATGAATATAATATAGCTTCCTATTTATTTAAGTCATCTTTAATTACTCTCAGTATGTTTTGTAGTTTCCAAGCCTTGCAAATTTTTTGTAAGATTTATCCTTATATTTTGCAATATTATATATGATAGTAAATTGTTCTATTTTTAAAATTTCAGTTTTTAATTTTTGTTGCTAATCCACAGAAATATAATTGACATTTGTATATTGATTTTATTTAGTGTAACATGGTTAAACTCATGCAAATCCTGGCAGCTTTTTGTAGACTTAATAGGATTTTCTGTGTAGACAATTATTTTGTTAGCTAATAATAACTATTGTAATTCTTCATTTATAATTTATATACCATTTGTTTCTCTTTTTTGTCTTACTAACTGACTAGACTCTTCAGGATAATGTTTAATAGAAGTGGTGAAAGCAGACATTCTTGACTTGTTCCTGGTAGAGGGAAATTATTAGTCTTTAACCATTAAGTATGTTAAATAGAGGTTTTTCACAAATGCCTTTTATCAGGTTGATGAAGTTCCTTTCTATTCTCAGTTTGCTGACAGTTTTTGTCAGGAGTAGATTTTAGAGGTAATTGAATACCTTTTTTACACTTATTAAAATGATCCTACAGTTTTCCTTTTTTAGCCTATAAACATGGTAGAGATTACATTGATTGGTTTTTAATATTAAGCCAGACCTGCATTCCTGAAATAAACCTCCCTTGTTCACATGTATAATCCTTTTAATGCATTTGTTGAAATGGATCTGCTAAAATTTTAAGGATTATTGTATCTATGTTCCCAAGAAATATTGGTCTTCAGTTTTTCTGTCTTACATTTTTTTTTTTGTCTGGGCTTTGGTATCAGATTAATGCTGTTTCTTTTAGAATTAGTGTGGAAGTATTACTTCTTTTTCAATCTTCTGCAAGAGCTTATATAGAACTGATAATATTTATTCCTGAAATGTTTAGATTTCACTAGTAAAGTGAAACCCTTCTTTGAGGAAGGTTTTAAACTATTCTATTTCTTTAACAAAGAAAATGTTTATTTTTTTCTTGAGTAAGCTATTTAGTAATTGTCTTTCAAGAAATTTGTCCATTTTATTTAAGTTGTCAAGTATTTTTGATATAAGATCATTTATAATATTTCTTTTTATTAGGCTTTAAATATATATAAAGTTTGTAAAATTTGTAAAACCCCTGATCACTCTGGCCAGGGGTTTACCAAGAACTAGCTTTGGGTTTTATTGATTCTCTCTATGTCTTTATTTTTAAGTTTTTTATTTAAATAGTTTCTGCTCTGATCTTTATTATTTCCTTTTTCTGCTTCATTTGGATTTAATTTGTTGTTTTTTTTCTACATTCTTAAGATAGAAGCTGAGGTCATTGATTTAAGACCTTTTTTATAGTGAAGGTATTTAGTGCTGTAGATTTCCCTCTAAGTACTGCCTTAGCTACATTCCATAAATTTTAATGTTTTATTTCCATTTTAATTCAGGTCAAAATACTTTCTAATTTCCCTTTGATATCGCCTTTGACCAAAGGATTATTTAAGCATTTTTTATGTTTATTTATTTTTTGAGAGAGAGAGACACAGAGTGCGAGTTGGGGAGACAGCATAGAGAGCAGGAGACACAGAATTCGGAGACTGCAGGCTCCTAACTGTTGGCACACAGCCTGATATAGGGCTGGAACTCATTAACAGTGAGAGGAACCCTGAGCTGACCTAGGACACTTAACTGACTGAACCACCCAGGTGTTCCTGACCAAAAGATTATTTAGAAATATACTGTTTAGGGGCGCCTGGGTGGCTTAGTCGGTTAAGCGTCCGACTTTCGCTTAGGTCATGATCTCGCGGTTCGTGGGTTCGAGCCCTGCGTCGGACTCTGTGCTGACTGCCAGCTCAGAGCCTGGAGCCTGTTTCAGTCTGTGCCTCCCTCTCTCTCTGGCCCTCCCTTGCTCGCGCTGTCTCTCTCTCTCTCTCCTAGAAAAAAAAAAAAAAGAAATATACTGTTTAGTTTACAAGTATTTTGTAAATTAAATAATACTGATATCTTTCTGGTTTTGATTTCTTTATTTTAAGTTTGTTTACTTTGAGAGAGAGAACACAAGCAGGTGAGGGGCACAGAGAAGGAGAGAGAGGATCCCAAGCCAGATCCACACCATCAACACAGAACCTGATGAGGGGCTCAAACTCACAAACTATGAGATCATAGTTGAGATCAAGAGTTGAGATCAAGAGTTGGTAGCTTAGCTGACTGAGCCACACAGGCACCCCTGGTTTTGGTTTCTAATTTAATTTCATTTCAGTGAGAGAACATCATTTGGATGACATGAATCCTTTTAAATTTTTTGAAACTTATTTTATGGGGCTCAGAGTATGATCTATCTTGGTGAGCATTCTCTTTATATTTAAAAAGGATGTTTACTTCTGTCTTTGAGTAAAGTGTCCTATAAGAGTAAGATAAAGTTGGCTTATAGTGGTGTTCGAGTATTCTATAACCTTAACTGATTTTCTGTCTACTTCTACCATTTAATGAGGAAGGGATTGTGGACTCTTTTTTTCCTTCTTCTTGCAATTCGATCAGATTTACCTTCAAGTATTTCTGAAGCTTTGGTGTGTGTGTGTGTGTGTGTGTGTGTGAGTGTGTGCGTGTGTGTGTGTGTGCCTAAATGTTTAGAACTGGATATACCTTTTTGATGAGTTGACACTTGTATCATTATGAATTTACCCTCTTTATCTACAGTAATGGATTTTTTCTGCAATATCTACTTTGACATTAATTTAGCTACTACAGGGTTTGTTTTTTCTTCGTTTTGAGGGGGATTGGACTAGTATTAGCATGGTATATCTTTTGACATTCTTTTAACCTATTTGTGTGTTTACTTTCAAATTTTATTATAGACAGGATAAAGTTAGGTCTTTTTTTTAAAGTCTAGTCTGACAATCTTTTATTTTTAAATGGGATATTGTGACCTTTAGCAATTATATAGTTAATTACAGGTATGGTTTCTATTTCCTCATAGTCTTACAGGTTCTTTATTCCTTTTTCCTTTTTTCACTTTCTTTGGATGAACTGAGCATTTTCATGATTTCATTTTATTTTTTCTTGTTGGCTGATAATGTGTAGATAATTTTTTTTGAGATTTTAGTGGTATGGCTTATAACATACATCTTGAATTTATCACAGTCTACCTTCAAGTAATATTATACTTTTATACATAGTGCAAGAAACTTGCAAAAATATGCTTCCTTTTCTCTCCTCCAAGCTTTTCTGCTGTCATTATCATATATTTTTATATGTATGTTTTAAACATCAAAATATGTTTTGTGGGTTTTTTTTGTTTTATTTATTTTAATTTTTTAAATGTTTGTTTAGTTTTGAGAGAGACAGAGAGAGAGAGCAAGCAGGAGCAGGGGAGGGACAGAGAAAGTGGGGGACACAGAATCCCAAGCAGGCTCCAGGCTCTAGGGTGTCAGCAGAGAGCCTGACAGGAGGCTTAAACTCTGGAATAGAGAGAACACAACCTAAGCCTTGGTGGCTTAACTGACTGAGCCACCCAGGCACCTCTGTTGTTTTTGTTTAAAATAGTCCATTATTTTCTTAAGAGATTTAAATAAAAAGAGAAAAATATTTTTATTTACTCCTTCAACTATTATTTCCAGCACTCTTCACTCCATTGCATAGACCCAGGATCCCATCTGGCATAATTCTCCTTCTGTTTAAAGGACTTGCTTTAATATTTCTTGAGTACAGGTTTGGTGACAATAAATGCGTTCAGCTTTTGTGTAACTTAAAAAGTGCTTATTGTGCTTTCTTATTTTAAAGATATTTTTATTGGTAATGAATTTTAGGTTGACAAGATTTTTTTTTTGTTAATTTCAGTGCACTAAGTTTTAGCTTGTACCAAGAAAACTACTGCTCTTTAATTTTACCCTCTGTGTATAATGTATCTTTTTTCTCTGACATCTTTTTTTTTTCTCTGACATCTTTTAAGATTTTCTGTTTCACTGGTTGTAAACAATATGCTTATCATGTGCCAGAATGCCTCCCTCTTCATCTTTACTTATGCTTGAGGTTTGGTGAATCTCTTAGATCTTGGCTTATAGTTTTTATGAAATTTAGAGAAATTTTGGTCATTCAAATATTTTGCATCCCTCTCTTTTTTGAGGACTCTGATGACATGTATATAGTTTACACTTGAACAATACAGGTTTAAACTGCACAGGCTCATTTACACATGGGCTTTTTGTTTTAATTAACACTGTACAATACTGTAAATATGTTTTCCCTTCCTTATGATTTTAATAACATTTTCTTCTCTTTAGCTTCCTGTGTTGTGAGAACACTGTATATAATACATATAGCATACAAATTATGTGTTAATCAAGTGTTTATGCTATCGGTAGGCTTTCAGTCAATAGTAGGTTATTAGTAGCTAGATTTTGGGGGAGTCAAAGTGATACAAAAATTTTCAACTTTATGGGAGGTTGTTACCCCAATCTTCAAGTTGTTCAAGTGTCACTTGTATTTGGTTGCTTAAATTTGTCCCAAGGTTCACTGATGTTCTTCTATTCACTTCTTTTCTCTCTAATTTTATTTTGTATGGTTTCAATTGCTATGTTCAAGTTCACTAATTCTTCAGCAATGTCAAAACCAATATTAATCCTATCCAGTGTATTCTTTATTTCAGACGTTGTGTTTTCAACTTTTGAAGTTCAATCTGAGTCTTTTATTCTCTTCCATATTTCTATATAATGTGTACAAATTTTTTTCTAGCTTTTTGCATATATGAAATAAGTATTGTTGTAATAGCTGTTTTAATATCTTTTCTTACTAATTCTATCACTGTGTTAAGTATGAGTCCGTTTCTATTGATCAACTTTTCTTCTCATTGAGGATTGTATTTACCTGTCCCTTTACATGTCTGGTGATTTTTGTTTGAATGCCATACATTTTGGAAATTTCACCTGTTGGGTGCTGGATATTTTTATATTCCTATACATTTTCTTGAGATCTTGTTCAGTGATGCAGTAACAATAAATTGCTTGGAAACAGTCTAAGTCTTTTAAGTTTTACATTTATGATTTGTTAAGAAGGACCAGAGTAGCATTTAATCTGGGTTTAATTTTTCTCCAGTCTTAGACAAGATGTGTTTCAGACAACTGTCCATCTGAGTGTTGGGAACATTATTTTGACTCTGTGTGAACACTGGGCATGATTTCCTCAAGTCCTTTTAGGCAGTTCTTGCCCCAGTCTTAGTTTCCTGAAACAGATTCACTGATCAGTACTTAACTGAATACTACAGATCTCAAGAAGTCCCCCTGTATATATCTCTCTCTCCTCTCAGGTGTTCTGCCTTGTGAAATCTAGCAACCATGGGTTCCCCAGCCTTACAGTTCTGTATTCTCTCAAGACCACTAGATTCTGCCTGAGTTCCCCCTCCCTGCAGTAACAGACTACAAATTTTTCTATACAACAACTTGGGGCAATCACGGGACTCCCTTCCTTTGTTCCCCATTTCTCTGGGATCATCACCTGATGCTCTAGGTGTCAAATGCCATTTTTTGTGTGTGCTTTTTGTATGATTTTATGGTTATTTCAAGCTGTGGGATAAATTCAGTCCCTGTTACTCTACTTTGACCAAAAATCAAAGTCTCTCAGTCTTAGATTGATTCAAAAAAATCTTTTCTAGAATACATTGCTTCAGAGCTCATTTTTGAAATTCCAAATGAATACAATACATGATTAACAAATATAAAGTTTAAGGTATATTACTATACTTTCTGAATCCATAAACATGCTTTCTAAAATTCTCTTTCCTTTAGTCTTACCAGGTATGTGTTTCAAATCTGCAGCTTTATTTTGTTCATATTGCTGACTGATTACTCTCTTCGTAAAAGAGTCAACTATGTTGGACTGAAAAAGTGGGGGGGTTATTTTTCACCTTTTTTGGTTGTTACCAGATGCTATGATTGAAAAGTTAAATTCAGCTTAAGTTTAAACACAAATAAATTAGTAACACTACTTCCCTGAATTAGAAGTAGTTTCATTTCTTTTGTCTTGATGCTTAAAATTTCTGTGAGTTTAATACTATTGAGAAAGAAATGCTTCTCACCCTTTCAAGAGCAGGTAAGGAGCTGGCTTAGAGGAGGATTGGAAATCTGATCTTTATCTTTTGGGTTTGCAGCTTTTAGGAATGGCACCATCCCTGCCTCTAACTGGCTCTGCTGCTCTGTCTCCTGCACCTATTACTGGTGCTCAACTAACACGGACTAAAAACAAGCTTCCTTTTTGTTGCCCATCTACAAATTTGATAAGAGTGAAATTTGAGCTAGCTTACGATTTTAATCAGTGCTGTCTAAGGCTTTATTGTCAGGCCATCAGGCATTGGGCCAAAGATGAAAGCTGCCCAGAACCTCACATCAATTTAATTGTTTTTTAAAGACACAGAATAACAACTGGGAGAATACAATGTTCGCTGCATTTGGGGTTTGTTGAGATTCTGTTGGTTTATTTTAGGGTGAAGTTTTAGGTTAAAACAACATCGAGGACATTCCTGAAGGAGGAATTCATAACCAAACAACTCACAGCTCAGGAAGAGAAAGGGTATATATATGGATGGGGAAAAGAGCTGACCTCCATATGTCTCTATCGAGGTAGGGGCAGGATGGGGACAGAGTCTGATCTAGCACACGCTAGGCCTTTGGTTGTTTGAAACTCGCTAAACAACCAGGCTATATATAGAAAGATGTGAAGGAACAGATGAAGTCTAACTCAGCCTAGATCTTGGCATAAGCAACTGGCATCAAGTCATCCATGAACAAGCTAAGGGCAAGTGAGACAGATCATCTCAAGAACAAAGTCAGGGACAGGAGCTAGGCTGGCAAAGCCTCTGAGCCATCCATTTTTCCAACCACTCCAGAGCCCCTGCTCTGGGCCAGGCACTGTGCTCTTCATGGAGAACAGATGCACTAGAGTCAGGCCCTGCCTTCAGGTGAAGTTAAGGAAGTTCCAGGAAAGAAATGTTCCCTCTGTGATGCAGTCACCTTTTCTTGGTACGAAAAAAGGCAGCATAAAGCAGCAAACATCAACAGAAAAACCTGGTATGGGCTTTGAGGGTGAATCAGAATTTCTCCTCTTCTGAAATGACTCTCCAATTCTCCAAGCTCCTTGCTTTCTTCCTTTACCCTGACTCTCTCTTTCTCTTCCACAATCATACACATGTGTGCATGTGCATGCACACACACATGTGTGTGCACGTGCATAGTAGCAAAAATGAGTCAAACAATTACCTATAATGTAATTGGAGATCTCTAAAACTGATACAAGGAAAGTTTATGGGAAACAGGTGAGGGAGAAATCAACTGTTAGAGAAAGGAAGAGACAGAAATTTCTAGTAAAGAAGCATTTGAGCTACATTTTTTTAAAAAAGGAACCCACTAAGTGGTTAGAGGAAGAAAGTAGAACACTGAAGGGAGACAAACAATGTGGTCAAAAGCTCAAGGTCATGGAAAGGACTAGAGTGGTCTGTGGGACTGAAACATTTGGGGTGAAGAAGCTGGGGGGTAGAATCAGCTATGAGGGACCCCCAGACTCCAAACTCTCTGACATGTGCAATCTCCATGTTTTGGAAAGCTGGTATGGACACTTAAATGGAGAACAAAGTGTCACATGGGGAGTGACAGAAAGTAAGGAAATCAATACAAAAATTGCTGTAATAGTCTAGGCAAAAGATATTGATGGTTTTTCACATTCCAGAATATTCTTGGCCTGAGAATTTTATGAGCAAATCAAATTAGAACTAACATATTTATGTTCATAAAACAACATAATTGGGGGAAGTGAGCTCACAGATTTCTTTTTGTTTCCTCTTAATTCCCTTTCCGATACACACAAAAAAAGATTTTTCCTTTCATGGCTTTAAAGTTTTCAGAAATTCTACATCTCTACTTTTCACATCTAGCAGGAATTTGGGCATAGAGAAGGTGGTTAATAGATAACGTTGCCCTTAGAGAAAAGTAACACAGAATAAAATATAACTCTGGGTGACCTGCTGTTGTTCCACAGAAGTGCAAACAGCACACTCCCTATAAGTGCCATTAATGCAACCAGGGAGCATGAACAAGGGCCATTATTGCTGCTGGTCGATCATCTACACCAAGTGCATTCTTCATAGGCAGATCAAGCCTTGCATTTTGCCTCCTCCCTTTGTCCCTCATAACTGGAAAATGCAAAGAGATAAAACAAAATGTGCATAGGGAGACTGCCATTTAATTTTTAACTCCTCTTTCCAAAATGCACTGAAACCTATTTCAGAGACAAGGAGCTGTAAAAGGAGCATCTGAACCCTTAGCATAAGCCACCGCTCTGCTGTCAAGGACCAACAGGGCATCAAGAGCAGACTTCCCTCCCTCTCTTTAAGGATATACCACTTCCCTACTTGTTTCTTGTATTTTTTTCTAGAGGGTAATAAGTGAAAATATGACCTGGGTTTTGGTACATTAATGCAAAACATTAACAAATAAATATATGTAATGCAGTATATGACTTCAAAAAATAACACAAAAGCTTTCCTTTATCAATAGCCAACACATACACATTGAGTTCTAATATGTGTTTAGATAATATAACAACTTATTTGTTTTTCTGGGTTCTTCTCTCTTCCATCTCTGCTTTTTCTTTCTATTGTTATTTCCTCAGAAATCATTCTGAAGAAATGAATGATCTGAGAATGCCTGCTATTGATTTTCCAAGCCATCTGCTTTCCTTGCTGACTCCTAACTTTTTTCCTTCTTTTTGCCCTGTCTCAGAACCAGTCTGAAGCTCCAGGTTAATTCGAGATAGAAAGATGGTGTCTTATGACAAGATCTACCAGAGAAAGGTAATCAGGCCAAATGAAGCCTCTGGGTGTCCCCCATGTTTGTTCACCCCCTGAAGAAGCACAGCTCTGGCTACCATTTCAAAGCTATCATCAAAGCTCTGCTTGTTAGTCTAGTCTTTGCTAGCATGTCTAGTTAGTAGACTAGTTAATCTGAATTTCTACTTCAGTGATTGGAAAAAATCAGAACTTAAGACCTTTATATTTACCCACAGAGACACCCAGATGATCATGCTTCTCTTATTGGCCACCAGGCTCACTACACAGGCACTTTTACAAATATAAACTTTTGGCCAAGCTGTTTGCTTTTCTGGGAAACTAGAGCATGACTGAGGGGGGCAAACGTTTGCAAAGTTTATAGAGAAGAGCTTATCCTGAGGCTGAAGCATGACTTCAAAGCTTAAAAGCCAAACATTGATGTCTGGCATGAATTTCTCACATGGCAACCTCAAGTTTAAGATCAACAGTTGGTAATATTTAGTGAAAGCCTAGCTGTGTAGTGGTCTGCAGTTAAGCATCACTCTTGTCAAGGGGTTTTAAAAACACACACTAGAGAAATATAGAGATGTATGGGCAGGTATGCATAGTACTTGAAGATATGGCAACAAGGTTTAAAACATAATTGGGATCCCAAACTCAAATGTCTTCAGAGCTTATCAAGTAATGTAAATGTGTAAATGGGGGGTGAGAGCAGGGAGAGATAGGGCATGCAGCAAAGTGAACTCATGCTCTACTGTAAGTCTTTGAATTCCTATTATTTTAAATATGTATTTTGAGACATGTCCATAGACTTCAATGGCCTGTGGACTACATCCTGAGACCCCCTGAATACTGATATGCTGCCAGAACATTTATTCCTCTATTACTCTTGCTGACACTAAATTTCATCACCATAGATGCCATCCAATCAGTAATAGGGTTTATCAACACTTGTTGACCTCAGTAGTTGAGGCAGAGGGTGGAGGACGACTGCAAAAAGATGTCATCCATCCATGCGTACCATCACAAAAGATACAAATCTCTGTCTTCCAGAAGCTAAAGGACATAAGGTTAGTAAATAAAGAGCCAGATTGTAAAGCAATGCCAAGAAGATTGGTACAGGCAATCCACACCACAGAGTGTCGGAGTGGGAGATGTCCATTCAGATGTGGTCAACTGGAAAAGCATTATAAACTATTTGGAATTTTCACTATGCTTGAAGAAAGGGGAGAGGTTTGAGATACAGAGATGGAGTAATATAAGTTCAGACTTTTCACTTATGATAAAAAAGTTAACTTCAAAAATTAAAATTACAAATTGACATCCATGCTGCCTCCAAAGACTAACCGAGTCCATCTGTGGAGCTTGATGAAGATGACAAAGAGAAACTTTGGAAAAGACTAGAATGGAATCTGGAGATGGGCTGTAAAAGCATAAATGATCCAGAACAAAGAAAAAGAACACAAAGGCTGGGTGGACAACTCCTCCCCTTCATTGTGAAATCTTCCAGAGTCCATATATCACTCTGCAATTCCAAGCTATAGTGACAGTACCAACAGCTTGGATGCTTTCTTCAAAGGGGAGTATAAGTTAATCCAGAAAAAAAATGTAATTGTCATAATATTTGTGTCAGCCCAGCACTTTAAGACTACTTACTAATATAGTTTTTTCCAGCTCCATTTGTTGTGCAAGAGCCCATAATTAACCTTCCGCCAGTGATTCATTTTGGTTGGAATTAAAAACCTTTGCAAAAAAAATTGAATTTCTAGTATGGCTATCATCTGAGGACATCTAAATTATTCATAAACAATATTCTGTCTTCATTATTGTATCCATTTGAGTTCTTGGGTTGCAAACAGCCAAAACCAGATTGAGTTAATTTAGGTAAAAATGAAATTTATTGAGTGGCTCACAGAAAGAGTGGCAAGGCTGAAGAAACAGACTTCATAAAGGAGTAAATATTTATTTCTGGAGAAACATCCATGAATTAATGAATAAATGAATGAATGCTCATGATTTTCCATGTCTTCCTAACATTGAGATTCCAAGGGGAGAATGTGATTGAACTTGGGATCTCAAGCTCACTCCATGGCAGGTGAATCAGAGACATCTTGGACACCAGGCCAATAGAATTATCCAATAGAAAAAGTATTGTTTTCCAAAGGAAAACTGAGGTGTGATTTCAAAGGAGTATAGGATGGATCCGTGACTCAAAAACAATGGAGTATCATACATAAATGTAGCATCACTATAACTATGATATTGCCCATGGAAAAAAGATTTTTGAATGTCAAATCAACTGTAGTAATGTCATGTTCAAGTACACATGAAAACTGCCTGGCTCTTGACCATTAACCCTGCTTTAACTTACAGCAATGTAAAATAGGAAGATACCAACAGATGTGGTGTCATGATCTTCTAAATAAGATGATGCTTGCAAGCATTAGTGAATCTTCCTAGAATCAAAAGGATTATTTGGGCAAGTTTTAAAGGGCAGGCAAGGAAAAGAACATTATTTTGCTGATACTTCTGACCAGGGGTTGGAGGGAAATCAGTATCTTGTGAAAATTTCTCTTTATGCTTTTCAGATTCTTGTTGATTTTAGACTAATGTTATCTATCATTTGTTGTTAGCTTAATCCCTCAATCATCAGAAGAGCTAGTATGTTATGTTTTCTTTATTAAAAAAATAATTATATTTAAACATAAAAATCAGAAAAATCTAGAACAAAACAAACCAGAATGATTGATTATCTTAACAGGGTGGTGATTTCTTTCCCCACAAAAGTTGCCAAGCAAAAGTAACTATTGGCCAAGGCAGAACCATCCTGCATTGTCTCACTAATGGTTAGATCTTATAAGCAATGATAAGAACTGTAATTCTAAATCTATTTAACACCAATATGGAATCTCAAAACACAACCAGACAGTTACATAAAAGAAATATATTATCATTTTCACCCAGAAATTGCTTAAATCTTAACACCTGAAGAGGCTAAATTGAACTTGTGTATGAAAAGTTATATAACTAATGAAGAGAATTATATATTTCTCGAACAAGATGGACCATTACTTTGAAACAAGCTCCTAGAGCAGTTGAAGCAAGAAATTCTAGTGAAAACAAGGATCTTTAAATGGAAATGACTTCACTGTTAATGATATTTCTAAGTTCTATACTTTGATGTAGTGGAAGAGCATGAGAGCACAACAGAGCAAACTATGAATTGCACTGAAACAGACAATATCCAAGACAGCAAAAATTGGGAATATAAAAACTTTAGGAGACTATCCGAGAAAGAAAAAGAGCTCATAAAATCTCGTGAACCTCTGAATGTAATAATCAGTGATAAAGTATCTGTTTTACATGGTAAATATGTAAAATTAAAATCCTTTTTAAATAAAGTAAAATGCTGTTAAAACAATATCAATTGAAATTCAAGTATTTATGTATTATTATCAAACTGGTAATTCTAGAGATGAAGCTCTTCAAGGGGTGCTGGATCTCCAATCTGGTTTTGTTTTTTTCTAAGTGATCTTGACACCTCATATGGGGCTCGAACTCATGGCCCTGAGATCAAGAGTCACATGCTCTTCTGACTGAGCCAGCCAGACACCCCTCCAGTCATTTTTTAAAGTGCTTAATGAATGGAAACAATCTCAAACTCCCTGTCAATAAGAACTGATTAAATAAATACTGATGAATGCATTCAATGACATACCATACAGCCATAAAAAAGAATAAAGTTGTCTATCATGTCCTGATATAGAAATCAAGGTCTAGATCTATTTATTTTAGCCATCATTTGAGTAAAAAGAGAAATAAGTAAGGAAATGTTTGCACATTTTCTGCCACATGCTGTGAATATCTTTGAAGGATGCATCAGAAACTGGTAAGTCTGGTTGCTTCCGAAGAGATCTGGGGAGCTGGGGCAGTAACTAAAGAAAGTGTGGTTTTTATTCTACGTCCTTTTTCTTTTTATTTAACAAATTTTTAAAATTCTTCTTTGTTTTTGAGAGACAGAGTACAAGCAGGGTTGGAAAAGAGAGAGACAGAATCCGAAGCAGGCTCCAGGCTCTGAGCTGTCAGCACAGAGCCCAATACGGGGCTTGAACCCATGAACCGTGAGATCATGACCTGAGCTGAAGTCAGATGCTTAACCAACTGAGCCACCTATGCACCTCAATCCTTTATTCTTTTGGATTACAACAATGCGAATGTACTACCTATTCCTTATATGAAAAAAATTCATTCTCTCTCTCTCTCTTTCCCACACACACACACTCTCTCTCTCTGCCCCTCCCCTGCTCACACTTTATCTCTCAAAAATAAACATTAAGAAAAAAGAAAATTTATTTTAAAAAATTTCAAGTTATTAAATTGATTTAAAAATGGACAAAATTATGATATATCAAATCCAGAAAGAATTACCTGGTGTTACTATCAAAAGAAATTTCGTCAGTTTGGTAGAGTACCTTCATAGTAAAATGGTGATTGGTCTCAACCTTCACGGACACCCTATTGTTTCCTTGGGCCTCTGTTAGGAAAATTAAAACCCTCAGTTACCAAGTGGTAACAGGCAAATCCATTGGTACTGAGTAGAGCCAACAGCACCACTAGAGATAATCTTCATTATTCTTTCAGCTGGAAGACAGAGCCAGACACAAAGTGTACTCATTAGAAAGATATGTAAGGTATATAGCATTCTTAATTTTTCATAATGCAACCTAAAACTTCTGTTCTGAGACCCCTCTGCCAAAGTGTAATATCTCCCCTTCCTTCCCAAGAATGGCATCTAAGGTCTAGGAAGACTTCATTGTGCCAGGGGACTAGGGCAGGGGAGGAAGGTGGCATCATATTGTGCATGAAGGCATCTGTTAAGATGTTCATCACCCCACCTAGTCCCCCATCACAGTCTATCCCTTGTGTCTAAGAGGGTCTTCAATTATCCCCAAATAAATGAGCCTATCTGTAAGGGAAATCTTAGATTCTACATATAAGGGAAATCATATGGTATATATCTTTCTCTGTATGACTTACTTCCCTTAGTATAATACTTTCTAGATCCATCCATGTTGTCATAAATGGCAAGATTTCATTCATTTTTACAGATGAGTAATATTCCATTATATATATATAATCACATCTTTTATCCATTCATCTATCAGTGGCACACTTGGGTTGCTTCCATATCTTGGCTATGTAAATAATGCAGCAATAAACATAGAGGTGCCTGTGTCTTTTTGAATTAGTTTTTGTTTTCTTTGGATAAATATTCAGTAATGAAATTATTGAATCATATAGCATTTCTATTTTTGATTTTTTAAGGAATCTCCATACTGTTTTCCACAGTGGCTGTACCAATTTGCATCCCCCCCCCACACACACACACAGTGCACAAAGCCTCCCTTTTCTCCACATGCTCACTAGCACCTGTTACTTCTTGTCTTTTTGATACCAGCCATTCTGATAGGTATGAAGTGATACCTCATTATGGTTTCCATTTGCATTTCCCTGATGATGAGTGATGCTGAACATCTTTTCATGGGTCTCTTGGCCATCTGTATGTCTTCTCTGGAAAAATGTCTTTTAAGATCATCTGCCCATTTAAAAATTTTTTTAATTAGCATTCTTTATATACTGTGGGTATAAACCCCTTATATACAATTTGCAACTATCTTCTCCCAGTCAGTAGGTTGCCTTCTTATTTTATTGATGATTTCCTTCATTGTGGAAAAAATTTCATTTTGGTGGTCTCAATAGTTTATTTTTGCTGTTGTTTCTCTTGTTCAGGAGACATATCTAGAAAAATATTGCTAAAGCAATGTTCAAGAGATAACTGACTGTACTTTCTTTTGGAGTGTTACTGTTTCATGTCTTACATTTAGGTCTTTGTGCATGATCAGCCTGAGCACTCAATGAAGGGGAAGTTCAGAGGACAGAAAGCATCAGTCAAAGAAAACCTTGGTTAATATTTCATAATATTATGCAATCATACACAAATGCAGAGGATGAAAAAATCCTTGAGGATGAATTTGAATGTATGAAAAAGAAAAATTAGAAGAGAACTATGAAAACTTTACCTATCACAGATGTCTACTAACTTTTTTCTTTCTTTCTTCCTTCCTTCCTTCCTTTCTTTCTTTCTTTCTTTCTTTCTTTCTTTCTTTCTTTCTTTCTTTTTTTCTTTCTTTCTTTCTCTCTTTCCTTCTCTTTGTCTTTCTCTCTGTCTCTCTGTCTCTCTCTCTCTCGTAGCTCAGGATATCTGAATGCTAAACACTTCTTGGCAGAACATGTGGAAAATATTTGTTTGCCAACTTACACATTTTGGTTGTCTTACTTTTTTTTCCCTCAAGTCCAGCATCCACTTAGGACCAAGCTAGCTTGCTCATGGAAAGGAGAGGGTTCTTGCTTGACTATGACCCTAACAGCCATCTGAGAACAAATCACGTCCCGACATCAGCTACAAAGAAAAGGATACAGATCCAAAATCCTAAGAACTTCAGAGTGGGTGCAGTTTGCCCCTTGTTCCAAGTCCTAAGAAACCGAGGGCTCTGACTCATGTGCAATAGAAAACACCCAGCTTCCTTCTCCAGAGACGTTCTTGAGCACTACCTGGGACTCTATTGGTCGAACATTCAAACACACAACATTCTCACTCAACATGAGTCAGTTGAACTGAGAGTTCATTACTTGAGCAATTAAATATTAAGATTAGGAGGGACAGTGGTGTTCAGTTGTAAGTCTATAGAATGTGGGCTCAGGAACTGAGGCCAAATCCTGGCTCTTCCATGTGCCAGCTGTGTAGACTTGAGCAAGTGACTGAGCCTCTCTGTGCCTTATTTGAAACATCTGTAAAAGAAGGATAACAGAAGTTCTTAGTAGGCTTTTCATGATGAATAAATGAGAATATGTTGAGAGGAGGCTTTATATGGTGCCTCACTCAGAATGCCTCAGTAAATGCCAGTTCATATGATTTTTTAATTGCATGGACAAATCACTGCTATGACATTCCTAAGAAATGGTGCAAATCACCCTAAAAAGTGGTAAGTGACAAGACCAGAGTATGATGTCAGGAAAATGAGAAAGAGACAGAAAGGGTTGAACAATGTTTTTCAACAGCTGGCATACCGACCCATCAGTAGGCATGGGCTTCCTTAACCCACACCCCTGGACAGCCCTCCACTCCCTCCCAAAAAATAGAGAATGATAAAGGACAGGGACCAGAGAATGTTGTCTCTCTTTCTTAATGCTGACAAGAGCCCCCAACTGGTACATCTCAAAGCTGATCCCTGCCCATCTCCATGCAGGCTGGCAGAAGATCAGATGGGCAGAGCCCTCTAGGTGCTGCTATCTTTCAGGCCCCCTCTCTGAGCTTCCCAGCATTCTCCTCAGGGAATGTAGCCTGTTGGTAGAGGTGATCCTCCTACCTTTTCCCTGTTTTTCTAGAGGATTTCACTCATGCTCAACCCTTCCTTTCTAAGGAAATCAAGAAAGTTATTCTTCAAAAGACAGGGCTGGTGCCTAAGGTATTGCTAAGTGTTCCCTACCAGCTATAAAATAGCTACAAGTTTTATGTAATTACAAATTTAATGATACATAAAATTCATTATTTAAAGTAAGAAAAGTGGTTTTTAAAGTCTTTGAATCTTGCTCACAGGGTAAAATATATATTGTGTGAAAAGAACAGTGTGACAACAGGCACAATGGAAGTTAACAGGTATTACTACTCACTCCTACATTATTTTCCACTTTTCCTCTTGCCCTTGCAATCTAGTCTTCCTCTGCCTCACACAAACCTCCCTCAAAAACTCAGTGTTTGCACACGATACCCTGTAACCCGACCCCAAGTCCAATAATAGTCATGGAGAGAAACTGTGCCAAAGCGCATGAATCATAATCAGCTTAAGAAACATAACCAATACCCACCTACTTATTAACTGATATCTTACCCTTTACCTTAGAACTACCTTCTGAGAACATGGAGAGGTTCTGAAGAGACATCTTCTTGGATGTACAGCTTCATAACTGGCCTTACCACAGTTGCTAACAGATCCTGCCCACAGTTGCTAATGGACAGTCATGGGTCCACTGTCAACATTCATTCATTCAACAAACATCAGCACCATTTGAGCCAAGGCCTAAAGGAAGTGTGAGAGTCAGATAGCCCACCATCACCCTACAGCTCAAAGTTTCCCAGCAGCTCAAAGTTTCAAGGCAATAGAGAATTCCACTTCTCTCCATACCAAGACTGAGTCTCCTGCAAGAGTTTAACTCAATCTCCCAATAACTGAAGGGAGTGTTTAATCTCTCCTCAAGTTAAAATCCTGCCAGAACCCACAATGGTGGCTCATAGATTGATGAAAGAGAAAAATGGAAAAATGAAGAACAGAGAGCAAGTAGAAAAGATGGAGAAAGAAAACAGGCAGAAAAGGAATACCCACATGGATCAGAGACACCATATACCAAACCTATGACATGTAACCTTGGATCTCAGTAGTTATATCTCATAATGTGCCAACATGAATGCATACTCTGGACATGGTGCAGGATCACTGAAGTATCTCAAGAAGCAAAAGAAGCAAGCCTAAAAGTCTTTGAATCAACAATGTGTGAACATGTAAAACACAGCACTACACAAACACAGGCCCCAAACACACTGTCTCAACACTAGTACTTATACTGATTAAAGCAACCACATATTTGGTATCTATTTGTGCAGACTAATGCAGGCAATTTTGCCTGAGCACCAATAATTCTATCTCTACAAAAATGCATTTGATTAAATGATAGTTACCCAGTTAAAAAGAGTTCATTTGGGGGTTCCTGGATGGCTCAGTCAGTTAAGCATCTGACTCTTGATTTCTACCTCAGGTCATGATCTGATGGTTGGTGGGCTCAAACCCCACATCAGGCTCTGTGCTGACAGCTGGGAGCCTACTTGGAATTCTTTCCCTCTCCCTCTGCCCCTTCCTGCTCTCTCTTTCTTAAAACAAATAAACAAATATTTTTTTAAAAAAATGATCTCACGGTTTGTGGGTTTGAGCCATGTGGCAAGATTATAGCCACGACCTTAGCAGAGAGTAACAGAGCTAAGTCCTGGATCTTTTCCATGGGTTGTGTTTCTCTGACTTCCCTAACTTAAAGAAAAACACACAAACAACACCAAAAAGACACACAGGTACCCACAAGGTCTTTTCTTTACATCCTGGTCCTGAAAAAGGGTAAAGAGATGCTGGGAGCAAGAGTCTACAAAAGAAGTTTTCAATGTGTTGCCTTCATATGTGACTTCAACTATTTTAAAATAAGCAACCACAGGAATTTTTTCATGAGAAGACATACTGCAATATACTGAGTGAAGCTCTCCAAACCAACTGTATTATAATACTCTTAAAAGTAAAAAATAAAAATATACCAGACCATTCTATGCAATAGGATGCCCTGTGGTTAAATCAGATAGGCAAGTCATTATCCTGCACTAGAGGCTAAAAGGTTCAGGGAGGTTGGCAGGGTAGGGAAAGGGGCAGATAAAAAAGACTGGTTCCCTAAACTATCATCCAGTAATCTGATTATTTTTCCTGGACTATGTAACAAACATGCCTTAGAAGAATGCATTTACTTCCAGTGGTATTCTCTGGAAGATATTTACATGACCCCACTTTCCTTCTGGGCCTATAGAGAAAATCTGAGGATGGGTCTTGCTGTGTTTCCTACCAGGTAGTTGAAAGAGAATGCAAGCAGTAAGTGATTTACTCAAAAATAGATACAGCACTGTGTCAGAGCCAGAGGGAGGCTAGAATCTCCTCTAAGTTCCAATTATCACTCAAATTCCAAATTTTTATGTTGATTTCTCCCATTGTAAGGATATACTGTGCCAAATCAATTAAACATAGGTTTACAGCCTCCGTTTCCTTTCCACTCAAATAGGTTTACAGCCTCCGTTTCCTTTCCACTCAAAATTAAATGGATCCCTATCACATTAGAACTGCAGTGTACTGTTTCTCTATGAAAAAATGATCATGCTCCTATCACTAACTTCTGAAATAAAGATTCAGTTTCATTTTTTGAACCGCGATTAAGCTAGCATTCAACAGAAATATTAAATGAAGCAGATGACTTCAAATGTGCTTAATATCATACTCATGTTGAACTCTAAGTATTTGCTGTTAACTAAAGATCAAGAATTCAGTAGCATTGTATTTTGTAGAATATCAACATGTTTCACTGTTCTTTCTACCCAGTCTTGCTCTGTTCCATCACACTATCCAGGATAAAATGAAAGCAATCTTCTAAAAACCACAGGAGTGCCTGCGTGGCTCAGTTGGTTAAGTGTCTGACTTTGGCTCAGGTCATGATCTTCATGAAGCAGGAGCCTGCTTATCATTCTGTGTGTGTGTGTCTCTCTCTCCCCTTCCCCGTCCCCTGCTCGGGCTCTGTCTCTCTCTGTCTCTCTTTCTTTTTGTGTCTCTCAAAACTAAACATTAAAAAAAATAGAAGCCACAAATTTGATCTCAACACTTTCCCATTTTAACCCTTTAGTGGCTCTCTCATCGTCCTTCGGGTGAAGCAAAAATTCCCCAACATGGCTCCCAAGTTCCCAAATTATCTAGCTCCCTGTCATCCCCTCTATTCATAACAGCTGTCCCTTGACTCTTCATATTCCATGCTCCTGCCCAGCTACAGCTTCTCAAAAACACGACCTCCTGCTTATGATCCTTGCATGCATTGTTCTGTTGTAGCAACTGTTAGTGTGCACTGTGCGTCTGTGTTTTCCTATTTCCCAGATCCGAAGCATCTAAAAGGGTCACACAACTGGGTTTGTTTTTTGTTTTTGTTTTTGCCAGTGATGTGTAGGCAAAAGTGATGAGTCATCTCTAGTCCTGTACCCCAAGTCACCCTCTCTCCCATCTATGCACCTGGAAGTAAAGGGTTGCACAGTTGCAAAATATAATAGCCTGGTCCTGGCATCGCCACTGGAAGAAAGTCATGTGGAAGAGCCAACTCATCCAAACTTGGACTGAATAGGAGTTAAAAAAAAAACAAAACCCTTTATTATGTTACATCACTGAGATTTGGGAGAGTTTCTTACTGCAGCAGTAAGCACTGATGAACCCAGTGACCTCTCAGCCTACAAAATACTCTCCTCATTTTTCCACCCTTACCTCCCTCCACCATCAATGTTCACCTAATGTCTACTTCTCTTTAAATGTCAGTGTAAATCTCTCTCTCCCTAGGACCCTTGCCCTCTCACAGCAAATCTCATATTTCTTCAATGAATTCATTCATCATATTTCATTATAGTAATTCAAAGTTCTTTATTTCTTTGGGCAGAAGATATGAACAGACACTTCTCCAAAGAGGACATCCAGATGGCCAACAGACACATGAAACGATGTTCAGCATNAAAGTTCTTTATTTCTTTAGGAACTGTAAGGGACTTTAAAGGGACTCAGTTTACATTGTTCCCCACTGTATCCCCAAGGCTGACATGGTGGTGATTGACACTGAGCAAGTGCTTACGCAATATCTGAGACTGAATGAATGAAAAGGGACCTTGTTTTTAGCTATTGCAAATCTCAATATGATTTTGCTAACTGAGACAATAAACTTTTATTGAATATCCAAGAGAGTTAACGTGCAAATGGACAATGGCCAAACAAGATATAAAAAAAGAACTCTGATCTACAATTGGCAGCAACCAATTCAGGAAACCAACCCATTATCTATACTACTAACCAGAACAAAAAACCAGCCAGTCTATACATCTGTGTATTAGAACAGTAGGATGTCAGGCCATTGTCTATACCAAATAGAGCAGTATGCCAAATAATAACAATAATAGGCCCTAAATAGCCAGGACTTAATTAATAACTGGCAGCATTTCTAAGAGAAAGCCAAATATGTACCCCAACAAACCACATAGGATGTCCACTTACAGTTACCACACATATAGCTTCCCCATGCCAACAGCCCCCAATCAGAGTGTGCCTGAAGTGTGGGGAAAGGTCTCATGTACAGTATTTTGACCCCCATTCAAGAATGGGCCTTGGGTCTGGAACACTTCCTTACTAAGAGAAAGAGTCCACACAGCCTGTACAGGGCTTATTAACACAATCTGCTTTAACAAGATCTCCAGGTGCTAAAGTTTAGGAACCATACAACATAATCTGATCTGAATCATCTTCTGTCCCAAAGGCATTTACCCTTTGGAGTCTATTCATAAGTGGTACCAGAAGGTTCCTTCCCCATGAGAAGGTCCTACCAGTCGGTTATTCCCCCAGTCATTGCTACTGAGCACCAGACAAGCCCCATCTGAACAGCAGGGATGGCACATGCCCTCGTCTGGGATCCATGGCTTTTGCATAACACAGCAATCCCCTTTGAAACATGCTGCATGCATCTTCTTCCCTTCTTTTTTTCTGCCACCTGGTATTATGATCTGTTAGATGACAAACACACTGATTTCGGCTGTGCCCAGTTACTAACTGTTCTTAAGAACCAGCCAAATGATTCTTATGACATGGCTTCCTTCCTACTGAATGTTGCTTTATATTTTTAGAGACTCCTGGGTGTTGGTGTAACATGTGGTAATGGATGTCCTCTAAGCTGAAATCCTATTTCATAGAAGCCAGAAAAATCTGAGTGCAGATTCAGAACAGCACTTTCCAATATTGATGGACTCACCAGGCATATTGGTTACAAGGGTCTTGGAACACAATAGACTAAGAAAGATAAACAGGAAGGATTTTGCCTTCAAGGCTTTAACTTATGAGTCGAAATTTGCTGATTTAGAATATTTAATGAAATTACTTTTTCAGAACCATCACAGTGGTTTCCAACAGTTAAGACCAGGGACTGATCTGTGTGTTAAGACCTCTAAAGCTTAAAGATTCTCAGGAAACTTCTTAATAAGGATATAAAATTGGGTACAATGCAAGGGAAATCAGAAGTCAAAATAAATGTGAACTTTGGAAAGCTGACAAATATCACATGTGTCATAAAAGCCAGGGGAAAATAATATAAAAATAAATAAAATATTAAAAAAACTTAAAGTCCTGACACATCGCAAAAATGCTTTCCTTCTTGTGTTTTTGGCTGTGGTCTCTGATTATTTCTTCATGTGACAGAGATGTTGCAACATCAAATAAAAGGTCAAAGACCTTTTCTCTAGCATGGTTGATCACACTTTTAAATTGATAGTTTAGAAAACTCTTGTAGCAACATGCCTGTTATTAATAACATTTTAGCAATTGTTTTTAAGGTATTGTCAAATTTGGGCAGATTTCTATCAAGTTTTCTCCACATGTGAGCTTTAAAACTTAGAAGAGATTTTCACCCACTAACCCTCTAGACTTAGGCTTCTACCCTGCCTCTCACATAGGAAGGGAGACCAAGACCCTGGACCATCCCGCTCCTGCCTCCACACCAGAAGAATTAGCAGAGTGGGCCATTGTGCCATGCAAACAACCAGCACTGACTGAACTGTACACATGTGAGTGTGAACCAAGTAAGTATATTCCACACAAATCCATATTAGATGTGTCCCCTCATTCAACTTTTCCTCAGAGATTCCCCAGAAATGGCCACAACTGCTCCATCTCTAGCCATAGGTGGGGAGAGGTACTTGAGAAGTTGCAGTAGATGGAGGCTAAGCTATCTGACATTTATACACTTTCAGTACACGCTTTCAGAACACAGCACTAGGGCAGTGCAAGCAAAACCGGGCTCAAAGCTAAGCTTCCTCAGAAAATCCACTTCCAATGAAGCAGGAGAAGCTGACTTTGAGTCCTGATGTGTCCTGGCAGGTGAAGCGAAGTTCTGGGCCTTTAATTGACAACTGAAGAAATGGGGAGAGTAAAAAGGACAGAAGATGATGGAAAGAAAGTGATGACAATACACCAGTGGCCTGAGGCTAGTGTATGCAATGAGGGAAGAGTACATTGAAGAATATGAGCGTTTTTTAAAAAGACAAATGCGCTCATCTGTGTCTCTCCAGCCAGTCTGCAACATATCAGTGCATGTATCAGCAGAGCAGATTTGTCATAAATGATTAACTTCTGGAAGAACAAATCATTTGACCTCTCCAGCTGAACAAACACAGAGCGGCAGTAACTAAAAAAGCCAAAGGCAATGCTTCAGCAACACTGAACACATTTTCATGGAAGTCCTGCCATTTTATGGCATGGGAGCCTGAGGGGAACTTAGGTAATGGCCTCTCTTTAGTTAAAGGAAACAAATTCTCTGGGCCTCGGGTTGCAACTGGAGTCAGTGAAAGATGCAGAAGGAGACTTAAGATCTCAAAGGCTGATGTTGCTGAAGCTTTGAAAACATGGTCTACAAGTTCTTAAAAGGAGAGTTAGATTTATGAAAAGATTCCAATTTCTGGGACACCAACAAAGAAACTGAATGAAGGTAGCAAAATGCTGCCGGAAACCATCCAGTAATACTGTGGGTAAGTTTCAAGTGACTCTGTGACTCTGAGGTAAGCACTCAGCTATCAAAATTTATACAAATGAGCCAGAAGAGTTCACTGGGACACAGATTGCAAAAGTGCAGCCACATTAACTGCAAGTTTCCCTGTTCTGTGACTCTTTCTACCATAAGATTTTAAAATAAGGAGTAAATATGCCTGTCCCCAGGGAATTCTTGTTTTATTCATATCCAGCCTAGAAGGGACTTTCACAAATAAAATGCAAATGAGAATGAAGAAAATTAATTAGAAAGCAAGATCAGAATTCCTTTTCATTAACATCTTAAAAACTACCATTCCTCCCCCCCCAAAAAACTTGAAAATGTTAATACACTAAAATTAAAATTCAAGTCACCACCTGTTTTTTCTAGATTGTTTTTTTTGGTTTTGCCATGACCTTGCTAAACTTAAATTAATGATCTGGTCAGCCCAGAGACCACGTCTTAAAGGGCATTTTCCTCTATAAAGCGGAAGGTCAGAATTCTATTCTGAAGCCTGAGCCTGACCCATGGTTATTAAAAAACCAGTGCTCTCCCTTCAGGCTCTGGAAGCCAGCATCCACCAAGCAATGAGACAACGGCCCTGATGCATTGTTGATTTCTGTGGACCAGGCATCAAAGACTTGGCAATTCTTGCAACATGTAAAAAAAAAACTTCTTACAGCTTTACTTTAAATCATGCCCGTGGAATACACACACATGGCCACCTATGGTTTGTCTTAAGTTTAAATAGTTAAAAAGAGAGAAATAACTTATGAATGATCATTTGACAAAATGCACTCGTGTATATAGTACTTACATCATGTCATGTATATGCAATGCATTCTTTAAAAACATTATGAGTCTTTTTAAAGTGTAAAAGAAAAGTTTAAAAGCCCATCACAGAAACAAAAACTAAAAGTAAAAATAAAGAAAGAAAAGCTCATCACAGAATACTTGAAAAAGAAAGAAAAACAGAAGAAAAAAGAAAAACACCAATAAATATGCCATCTAGAAACAACCATTCTACCTATGGGTTTATCTTCTTCTGGTATTTTTGCTGTTCCGTTTTTTCATATAAATTTTAATATATGAAGCATTCAAGATTTTATATGCTGATTTTCAGTCTTCCAATTATAAAAAAATACCTGCTTATTGTAGATCATCTAAATAATATAGAAAATAATCTATGTACAAATCCACCACCTAGAAACAACTTTTCAAATATGTTGGTGTAATTCTTTACATTTTTCTTTTTTTTTTTAACTTATAAATAAATATATCTACATACTTGTATAGAAGATTCTTTTAGGGGCATGTGGGTGGCTCAATAAAGTGTCCAACTCTTGACTTCAGCTCACGTGGGTCATGATTCCAGGGTCATGGGATTCACGTGGAGCAGTGTGGAGGCTGCTTAGGATTCTCTCTCTTTCTGCCCCTCCCCTGTATGCATATGAGTGCATGCATACACATGTGTGCACAATCTCTCTCTCTCTCTCAAAAAATCTTTTTGGAAGATTTTTTAAATGCATTTACATTTTTGACATTTTAATGTTTATTTAGTTATTTATTTATTTTTGAGGCAGAGAGAGAGAGAGAGAGCAAGGTCAAGCAAGGGAGAGGCAGAGAGAGACAGAGGAAGACACAGAATCTGAAACACGCCCCAGGCTCCGAGCCATCAGCACAGAGCCCATGCAGGGCTGAAACCCATGAACTGTGACATCATATCATGACCTGAGTCGAAGTCAGATGCTTAACTGACTGAGCTACCCAGGCGCCCCTAAAAGATTTTTTAAAGAGAAGTACAAGAAGTCAAACACGAAATGGCCCTTTTCCCTTCTGCATAAACTCCTGCCATCCCCACTCCATCTTGGTGGACATTTATATTGGACCTAATTATTTTTATTACAAGTAATGCTGCAATGAACATCTTTGTTTACACATTTGCATATATAGGCAAGTATTTCTTTAGACCAACTCCTAGATTTAGAATCCCTATATCAAAGGAATTAAATTATAATTTGGCCTTCAAAAGACTTGCAATTTATACTCCAGTCAATAGTGTGAACCCTTGCTCCTCTAATTCTGGCCCACAGATAATGAACTGCAGTTATAATTCATACTTTCCCAACTACTAGCAAGGGTAAGTATTTTTCATTTGTTTATTGATTATTTGTAGTTTTTATTTCATAAATTTCTATTCATATCTATTTTGTTTGTTTAAGTATATTTTTAAATGTTTATTTATTTATTTTGAGAACAGGGAAAGGCAGAGAGACAGAGGAAGAGAGAATCCCAAGAAGGCTCCATACTGTCAGCACAGAGTGACAGCCCCAACTTGGGGCTCCATTTCATGAACCATGAAATAATGACCTGAGCTGAGATCAAGAGTCAGTTGCTTAACTGACTGAGCCACCCAGGTGTGCCTATTTTTTTTATTGTTATGTTGATTTCTAGGAACTTTGTGTATTTGCTGGTCACTAATCATTTTTTTCCCCTGTCTGCCAAGTATCTTAACTTTTTACAGTGACCTTTGTCATAAACACATTTGTTATCTTCTATGTAGTCTAATCTATAAATGTTTTCCTTTTCGGCTCTGGGTTTTGTGTCTAGTTTTAGAAGTCCTTCTCACATCCCAAGATTATTTTAAAAACTAAAAGTATTTTCCTCCTGATTATTTTTATGGCTCTGCTCTTGAGACTCAGCTCTTTATTCCTGCTTCTGATGAAATAAGGGTGTGATTTATCTATTTCCAAATAGCTTAGTGTCCCAACAGTATGTATCAAATTGTCCAAGTGAGTGTTCTGCATCTAATGGCACACTTTAAATTACTCCACCTTAATGTTACATTTTGGTGCAGGCAGGGGTGTTGAGGGGTTTTCTCTCATCCCCCATTGTTTTTTTTTGTTTGTTGTGTCAGTATCCATAGTTGTTCTCTGTTTCCTCTTTAAAAATGAATTTTTAAATTATTTTGCCCATAAATTCTCTTGAAATTTTATTGGGAATGTCCTGAATTTATAGATTAATTTGGCAGATGCTAAAATCCTTACAACAGTGAGTCTTCCCATTAAGAACATACTATATATGTCCAACTCATAACTATTATTTATATCTTTCAGTAAAGATTTACAGTTTTCATGGTGCCTGGGCAGCTCAGTAGGTTAACAATCTGACTCTTTATTTCAGCTCAGGTCATGATCTCATGGTCTTGAGATCAAGCTTTGAATTGGGCTCCGTGCTGGGCGTGGAGCATACTTAAGATTCTCTCTCTCCCTTTCCCTTTGTTCCCCCGACTTGTGCCCTTTCTCTCTCTCTGAAAGAAAGAAAGAAAGAAAGAAAGAAAGAAAGAAAGAAAGAAAGAAAGAAAGAAAGAAAGAAAGAAAGAAAGAAAAGATTTGCAATAGTTCTCAGATAGGTCTTAACACATGTTTGAGGTTTATTCCTGAATTTTCACTGATTTGATGATTTTCATTTTCCCAGAAAGTCATTTTTTTCAATATGTTGTCTTGACTTATACAACCTATTTCCTTATATATTTTTTAAATTTCCTGCTTTTCTACAGTGATGTCAATTTCTCATTTCTAATATTATGCTTTTACTGTGATTGAATTTGCTATAAGAGTGTCTTTTTCACTAGTGTTTTTAAAAAATTCAAGGGTAAGGTTTTTTGTTGTTGTTTACTATTTCATTAATCCTACTTGCCTTTTTTTTGTATTCTTCTTTCTTTGGATTTCTTTTCTTGTTATTGTTCACTACTCAGCTTCTCTCTCATTTCGTAATATATATGTGTAACACTACACACTCTCCTTCAAGTACTTTTCTGACCACCTCCTACAAGGTTGATATTTGGAGACTCCAATGTTAATCATGTCTGTTCCTCTGTATGTGCTTCCCCCACAGGGCATCCCTTACATCTATGCCTTTTTTCCAGCACCAATGCATCCTGCCACATCTGGAACTGAGCATTTACAGTTCACTACCAAGAAGATGCTGACATACTGAAGACTGATCATGTGGGTTGCTCTGGGTATGCAGAGGCACATTCCTCAACCCACCTTTCTCATCCTTTTGCTAATTCTCTGTGCTTCCCATAGGGTGACCTCCATACTGCTACTCGCCTTATGAATCACTGAGATTCTTTCTGCTTCGATCCTGAGAGAAGCTGTATACTCATATTTTTCTAAATGGATCACCAATAAGAAACATATACTGCTACTAATATTGGCCACCTCTTTTACATATTGTTAATGCATCATTATGCTCTACATATAAGGAGACACACAATCAGTATTTTTTAAGGTTGTCACAATTAGATAGATTTCCTAATGTCCTTTTAGAGAGAACTTTTTTTTAATGTTTTAATAATTTTTTATTTTTTATTTTTTTATTTTTATTTTTTTTTACAAATAGTTTATTGTCAAATTAGTTTCCACATAACACTCAGTGCTCATCCCCACAAGTGTCCTCCTCCATGCCCATTCCCCCATCCCCCCCACATCCATCAGTCCTCAGTTTTTGTCAGCATTCAAGAGTCTCTCATGGTTTGCCTAGAGAGAACTTTTTTGAATCCTCATTGAGATTGTTTCACCCCTTAAAAGTATCTGTTTACCCTTTCTTCCTCAATGTAGAGTCCATCCTGGACACATCTACTAAATCTCCTCTGAGCTAGAAATCTGATGACCCATCCTAAGGTCTACTTGAGGAGAGACTCTCCTTGCTTTGGGGAAGTAGAAGTTGGACTTCCCCTGCACCCCAGAGAGAAACTTACTACATTTCCTCTCCTTAGATCACTTTTTATTCCCCACCAACACTCTGATGATGCTTTAAAGATGGAGAGACTCCTCTTTTCCCTAGTTTTTTAATGTGTAAGAGGTAATAGTGATAATCAATAATTGATCATTGTTTTAAAGAGTAAAATCATGATCATCATATAAAATGAATGTGTTGGAGATTTCATTTGACTGATTAATTAATAAGGAAGCCAGAAAGATATTATAACTGACTCAAGGAGAAACCAAAGAACAGACACAAATATAAGTCCCCAAAAGTGCTGAAATGAATTGGCTTAATAGATGCAAAACCTGCTTCTTTCATGAGGATATAAGGGGATCAATTACCACTCCATCAGACAAGATTTATTTGCATGCCTATGGACATGAATCATTTATATTGCTATCAACTATCTATAATTTACAGAGTTATAAAATCGCTCAAAGAAAAAGAAACTATAGAGATAATCTGGAAATGTGTGCTATAAAGGCATCCAGTCATCAGCTTTGCTCATCTCAAAGGCACTTTGAAGGCACTGGTGTGCTTCCCTTAACAGCTTTGGTTTCAGCTTTACCCAGAAAAATGGTAGGGATCCCCTTCCTACCAATCTGGTAGTTTATGCCTACCTGGGATTCCCAAATAAGACATAGTCTGGGCTCCTGACCACCCAGGAATTGTAGAGCCCTCTGTTGGCCAATGGGCCACATGGAGCTGTCCTTCAGATCAGCTTTATGCTGGATGAGTCTTTTCTTCTTCTGCTTTTTAACCACACACAAAGTCACTGGGTATCCAGGGATCCTTCAGATACCAAGAAATAGAGACTGAATCATATCTGTTATGACTACATGTGGTCCACTGCTTTATTTTATTCCCAATCTGTATAACAAATTTGTTTTAGTCCCCTATAGGTGCCCAAGAAATAGTCATAGATTTTTTAAAGACCTCCAACTGAAATAATTCCAGCATTAACCAGCTCTCAAAATCTCCTCTTTGGTGCATATGGATTCAAGCTAAATTTATGAGCCAAAAAAAAATTTCCTAGCCCTGTTTCTATCAAGGAGGCTTCAGAGATTGAGTGGGAGTAGGAGGAAAGTGGTCTTTCTTCACAAATGGAATGTGGACTATGATTGAGACCCTTCATCTGTTAGTGCCACTTACAACATGATTGCTCTTTCAAGGATTAATAATTTAAGGGGTTGTACTAATTAGAGTCTTATCCAAAGTCCTTTTAAGGTCAAGTAATTCTCTCACTTTACAGGTGAAGAAATTAAGGCTAAAGAAATTAAGAACTCATTCAAAGCCCCATAATTATTAAGTAACCATGCTCTGATGCATAGTTTATGTGACATGACATACTGAATGTGTTCTATCACACTATTTACTCCTCTATATTCCAACATTCTGCAAATATACACTCAGGACCTACTATGTGTAAGGCATTGTATTAACAACACCATTTACCTAGTCACCCAGGAAAGAAACATTAGCCTGACTCTATCATCTGCTCCCCCATGCACATTCAGGGGTGTTTTCAGCTCTAAGAATGTTATTTTGATGTTTTTCTCCACTGCATCCCTTACACCTATGCCTCCACACACTGGCTTATTCATCCCTGTTCACTGGAATAACACAATATTGTTTTCTGGCCTCCCTAATTCTAGCTTATTCTCATCTCTCTTTCCTACCCATGTACCCTTCTTATTTTTTTTTTTTAATGTTTTATTTATTTCTAGGAGAGAGAGAGAGAGAGAGACAGCGTGAGCAGGGGAGGGTCAGAGAGAGAGGGAGTCACAGACTGAAGCAAGCTCCAGGCTCTGAGCTGGCAGTCAGCACAGAGCCCGACGCGGGGCTCGAACCCACGAACCGCGAGATCATGACCTAAGCGAAAGTCGGACGCTTAACCGACTAAGCCACCCAGGCGCCCCATGTACCCTTCTTATTTTCAATGAGTAATACTGCTGATCTATGCATGTCCCTCCCCTTGGTTAACAAATCTCAATGGCTCCCCAGTTACTGTAGGATAATTTGCAAACTCCTTAGTGTGTCCCAGAAAGATGTTAAAAACATATCAGCTCATCTTTTTGGTATTCTTCATCTCAGCTACTGATGAATCTATGACCTAGCCACAGCACATTAGTGCCTGTATTCATAGCATCTCATTTCTTCAGGCCTCCATGCCTTTCCCTTCGAGCTGTTCTTTCGAATTACAATGTCCTTCCCTGATTCCAAGTCAGATCTCCTCTTCTGTGAGACATTCACTGATACCACCACCATTCCTCATTCACCAAGAAAAATAATTCTCTCAGTCAGGGTGCACATTCCTGCATTAAACATATACACAATAGGTGTGTTTCTGTTTGTACCTTTGGCTAGACTGCAGTCTCCTCATGAGCCGAGGTTATTCCACATACCTTAAAATTTGAGCATACAGCACAGAACCCAGCACGAGAAGTTCCTCAATAAATGTGTTGTTGAAAATCTAAATTAATAAGAGAACACATGTTGAACTTGAGGGTCCCATTTTCAGACTCTTTGCCACATCTTGATCACTTTAAGATAGAAGAAACAGGGGCGCCTGGGTGGTTCAGCCAGTTGAACATCCGACTCTTAATTTTGGCTCAGGTCATGATCCCAGGGTGGTAAGATTGAGCCCCATGTCGGGCTCTGCACTGAGTGTGAAGCCTGCTTAAGATTCTTTCTCTCTCCCTTTGTCCCTCCCTCCACTCGTGAGCTCTTTCTACCTCTCAAATTAAAAAAAAATTAAAAATCTTTTAAAAAGAAGAAACAATAAAAACAACAAGCAGAAAAACAAGAAAAAGGGAAATTCAAGGGCTAACATTCAGGGAAAGCTGTGTAATCCTGAATGTCTCCCTAAACCCCAGTGATTAGGAAATGAATTGGCACACAGGGAACCAGTGCTGTGTGAGAGCCTATGCCTTTCCAGGCTTCGTTGAGTGAAGCCACATGGGCAGCTTGAAATCAGCCATAATGGGAGTGGTTTACACCATGGAAATTGAAAAATGGTGTGAATAAGGATTGTGGGGAGGTGGGTCCCAGTGTTGTTGTTCCCATTTTATGTTGTATAATTCTGTGGTCTTGAGTGTATTCATTGCTTTGTGCAACTATCAAAACATCCAATTTCAGAACATTTTCATTCTTTCCCCAAAAATCCATACCCCTTAACAACCATTCCCCATTTCTTCCACCCCTAGCCTAGGCAATGAATCTTTCTTTATTTTTCCTTCTTTCCTTCCTTCCTTCCTTCCTTCCTTCCTTCCTTCCTTCCTTCCTTCTTTTCTTAGAACTAGTTTTCAAACATTTACAATATACCACTGTTGGGAAACCATCTGTTTCTATAATAACAATTACTTTTCTCTTCCTCGCTCAATGTTTTGATACTTCAAGTACCTTGAGGCCTCCTAAACCCCAAGGTTTATATAAGAAAGATTTATATAAGTTTAAAAAGAAGTTATTTTAGCTCTTGCTTAATTCAATTTATCCATCAGAGAATGAGATGAAAAATAGTCATGCGTAGAGGAAAGATCAGGAGCTAATAAATCTTTAAAAAGGCTAGATCACTTTCTGCCAGAGTAGTATATGGGATTTACTTTTGCATGAGACAATGGGCTCTTGTCTATTTTTAGAGTAGATAATGCATTTCCTAGGACCCACAGGAGGCCTTGGCTTCTCTTATTACTGAGCACACATGCAGAGACCAGAGGTTTTATGAAAGGGAAAAAGAAAAAGACAACAGGAAAGGATTGGTGGTTTGCTCTTTTGATCACTAATGCAACTCCATCAAGAAAGAGGAAATATAATGCCCAAGAATTTCCTCAAAGAAGTTCACCACAAACGCACAAAAATACACAAGTATCAACAGATGTATATGCATTGCACACATTCATACGAGAGCACTTATACAGTGAGATCATTATAAATGTCCTAATGACCTGCGAGCCCTAGAACTGTCTCCCCAGATGTGGGCTCCCAGACACCAGATGCGTATTACTTATCTAATTAATGCCTGCTGATTGAACTTGTTTCTAAATCTTTATATTTGCAAAAGGAGGGAAAACTGTGCTGTCCTCTAGGGAAGAGACTCTAAGCTTTGAACTCAAAGTGTGGCCCATGGACCAGCAGCAGCAGCAGCAGCAGCATTATCTGGGAGACTGTGAGAAATGCAGAAGCCTCAGGCCCTACCTAGACTTAATGAGTTTGATTTATATTTTATCAACATCCCTAGTTGACTCATTTGTGTGGTAATGTTGAGAAGCACTGATGAAAACCAGTGGTGGACCCTTTGACTGGTGGCTGTTCTCACCTCACTGTCTTGGGTTTGTGTGAAGGAAGAACTTGCTGAGACTTATTTGGCATTTATCCAAATGATCTCCAATCAGAGCTTAGATGTCTTGCAAATCCCCATCCCATCTCAAGCTTTGGAGCTGAAATAAGGAGCTTATTTTCTGCCCAGATTAGAACCCTACTGACTGCAAAAATGTCAATAGCCCATCTTCAAAGATCATGGATAGTTTTACTTCAAATCAAGTTTTGGTAAAGGACACTAATATGCTCATTACAGATAATCTAGAGAACTATGGAAAAGCAAATTAAAATCACCCAACTTTCCACCACTGAGTGTTAAACACTTAAAATTTTGCCACTTCTATTTTTTAACATGCAGGTGTTACATCCCATTTCCAGTAGAATTCTTTATTTTACACAGTTGAGAGGATAAAGTATATGGAGTTTGTATTCTGGTTTCCACCCCGCATGTTATGATTATTCTCTTATTCCCTAATGATTCTTCAAGAATATGATTTTAATTACCTTATATTCTTATGTGATTAATTCACATTATATTGGAATATTCTCATTTTCTTGAAATTTTAAACATTTGTTAACCCTTATAAATGACACTGTGATTAAGATTCTTGTGTGTAAAGCTTTTCTGCCTTTTTGTTTTGTTTTGTTTTGTTTTGTTTTTTGCCTTTTTTTAAAAGTAGACTCCACACCCAACATGGGGATTGAATTCATGACCCTGAGATTAAGAGTCTCATGCTTTGCTGACCACATGCCCCTCTTTTTCTGACTTTCTGATTATTTCTTCTGTATAGACTTTCAGAATTTGACTTGCTGGATCAAATGGTGTGAATTTTATATGTTTTGATACATAATGTGGAAATTTATCATATATCATAATATAGAGCCCCAAAAGGTAGACCACACCCTCACCAGCATTTTGGACTCCTCAGCTTCCTAGGTAACAATTACTATTGCACTGTTTTCTTCTGAAGTTTTTTGATAAGCAGTATTGTTTCATTTGTGAGCTCCTTATACTCCTTGATCTTGATCAATTTTTATTATTGGGGTGTTACGTCAACAACATGTATGTTGATTGATGTATGTTCACATAGTCAATTATTTATCTATCTTATCATTTGCTCCATTTTCCCAATTGCCATTTAACTGTGTTTAAAGTAATTTAATATTTTATATTTTAAATTGAATATATCATCAAAACTATGAATCTTTTCTCTAGGATTTCTTACACAGTGCTTATGGTTAGATCTTCCCCACTATAGAGGGCATAATTAATCTATATATTTTTCCAGAACAAGGGAACTAGTGACTGCTAGTGACTATCTTAACCTTATTCCTGATGAAGTATGATGTTGGCTTTTAGCTGGATCACTTCCTGAACACTTCATTCTTTCTCCATTTTTTGTGATGTTTCCTTAATCACATGTTATCTCTTAAAACATACTCAGGAGACTTTTCAACAGTGAGCTATCTCATTGATCTGTCAATTCTTGCTCTGATATCATATTATTCTAACTATATTGTAGCCTGAAAATTTTATCTGACCAGCTCCAGTGTTTACAAATTGACATAAAAGGTGTCTTTTTTTTTTTTTTTAAATCTTACTTTCTAATTTTGGCCTTCTATGGAATATATGAAATTTCCAACCCAAGAGCTGATATGCAGGTCCAAATTTTCAGCAAAAGAGAAGTCATCTCTTGTTTTTTTCAACATAGAGCATTAGATATTAATAAAGATAAGCTCCTCAAAGATAGCTTTGCCTTTCCAAAAAAGAAACTGGAATATGCATAACTTCCTGGTATGAAGTCTGAAGTTTCATTATATTTTGTCATGCAAAACAATGTCCACTCTCAGTTTCTTGACATATCTGACTGTTTGAGCATATTTAAAAGCCACTATAAACAGCTGGGAAAAAGTCTTTCCTCTTTGTGGTTATTTCTGTGGTTGAAAGTGTGAAGGTCAAGTGTCCTCTGTTTTCCTGAAGATATCTTTTCCTTTTTCTTTTGGCTTATCTCCCATTGACTTCCTTTTAGAATTTCTCACAGCAGTTATTAAGTGAACCATCCAAGGAGTGTAGAGAGTCATGAAGGGTTTGCCCTCTGGTCCAACAGACTGGGGTTCACCTGTTCAGTCCCTTAATTCCCATTAGCTTCTGCTTCATTATTTATAACATTAAGAAAATAATAGTTCCTATTATGTGGAGTTGGTGGAATGGCAAAATGAGGTTAAAGAAGCTAACACAATGCCCTAAATCAACACTAAATAAATGTAAATTTAAAACATAGACCCCCTCTCTCCACACTCCCTCATCTTTGCAGTTAATCTTGCCTGACTTTTACTTTGCCAAGAAGATGAAATTCTCAGTCTATCCTTTCCTTTATACTCATTCTTAACTCTAACAATCTTATTCCCTCCTTCTTCCTCTCTCAAAAAAAAAAGGTCCTCCTCCCTGACAGGGCTTCCCTAGATGTGTGATCACCTTCCAATGCAGAAGCTATAATGCCTGGCTGAACTAACTTTGGAAGCTGTACACTATTATTTCTGCTTTATTCTGCTGGCCCTGCATACCAGCCCTGATGACACAGAAGGGGACAACAGAAGCATTTGAACACTACAAGATAATGATCAGAGGGGCAATGTTAGAGGCTACCCGAGTCTACTCTCATGCTCTTGTCATTCCACATGCCTTTGGAAAGGCTGCACACACTGGCTACAATTTCTTATCCTCTACTCTCTCAGGCATAGTTCCTGTTTGCAAGCAGTTGAACTTGACTCCAAGTATTCAGGAGAGGAATTTACTTAAGGGATATTTTTGTGAGAGCTGGAGACCCAGGGTGGCTGAAGTTACATTTCTAGGAACACTGTCCAAAGCCTGGCCACAGACCTGGCCCAATGACACAATAGTCCTTTGCTGTAGCTGCTGTTATTGCTGTCCTACTAAGCACTACAGGGGACTACCACCGTCATTGCCACTCCAACAGTGGCACCTTTTTTTTTTCCTCATAAGAATTGCTATTCAAAAAGCCAAAACCTCTACTGCCAAAGGAGAGAGAAAAAGAGAAAGAAAGGATTCTTCAAGTAGGTCTCTTTTGCAAGTTGTGCTTTTCTGAACACATGTTTAACATGGGTGTGTCTGGGCAGTGCTGTGTGGGTCACATTCTTGCATCCCAGCTTTGAGAAAGCCTAGAATTTCAATTTCTAGTTCTGCTTTGATGAGGCAAGATGCAAAAGGCCAGAAATATCCAAACACTGCAAGGGTTTCCAAAAGTGTAGGACATCCAGAAGGAATGACAAAGTATCCACAGTACCTACTTCTTTTAATCCTTGCAGTTTGGCTGTTCCTCAGTGGTCCTCAGTGACATTCAGTGAAACTTCCCCCTGGATCAGTGCTGTACTAGTTGACGAAATTAAAGTAACCCTTGGCTTGCATCTTAGGACAGTTTCCCCAGAAGTGGGCATGGAGACAAGAACTCGTTTCCAGATGATTTGTTAAGTAAGTTTCACTAAAGAGATTGGCTAAGAGGTGAGGGAAGCAAAAGAGGAAGAGGAAGAAGCTAAAAAGTCCCAGGGAGTAGATTCAGCCTGATCCTGTAGGGGATTCTGGAGGGTAAATTACATCACAGAGTTTTGACCTAAGACCAGGAAGCTTTCACAATTTATTCCCAGAGGGACCAGGGAGGGACACAAACTATAGGAACTACCAGCTCTTTTATTTCACAGGTAAAGTGACCATAGAAGCCTGTGGACAGTCCTCTGAGGAAAAACGAAAAGAAGAAGCAGACCTGGCCCACTAGAGATCAAAGTACACAGGTTCCTTCAGGACAAAGATGCACAGACATAGTGAAAGAAACCCAAGACTTTCTGGTTTGGAGACCAAAAAAGCCCAATAGAATCAAGGATTTAGTATTCAGTTTCAAATCTACCTTCCCATGAGCACCACTCCAACCTGGGTCCACAGCCTTGCCAATAGGCTCCTGTCATCAACCAGCCACCATTAAGCCCTGCTTCTCAGTAATCCCCTGCACCTACCTCATGCTTCATCCAAATTTACTGTCAGCTTATCCCAAATATCCTAACCTTTCCTGCCTTCACAGCATAACTTTTCCTATGCCAGTGATACTCTCCCTTCAGTTCACCTACTGAACTGTAGAATACTGTAGAATTTCCTGAGATCCAGCTCAAATGCTGCCCTGATCAGGAAGTCTTCCCTGGTCACCCCAGCACTCAAGGACAGCTCTCCCCTGAGTCAGGACAAGACTGTTTTTAGCTCTTTTAAGAGCTTCATCAGGCTTTCTCTACAATATTGTAGACATGCTCATGCCTTGTCTTCTCTGATGAGTTTTCTGCCCCTGAGGAAAAAGACAGCTTCTTATAAAATGATGTTTTCTACACAGCATCCTACTAATAGTATTCACTTACATGTGTTTGTTTGAAAGAATCCTGCTTCTGAGTTCATAAAACATTAAGAATATTGCAGTTTGCTTTTAAAATAGAGCATTTCCAGCTGCTTGGGTAACTCAGTCGGTTAACTGTCCAACTTTTGATTTTGGCTCAGGTCATTATCTCACAGTTCACAAGCTCAACTCCTGCATGGGGCTCTGCACCAGAGCTTGGGAGGCAGAGCTCTTTCTGCCTCTCCCCTGCTTGCTTGCTCACTTGCTCTCTCAAAATAAATAAATAAATATTTTTAAATGTATTTAAAATAGAGCATTTCCTGAATTAGAACCTCTAGTGTATTATTTTCAATATATCCTTCTGTTGAGAGCAGAGGAAAAATATAACACACATTTGTGTAATTATTCCTGGTCTAAAAAGTTTAAGTACTGAAATAAAAGGTTTGGCTCTGGGTCCCCAAACAAACAAACAAAAATCTCTAGAACATTGCCCTGACCCTTTTTTATCATTTTCATCAGTGAACTTATCCCCAGTTACTACTAGGTCAGGGCTGATGCCTTCTTAGCTGTCGGGGACCAGGTGCTCTCTTGTGCCTCATTTACTTAAAATCCCTCCATTGTGTTCCACTGGTCTTAGAACTCAATCCACCATTCACAAGTCCCTGCATGATTGACTCTATCTACCCAAAGTCACCAAACTCATCTCACCAAACTTTCCCTTTGCTCACGGAGCTCCCTCTGTTCCACAGTGATCTCCCACAACTGCTATCACACTTTGCTTTAGAGCTATTGATTTTCCTTGCTGTTCCCTCAGCCAAAGTACCTTGCCCCTGAAGGTGACACACCAATTGAGACCAAATTTTAGGTCTCAGCTCTTCTATCACAAGTGATCCTTTTATACCTTCCCCTGGGTAGTGCTAACCATATCACTTTTTTTATGCCCTTCAAGGCCTTTATGGCAATCTGAAATTGGTATTAGCTCAAATAATATCATCTTCATTCTCCAGCTAAAATTGCATGTTACCCAAAGAAGATTACCTTATGTATATGCTCAGGGCCAACAGGTGTTAAATGAGTAAATGGAAGAGCACGCTTTGGAAAGGAAGTTCTTCTTTTGCAAGACAAAACACAAAATTATAAATCAATAGATAAATTTGAATTTGTAGAATTTTAAAAGCTACAGAAACCAAGTAAAAATGGGAAAAAATACTTGGAACAAAAGTAGATGATGGAAAATTCATGTCATGGCCACAGCAGTCAATAACTCAGGTGACATTGGGGCGCCTGGGTGGCTTACAGTTAAGCGTCCGACTTTCACTTAGGTCATGATCTCGTAGTTCGTGGGTTCGAGCCCCGCGTCGGGCTCTGTGCTGACTGCCAGCTCAGAGCCTGGAGCCTGTTTCAGAGTCTGTCACTCCCTCTCTCTCTGACCCTCCCCTACTCACGCTCTCTCTCTCTCCTAGAAATAAAGCATTAAAAATTAAAAAAAAAAAAACTCAGGTGACATTAAAGGAAGTAATGAATGAGAAAAGGTAGAAAAAATAAGACTAACATAGATGGACCATCTATGTAGTTGTGGAATTCTCTGAGAATGGAGTGAAAAGGTGAGTTTTGAAGTGTTGAGTTACTAAATGCCTTTGGGATGTGGAGAGCATTCAATCCTTTCAACAATTCCACATGGCATGACTTTTTTATCCCCACTTAACAGAAAAATAGGTACCTTGAATAACTACCTAACTTCACTCAAGAGAGTAAGTAATTGAGCTGGAATTTGTCCATAAGTCATTGTGGCTTTAAGGTTTATTATGATCTTTCTATGCCAGTACGCATCTTCCATTTTTCATTGGTGCAAAGGCCGTTAGTTAGAACATGATCTGTAGCATTCTTGGGCAGTGGGATCTAAGCCCAGAAGAAAAAATAAAAAGTAGGCTTGCAAAGCCTTGGGGAAGAAATACCAGAGTCTAGAAACTCTTAATCTCATAATCTTTTTTTTTTTTAACAAATAGTTTATTGTCAAATTAGTTTCCACATAACACCCAGTGCTCATCCCCNAGGGAAAATGAAAAAGTTAAGAGAAAAGCCGGAGGAGGGAAGGCGAATAATAGGGAGTATAAAATACATAAAAGGGTCAAAAAGGAGAAAAGAAAAGGAAAAAAGAAGAAAACCGATGGACAAAGAATGGTTTAAAGCATATAACNGGTGAGAGAAGAATGCTGGTATTATCCAGAGAAACTATATAGTCTAATTACTCCTGAGAGAAAGAGATGAAAAGGTCGGATGGTGTAGAATTTACATCTACAGAATGGACTAAATTTGATTGTTTAAGTACGCTGGTGACCAGAGGTAATCAGGTCAGTGTTCTGCGGGGAAAAAAAGAAAAAAAAAAAAAACCCCAAAAACAAAAACAAACAAAAAAACAGAAACAACACAAAAAAAAAGGGCGGGGGGGGAAGGGAGGAGGGCAGCTCTCAAGCAGGGATGGGCGTGGTGTGATCCAATGAGTCAGGCGGGAGTTCTGCCTGGAGGTGTAGGGAGGAGAGTGCTGGCGCTCCACCTCGCTTTTATAGGCGTGTAAACTTCGTGGGCCAGGGGCTCAGGCAAAGTTTGTCGTGCTTTTCAGCCCAGGCAAGTCCCAGCCTCCAAATCCTAGGCCAAGCACCCCGCTGAAATTGCCTCAGGTGATCCCCTGGCTTTCACCTCAGGGCGATTCCAATCTTCCAGGCTGACTCTGGGGGTGGAGCCAGAAGCCTCTGCTCCTTTCTCCTCCGGGTGGGGCTGGGGGGCCTGGGCGAAGCGGGGGGCTTTGTCTGCTGGTGCGCTGAGCCAGCTGGGGTGAAGAGATCAAGTTCCCTCTGTGTCTCAATTACCTAAAACACGAACTCGCGGTCACATCTGCCAGTTTTTAGCGCCTTGCCTTCCCTCTAGAGTTCCAGCCAGCTAGGAGCAGGGACGCCGGTGCCTGCGCGCCTCCTCAGGGATCCAAGCCTGCCTCGAGGGTAATGGCTGCAGGCGCGCAGCCTCTCCCAGCCAGCCAGGAGCCAGCACAAAGAAGCAAATCGCGAGCGCAGTCCCTCCTGGGCGACTTGGAGCGTGGAGGGGCCTGACGCGCAGGTATTTTGTGCGCAAAGATTTTCTACACCCCGAGCGGACGTTTTTCCCTGGAGCGGAGGTTTTTCTGTTTCGGACTCTCTTTTTCCCCTCTCACTCCCCACAGAGGGGGTGGCCCGTCTCTCTAGTCTCCAATCCAGGCCTGATTTTTACTTCCCCAGTTCGCACTCACGTTAGAAGGCTTTCTCAGTGGAGTCTGCGTCCTTTCTCTCCCAGTCTCTTGGGTGTGGTACGGTTTCTGATGGCTTCAGATCTTTTCCGTGTGATGCCTGGGCGCGAGTGCAGGTATGGAGCTCCCTACTTCTCCGCCATCTTGCCCCTCCCCTTAATCTCATAATCTTAATACATTAATCTCTGCACATTCCAATCACAGTTGGAAATGTGACTTGACTGCCCAGGGGAATAAGTGAGGTTCCAGAGTCAAAATTATTCAAATAAGGCATAAAAATCTTTGGACTATTAGATGGCTCTTGCACTATTTTCTTAGAAACGATTTTTTGTCCAACTCATTTTCTGTTTAGAAAAATGACATTCAGTTCCTTGCCTAATGTCACAAAGCTAGTTGGTAATATCAGTCTAATCAGGTCACAGCCAGCCCTGTGCATTGATGGACTGTGGCTTTTGCCTTCCACTCTAAGAGGATTTTGAGACAGAATCTCTGAGACTGTATATATTTTCTTAGATCATAGTTCCCTACAAGTTAATTCCACTTTTCTTGGGAGTCCTCTCTGCAAATTTGGACTCTCTCTGTTGGTGTTATTGGCCCTTTTTGCTCAAATTTGCAGATGTGGCCTCCTCTCAGGTCCAGAAACAGCCTTCTTCATAGAAACCATGACTATAATATGCTCTGAAGTTGTGGTCAAAGTTTGCCAGAGGCAAAATTCATGCTCTTCCTGATGGGCACTTTCCAACAACTGGTATCTTGAGAAACTGGAAGTTCGGGTATTTGTTGCCAAGAAAGAAGCCTGAATCATTGAGCACTAAACTGTGAGACAATAGAGAACCAGCCACTCACCAACTGATATTTGGGAGACTGAAAATGCACAGATCTGTTGGCTTCTTCAGAAGCCAGATTCAGCAACTGGGTGGTTTCCTGTACCTTCCAGCCTGATGCTTCCCCTGTGGTTGGGAGAAAGGAGCTGGGGTGGATTGACCCAGAGGAAAAACAGAGATGAATTAAGAACTACTTCCTTTTCCACAAACACTCACTTGGGGAACAGTGGATCAAGGCTTATCAACATTAGTAAACATTGTGTTCAGCTTCCTTTGGCTCAAAGACATCAGCTTTTTAAAATGAGGGCTATTAAGGAGAGTGGCTATGTAGGGACTCATAAATTATGAATTTACTAGTCATGGATGAATACAGATAACTCTGCAATCAGGAGACAGTTGGTAATTAGAAGCAACTCTTTTTCTGATTTAATTAACCACCTGAAGAAATTGAGTTTTGATTTGGATTTGCATTTGAACACTATAATCTCCTTTAAAACAAGGAAAAAGCATTACAATTTCAAAGTATAGAACATCTCTTGCAGATTTATAGTGGGAGAGCTCTCTATATTATGATTAAAAAATCAATGAATTAAAAGAAAATTAGCCACCATGTGTTATTGTTGTGAATAATTGTCATTGATCTGCTTAGGAGGGAGGATGGGGTTAAGTATCTTCCATTTCTGAAATCTGATCTTCCGCACAGTTGGAGACAGTCTCCTTCTTTAACTAGTTTGATGGTAGGGGAACCTAAGTTTGGGCAGTTGCTCAGTAATCACTAGCGAGTAGATGGCAGGCCCAGCATTGAAACAGAGCTCCTCATTTTCCAGTCTACAATATTGCTTGCTGCTTATAGCACATGACCCCCACAGATATTTGGTAGCAGGGGAGGAAATTCATGAATACTTCTGTATTCGATCCTGTGGTCCTCCTTGAGCCTATCACTCGACGGACAGGTTAGACAGGAACAGAATGTGTTCCTCCACCTCCACCCCAACCAAGACAGGTGCTTTAATAAAATCTAAGAAATGTGGTCAGCATTTCAGAAGAATGGTGTTGCCTAGCAGCAGTGACTTTTAAAGAAAGGTCAAATAGATTTTTTCCTAAGGGTTTTTGAGGATATTTGGAACCAAGTTTCCTGATGATTCATCTAAATATAGTACTGAAATTTTACCACCTGCATTATTAAAGGGAGTCTTTCAATACTCAGGTCCACAAATAAATGTTAATAATGGCCATCACTTACTTGGCATATTGTTTCACAAACTATGGTAACTTGTTCAGACATCACAAGTGGTATACAGATTGATTTTAGGTCCTTACAGATGAATATTTGTTAATGTAAACATTGCATATTTGTTTAAATAAGTATTTGAAGGGATAACCAGTTTACCAACTCCATACTTTAATGAATATAGTTGCTTAGAGTAGAGATACGCTTTTAGAATAATTTAAGTAAAGCCAATTAAAATATTTAAATAAATAAGAATACCTACAGTCAGTATTCAAATACAGCCGAAGTTTTAGAAGTAATAATTTGGGACTTACTGTGTTCCAAACACTTTGCTGGAGGATTGTGCCTTCTCTTCCCTCCCTTGTTTATTTAGACACTCAAGTTAATCCTATCTGTGGGTGAGTGGAACTGAACCCACTTGGGTTTGATTTTGTTTTCTGAACACTTTACCCTTTGAACTAAATCCTTTTGGGATTTGGATTTTGCAGGATTATTGGCAGATGTCTGAAATTCTCCCGCTTTAAACAGGAAGCTCTAGAACTCTCTCAGTGGTGCAACATAGCAGTTCATGCCAGCCCTCATGAGTTACATACATCTTTTCCCAACTCTGCACTCAGGGACGGCACTTTGGTAGCTTGAAATTAGCCTCAGTGAGAGTATTCACACCACAGATATTGGCCCCCCCCTTTTTTTTTTCTGGAGAACCAGTTTTTAAACATTTACTAAAATAAAACTGTATACAACTTTATTTTAAAAGTATTGGTGAAGAAAGGGGAACTCTCATGCACTGTTTGGTAAGAATGCACACTAGTGTGGCCACTCTGGAAAAAGTATGGGGTTTCCTCAAAACTCAAGAAGCTAAAAATAGAAATACTCTATGATCCAGCAATTGCACAACTAGGTATTTACCCAAAGAATACAAAAATACTAATTCAAAGGGACACACACACTCCAATGTTTATAGCAGCATTATCGCCAAATTATGGAAGCACCCCACGTTTCCATAGACTGATGAATAGATAAAGAAGATTATACACATATGCACATACTTATACATCTATATACATACATACACACAATGGAATATTAGTAATAAAAAAGAACGAAATCTTGCCATTTGCAATGATATAGATGGAGCTAGAGGGTATTATGTTAAGCAAAATAAGTCAATTAAAGAAAGACAAATACCATTTGATTTCACTTCTATGTGGAATTTAAGAAACAAAATAAACAAGCAAAGTAAAAAAGAGAGAAAGAAGCAAACTGAGAAACAGACTCTTAAGTACAGACAACACACTAATGGTTACCAGAAGAGAGGGAATGAGGGATGGGTGAAATAGGTTATGGGGATTAAGGAGTGCATTTGTGTGATGAGCACTGGGTGATGGATGGAAGTATTGACTCACCATTTTGTACACCGGAATCTAATATTACACTGTATGTTAATTAACTGGAATTGAAATAAAAACTTAAAAAAGAATAAATTCTACCTGTAACATATCACCAGGTTCCTGCACAATCAGAAATGTCCACCTAAACACCGATTGCAAACAGGATACCACAGTGTGTGGTGGAGAATGGGCCCTTCTAAAGGGGCAGGGTTTTTAGGCATTTCCTTTTTGAAAACTCTTCTTCCAATTGAAAGTTTTGTTGAATGGTCAAATATGGGCTGTTAGCCTTCCAAAGACCTGCCTGGATCATATATTTTCCAAACAACAGGCTAATATATCAATCTACTCTCTATCCTTTTATACTCCATACCACTCCTGAAGTATTGTATGTAAGTGACCAAATATTGAGCTAAGATCAAGAGGAAAGTGAGGATGTCACAAGAAGGCAATACGCAAGATGGTGTGGAAGAGGAAGGGGATAATGAAACCCTTCATAAGCCAAAAGCAAAGAAGCAATTACCATCAATTTATATGGAAAAAAATTTTGAGCATTCCCAGTTCCCTAAAATAACCTCTCTTAGACTTTTCTGATACCCTAAGGCACATCTTACTAACTGATGCACATACCAAAAACATAAAGATAAAGCACAGAGGCTCACAGACAAGTTCAAATCTCTGATGGCTACATGTTGAGATCCTAAGTGTGGTTCCTGGAGAAGATGATTGGTGGGACCACTCTCGATGCTGCTCAGGGTACTCCCCATAATGGCTCACTGCAAAACGAATGCTGAACACTATTTTCAAATTTTGCCTTTCTTTGTAAGAACAAAAATCCTCTTTGAATTTCTTTTGGTTAGCAAAATCAGGTACGAATGTAGGTCTTCTATAAAAGCCAAGTGGTATAGTGTGAACTTTCACAAAGTGGGGGGTACCTGTATATGAGAGCAACAGGTTCTTCTCAGCATTGGTCGGCCCTCCTGTTTCTGTCCCCTCCTTTGATATTCCTACAGCCTGCCAGAAAGTATCCCTGGGCCTCCTCAAAGTTCAGAGTTCAGGACCTTGGTAGTGATTGTGTTCAGGTAGGAGAAAGTGGAAGAGTCAATGGGCAAAATGTGCATGCCTATGAAGTTTTTCTTTTCTTCAGGAAAAGAATAGTTTTGCAGAAAACTTTACCAGTGGATTTTCATATTTATGTCTCATGGCTATTGCTAGGGAGCCTGAGAAATCAGGTGATTTGGAACAGGGTCACATGCTACACTGAACAAAAGTTGAGTTATGTTAGTAAGAAAAAAGGAGAAAATGGGTATTGCATAGTGTCAGTCTAAAGATTGGAATCCCTCCTGGAGCCCCGACCATCAGTCCTGACCATCTGTAGAGCTCTTCAATAGAGGCCAGAGTTCCCTTCTCCAGCCACAGTCTTAGTTATTAAGTAACTCTTTTCTGGCACTCTTATCTGATTCAGTACTCCCTCAGATAATTAAGCCCACCATGTCTTGCCTCTCTGTTAGCTTTGGTCAAAACCCAGAATACAAGTCCTCTCTTAAGCCTAGAGTCTCCTACACTATACTATGCTCTACCAGAGCAAATTCTCACTCTTTCCTTTTCTCCTGCAACTTTTGGCAGTTCCACATATCCAGGATATCTTCACTGATTATTACCTCCACCTCTGTGCCCTTCCCTGAGGTTGAGGGTGTCCTATGACCTTCTCAAGTGATAGTACTCTTTATCCTATACCCAGGGAAGCTCAGGACACTTCCTTAAGTTCTCTCCAACCATCCAAATAAAACATAAATTTTCTCACATTCTGGGCCCATTCAAAGAAGGTTGTGTCTTCTTTAGACCTCTTTGTCCAAATTTAATCTTCCTCTTTCCAAACTGCTGATCATCTGGCCAGAATCATCATATAGAAATTGGAATAGATCCATATTACTTCAGATAATCCTCCCTTCCAGGAAAGTGGACAAAGAGATACACTGTTCAAAATCCTTCTACTGGGGAGATTTCCCTTCCTCACTACCCTGGTTGAAATGCTCTAGAGGTTGGCAAGTCTGGATGGAACATCTGTGTACAGGATCAAGTTGGTTTTTTTAAGAATCTTTAGTCACAGGAGCTTTTCATGCGGTTACAAGTGAGGGCTGAAGGAAGAACAGATGAGTGGCAGGAGTAGGTACATGAGAGTGTGAATCACATGGCCATGCAACCTAGTTATGCCATGAGGGACTACTCGAGCCACTCCTATGATGGCTTCTTATGCTTGATGACTGAAGACCTGACTTTATGGCTAGGTGGGACAGATAGTATCTAGGTCATGGTCATGCATTTAGATCAAAGCACAGTAGCAAGTCAGGAGCTGTTTCTCAATGGAAAATCTGTGCTCTGCCACACATATTTCAAGACCTGTTGAGGGGCGCCTGGGTGGCTCAGTCAGTTAAGCATCCGACTTTGGCTCAGGTCATGATCTCATGGTTCATGGGTTTGAGCCCCACGTCAGGCTCTGTGCTGACAGCTAGCTCAGAGCCTGGAGCTTGTTTCAGATTCTGTATCTCCCTCTCTCTCTGACCCTTCCCTGTTCATGCTCTCTCTCTCTATTTCTCTCTCTCTCAGAAATAAATAAAACATTAAAAAATTAAAAAAAAAAAAGACCCGTTGAATGTTCTGAGCCAAAAGGGAAAAACAGAATCAGGTTTATTGAAAAGTCATACCTTATTCTGGGCTTCATACAAAGCTAAAAGCTTTGGGGACCACATGGTAAATGGCCCAAATAGGTCACCCAATAGCCAAAGAGGTTCATAATGTACCCTGCTCTTTCGGGTGGTGGGGGTCATATTAAGCAGCATGTGTTTCCTATTGGAAAAGATAATGACCTGGTATTCCCTAGATTAGTGGAGTTCCAGAAATGATATACAGCTTATTTTATCATGTCTTTGATTCATGTGTCTTCCAAGAACAACCAAAGAAACTGCTACTTCATATTCCCCAGCGTCCATCAGCATGATGTCATCAGTTCAGGCAGTAGTGCTGTACTATAAAATGATAGTTTGTTTACAATTTTTATAGACAAGATGCGACATTGAGTCAGAGACGATACATCTCTGAGGCAAAATGGCAAATGTATATAGCTGACCCTGTCAGGTGAAAGTAAAATATTTCTGGTGTTCTCCATTTATTGAAATAGATGAATATCTGCCCATCAGTAAAAAAATCTTCATAAATTTATTAATTTGCTCCAGTAATAAAACTCTGTGTGAATGAGTATCCACAATGAATATTATCACCTAGTTATGTTTATAATGAAACTATTACATAGGATCAGATTGTTTCTGGGGTTTTTGTGTGGTTTTTTTTTTTACTTTTTTTTTTTAATTTGCCAAACTGAAAGCACATCAGAAAGCAATAAAGAACCATTATCCCTTCATATTCAGGTGTTTCATTGTATTGTAATCTCTGAATTTCCCCCAGAAATAGAAATTTACTTTCCATTTACTGTTCAGTGGATTTGACCAATTACTCTGATCAACAAACTACAATGTCATTCTATATCACTGAGAATTTATTTAATTTTGGTTTATAATATTTTTTTCCAATAAAATAGTCATAGTTATTTTGAGAGGATTCCACAAGGAATTTGTTAGACATATGTGGTAATACAGCACAACCTTTCACCCATAGTACTTAGCTTCCCCTTTATTCAAGAGGCTCTAGATTTTTTAACTGACTCACACTGTGGAGTTGTATAAGAAGTCTTATTTTCTAATATAATAATTTGAGCCAAATTTCTCCTTCCTTCCATTCATGGGATGCCTGTGGATTTCATTTCTGAGGACCCCATAATTTAAAAACCACAGCCATATTTTTTTATGCATGTCTGATAATCTCTTACATTCTTCACACCATGTTTTCCCTGCTGCATAATAAAATGATTATATCACTTTGCTTCAGCTGTCATTTGGATGTAGTCACTCGGCTTCTTTCAACCACACTGAGATCAAGGAGCCCTACAAACATTTTACAACAACATTTTTGATCTCTCAGGAACAATCTGTAAAGCTCTTGTTAAATATTGTGTTACTTCTTCCATCAACATGTCTTCTTAGCAAGAATAAAGATTTCCCTTTACATACCCTGACTACGTACAATGTACTTTGATATTCTATGTTATTTTTAAACTATTGTGTTCTTTTAATTTTTTAATGTTTATTTATTTTTGCAATAAGGAGAGTGAGCATGCACAGCAAGAGAGGGACACACACACACACACACACACACACACACACACACACAGAATCTGAAGCAGGCTCCAGGCTTTGAGTTGTCATCACAAAACCTGATGTGAGATTCGAATCCATGAAACATGAGATCATGACCTGAGCCGAAGCCAGACTCTCAACCAACTGAGCAATCTAGATGCCCCTCTATTGTTTTTGTTTTAATGTTTATTTTTATTTTTAAGAGTGGAGGGAGGGACGAAGAGAGGGGGAGATGAAAGATCCCAAGCAGGCTCTGCTCTGTCAGCATAGAGCCCAACACAGGACTCAAATCCATGAAACACGAGATCATGACCTGAACTAAAGGTAGACACTTAACCAACTGAGACACCCAGGTGCTCCTAAGCTATTGGTTTTAACAACACAATAATGGGCTTCAACCAGAATCTCATAAAAGTTCTGAATTTTATGTTTATTTCAAAGTTCGCTACAGCTGTTAAAATATCCAGTGGTATAGGAGAAAGCATCCTACTCTTGTGTTCTCAATATTTCTCATGCTCTTCTTGGTTATTTCTGAAGATATAAGTGGGCCAGTGAGACAAACATGATAAATTCAGTTCAGCCTCTGTTAAAAAATTCTTGATTATTGCTCTTGCACTATAATAAAATCTTTATTGGTCTTTCTGTGTCATTTAGTATGAGCCAAAATTTAATCCAAAATTGTGTGAATTAAGCAAGAAAAATGTTAGAACCACAGTTGGTTAGCTAAACCTAGCCCAGTTTATGTTGAATATCTAGTAAATACACACATATAAATAATTTGAGTCTCATCTCTGGTGAAATATGCTCAAAATTCATTTCAAAACACTTGTCTAGGGGCTCCTGGGTGGCTCGTCTGTTAAGCATCCAACTCGGCTCAGGTCAAGATCTCACTATCTGTATGTTCGAGCCCTGTATCATGCTTTGTGCTGACAGCACAGAGCCTGGAGCCTGCTTCAGATCCTGTATCTCCCACTCTCTCTGCCCCTCTCCTGGTCATGCTCTGTATCTCTCTCTCTCTCAAAAAATAAACATTAAAATTTTTTAAAAAAATTTTGTCTAGATTTTAACAATAAAAATTCACAAATCCTTTCAAGTTCATGATATATGAATTTTATACTTCATCTTCCTGAGCATATTATGTTTAAGTCCTGACTATCTTGAGAGCATCAATAGTACATGGAGCACGTGGAAGTTTATTCTTTCTTCTATGTAAGAGATGTGGCTTCCTCATCCACAGACAGCATTTTAGAAAGTTTTGAGGGTCTGAAAAGTCCATCAAATATTGCCATATATCCCATTGTAATCACTAAGCCTGCTGGTCAAAGCCTTAATTTTCAGTTAGAGACCTGGTCAGATTGTGAATTAAACTGATGCATAACTTAGCAACCTGCAAAGACAGGCTGTGAATTTCTTTTACCTATTTTAGCTCCACATCTATAAGCCCAAAGCAAGCTATAAATAGTGTTTTTTCAAGCATTTTTTAACATAACCTATATTATCAAGTAAATTTTACATCACAAATGAATTCACATATGCGTACAATTGAATCTTAAATTACATGAAACATTTCTTATCCTGACCACATATAATATACTTTGATATTTTCTCTTCTATTCTATGTTATTCTTAAACTGTTAGTTTTAACTATACAATAATGGGTTTTAGCCACAATCTCATAAAAATTCTGAGTTTTATATTTATTTTAAACTTTGATACAGCTGTTAAAATATCTAGCGGTATTAGAAGATGCCATCCTACTCTTGTGCTCTCAGTATTTCTCGTTCTCTTTAAAATGATTCCCAGGGGCACCTGGCTGGCTCAGTTGGAGGAGTGTACTACTCTTGATCTCAGGGTTCTAAGTTTGAGCTCCACATTGAATGTAGAGATTGCTTAAAAATAAAATCTTAAAATAACAAACAAACAACTGATTCCCAACCATAGCTACCTAATAAGTACTGAAGAGCTTCTCCCTTGGTGGTGCTGTGTGCTCTTCCTGAACACAGGTGATAATTAGACTAGTAGTTTTCCAGGCCATACCTTGCCTCTATATATTTTGGTACATAAGTGGGAATTTCACCATATTTTTCTCCATATAGATTCCATAGCTAATTCTGATAAATCACATTTTCTTGAGGATCTACATCCTGCAAACCATTCTTTCTCTTGTCAATGTTTGTATGATCAGGGTTCTTTGCATGCAAATAGCAAAAATCAATTCTGGTTGAGTCAACTAAAAAAAAAAGGTTTTTGAGAGCATACTCAATACCAGGAAAACAAAAAACTTCATAATAACCAAACTTTGGAGAGAGTGGGAGTGGTAAAGTCCAGGAACCTCAGGTTCATGAATTTGTAGACTCTGTCTTCCAACCATATTTACTAATGATTCAGATTGTGACAAAGAGAGTCGAGGTGACCCAGCTTGGTGTGGCATGCCAACCCTTGGCTGGACATGGTAACAGGTTCTTCTGATGGGCAGCCATATCAGAGCCACATGGATCAGGAAGAGGAATGTGTCCCAAAGGAAGAGACACTTCCAGACACAAATAACAGATGTTCCCTGCAGTCAGTTGTAAAATCAAGTTAGCCACCCAGTTTAGAACCAGTGTTCAAGGAAAAGTCTAATTCAGTCAACTGCACATCCCTTCCCACAACTCAGACAGATCTCCCCATTCTCTGAGCAAAGACTCCTCAATGATAGAGCTCTGTGATTCAGGCACTGATGGACTTTGATATATTCTAATATTCCATCTTCCAGCAGGCACTGTTACCATGGTTGGGTTAATGAGAGTTGGGATGGGCAGCATTCTCAATGCCACGTCTCCCTTGGTTATTTGTAAGATGAGAATGAAGCATTAAAAAAAACTTCCCACGTTAATCAGAAATGCCAAAAAACAGTAGTTTCCAACACTGAATGCCCTCCAGGATGAGCTGAGATGCCGTTTCAAAATTTGCACAAGCATAATACAGCCTCAGAGATTGTAAGCAAGTTTAGATATATACCTTTTGAACAGAAGGATATTTTGATTCTAGACCACAGTCAGAGTTAAAACTCACTGACTTGGAAACCAGAAGCCTGATTTCCCAATACCCATTTTCCTGATTTTCAGAATCCTGGAAGCCTGGAGGTGAGGAGGCACCATTTGACCCAGCTCTGAAAATCACAGGAAGGGAGAAAGGAGGCAAATAAGCCATAACACTTGGGAAAGGAGGTGACATCCAGTGTGGAACTCTATGTAGAAAGTGTATTTACCTCATAATTTCTCTCCCCCTCCATCTTTAGATCACCCCAGTTATCTGACATTCTGTCATTAGTAGTGTCTCCCAGAAGTATCCCTCTCATTCTAAGCCCACCAAGCCACTAACATTTAAAAAAAAAAAAAAGTCTGGAAAAAGGGCTGGAAATCAGAGACAGGTCAGTTCAGGAAACCTTTGATACAGAGTAAGGAAAGGTAGGAATGAAAACTAGTAACAAGGGTGGAGTGGTGTGTGGAAGAGACCACTTGTTGCCCATGCAATACCCATTTTCCCTTCGTCCTCACTAACAGAATTGTATCATAGCCTAAAGACTACTTTTTCCAGACTTCTTTGTCACTAAAGGTGGCATGCTCCTTTAGCTGGAGCTGACTCAGTTGAGAGGTGTACCCTTTCCACCCATCACCTTCTCCTTCTTGAGACCACACTGAACTCAGATATAGGGGCTGAAGCTTAGATCCCATTAGGAACCCTGAAATTATCTGAGTATGGAGACCACTTGCTAAATTGGAGGAGCAGAAGGAATGATGGATTTGACTAACTCCAGAACCTTCTTAGGTAAGGTAGAAACATACCTCTAATTGTTAAGTTGCACACATGCATGTAACTGAATCCTGGAAGAGAATCTGGAAGCTAGTCTTATGCTCAAAGAGAACATTTTCAAGAAAGGCTCTCAAAAAAGAAGGCTCTGAAAGTCCTAATGTATAATAAAGGAATTTTAGATTTTTTGGGTTTTATTTATTTCTAGGAGAGAGAGAGAGAGAGAGAGACAGCGTGAGCAGGGGAGGGTCAGAGAGAGAGGGAGTCACAGACTGAAACAGGCTCCAGGCTCTGAGCTGGCAGTCAGCACAGAGCCCGACGCGGGGCCCGAACCCACGAACCGTGAGATCATGACCTAAGCGAAAGTCGGACGCTTAACCGACTAAGACACCCAGGCGCCCCATAATAAAGGAATTTTAAACTTCCATCAAGTGGAAAGGAAAAGCAGCCTGTGGCCTCTTATTTGTGGCATATCCAACCCGCAGCATAGGACAGGCACACACACTCACCTCAGCAGGCCACCCACCCCTTGCCAGCACTTATCTCTCCTCTCACTGCTCCTTCCTGTTCCACTCCCATTGGGCCCCTCAGACCTGAAGGTCATCCCAGGTGTGGCTGGCTGTTCTCCACCACTCATGCTGTTTTGCATGAATGCCTGCCCAGCCAGGCATCCTCACAGAGAGAAGTGCCTCCCCGCTACTCATGGCACAAAGCCTGGACAATATTCAGCAAGAAAAAGTGAGGGTGGTCCTGGCTGAAGAGCCACAGTTCAGAGCTGACTTACGCTCTTCAAAAGCTTAGAGATGGAATTAGATTCTATAAGTGAAGACCTTGACATTAAAACAGTAATTTCAAGGTCATTGTTTTGTTGTTTTACGTGTTTTAAGTATTTTACTCAAGGTCACATCCTATAGGAGGCAGACAGGAAAATGTCCGAGGTGGTCAGAGGTTTAGTACTAAAGAGTTAAGTTATTAAACCTAAATTAATTATTTAACTATTAAAGAGTTAAGTCATTAAAGAGTTAAGTGATTAATGATATAATTCTGTTGCTAATAGTTGTCAGTCCCCATCTCTTCTCAAATACTCATAATGAGCACCCAGCCACTGACCTAGCAGCCAGCAGGGACCAGATGTCCCTGAAAATGGACAGGGTAGCAGCTGGACTAGTAGGCATAGCCATGTAGTGCCTTGGGTACATGGGGTTCCTTAATGTCCCCATCTCTGGCATCATGAGAAGTCCCATTCTGTGTGCTTGCCAGCTGTTTTCATGGCTGGGCTGTATTTGCATTCTTCATTGTCCATCAGATGGATGCACAAACAAGACTCTCTACATGCCCAAAACATTCCACAGTCTTTCTCTACACCTCTGCAGCGATAGTCCCTAATCAATTTCCAAGAAAAACACCCCCCACCACCACACAAACACAAATGCCTAACGCACTGTCCTGGCTCTCAAAATCCGTTTGAATCCAACCTTATATTTCTGCACCTCCACCTCAGGTCTCTACCTCTGCTCATACACACCCCTCCCACTCCTGAAGGTCTGACTACATTGAGTGATAGTGACTTCAACATTGTCCAACTGGGGGAACATGAATGAATTCCTTAGTGCCAACCATCTCAGTTTCTTCATCAGAAAATGATGGGGTTGTGTGGCATCTGGGTGGCTCAGTTGGTTGAGCATCTGACTCTTGATTTCGGTTCAGGTCATGATCTCAGGGTTGTGAGATTAAGCCCCATGTTGGGCTCCATGCTGGGCATGGAGCCTGCTTGGGATTCTTTCTCTACCTCTCCCTTTGCTCCTCCCCCACTTGAACACACTCTCTCTCCAGAAGAGAAGAGAAGAGAAGAGAAGAGAAGAGAAGAGAAGAGAAGAGAAGAGAAGAGAAGAGAAGAGAAGAAAAAAAGAAAAGAAAAGAAAAAGATAGCGTTGAACAGTGAACTTAAAGATCCCTTCCAATTCTAAAAGTCTGCCATCCTTTGTGAACATAGGTTCTCCTGTGCCAATATCTTCCTGATTAAGAGTATTGATAATAATAATGACAGCTGACATCTACAGAGCACCTGCTATGCACTAGGCATGGTGCTAGGTGCTTGACAAGCCTTTTGTTATTTGACCCTTCCCAACTAGCATATAAAAGTTGAATAAGATAACTGTCCCTGTTCTGCATCAAAGAAAGGCCAGAATGTTAGCATAATATGCCCAAAGTAATCAAGACTACAACCAGGACTAGACATTGAGGCTGACCCCAGAGCTCATGCTCACAACCACTGCACTATTCTAAGGTAGTGTCAGCCTGATGGTGGTGTGTTAGTGCCAGAGTCCCAGGTTCAAACTCTGACATCACTATTTCCAAAGACAGTTTTGAAAACAGTGTCAACACTTAGTAAACAATCAATTATTTATTATCAGCTGTTATTCTTTTTGCTCTCAAAATTCTTTTCTAACCATTTCCTCTTAGGAGCAACAGATTCCTTTTGGCTACAAGATACAGAGATTGCCTCTTAAAAACAAACACTTAGTCCAAAGCATACAGAAGGGGGAACTCCAGAGAAAAGCAACACTAAATAAGTCCTTGGGAGAAAAATTCTTTTTCAAATCTTGACAGAATTCAAAGAATGGATTTAAGAAGAATCTGAGTTCCAGTTACTAGCCCTGCACTGGTAATAGTATGTTCTGCAGATACTGTGCAATTGGGTAAGGAAGTATAGCACCACTGTTCCTAGGCAACAGACCAGCAGCAACACAGAACTAAGCAAACAACTCAAGCTCAAGGGCTTTGGATTCCACCTCTCACTTTGCTTCTGTGATCTAGAGCAAGTCACCCACTTCTGTTCCTTATTATGGGGATAACAAGTTCAGCCCTGTATGGAGAAAGCCACTTCTAAAAGCAACCTGCCAATAAAATGCATAATTAAAATGTGTAATAGAATGTTATTTAGCCATTAACATAATTGTCTATCCATTAATATACATGTGTGGCCTTGGCTTTCATACATTAATTATTAAGAATTCTTCAATCAGAATCTGCCTGAATATAAATTGGGCCAAATTTGTGTTCTATATTAAGATAGAAAAATATGTAAATCTCAAGGGATCCTAGGTCTGAGAGCTATAATTTGTATGAGGACAAATAGCTTTGATGTAATTGTTCCACTGTCCATAGTTATTTCGGACTAAATTACTTTAATTCAGATAAACACTGAAAGCTATTTAACATCTCAGCAGGAAGGATGACCTGTTATGCTTTAAGTTTCATGTATCACTCCTACATAACTAATTATTATCACCATCCCTATTATCAGACATAAAATAACAAAGACCTAACTAATTATTTAATAGATTAGTCAAGCGTCAGTAAACATTATTTGATTCAGCACTGAATATGAAGTTGAACTTCACAATACATATACTTTCATTTGGATGGAGATGAAAGGAAAAAAATTCAGATGAAATTAAAGACCTGAAGACTTACTGCCCTTTTCGTCTGAGCAATAGCCATTGTAAAGCCCGTACGGGGGTTTGACCTGGTTATTTCTGCATTGGAAAAACTGGAGAGGAGAGACACTGAAAATGATCCAAAAGAAAACATTGATTCGTAAAAATGAATGGCTAGCTTATCTATTTCCTTTAGTCCTGGGAGTAGTTCGGATTTTCTTGGATGCCTTCTCTTCAAAGACATTTGTGGTGCTTATAAGCACCTTTGGGAAAAGCTCAGTCAAAATGTTTCATCTTAAAATAGATGGTTCACCTCTGGATAGCGATTGAGAACAGACTGTGCCAGGAGTTCCTCATTTCCTGCACTGGTTTTGTTTGTTTCTATCTCTCCCTTTTTTTTTAATTCTTTTTCTTTTTTTTTCTTTTTTACAAAATGAAGGCACATTGATTTGGAACGCAAATCAATAAGTAGCCTTGTATTTGGAGATTTCGCACTCCTCATTTTAAAGACCTTTCTGGTGAACAAACACTGCTTAAATCAAAGTTAGGAGGAAAACGTTAATTATTATTAATGGAGGTGTCCCTTCAGTTACCCAAATATAATTCATAATGGCCACTCAAAACAGATGCTCTGTCATTAGGAGGTTAGTAATATGTATGCCGGAGGTATCAAGTTGAAAAATGAAGTCAATATTTGTCTTACTTTACATGTCAAACTGGAAAACAAAACAAACAACTCCTGTTATAACAAGTGAATTAGTCTTAGTAATTTTGTTAATACTATTTTGTTAGGGGTCACTAGGGCCCCAGAAGATATTTGCCAAAGAAGTTATATACAGACAGAGGTAATACCCTTTTCATAAGACCGCAAGTATTAAGAATACATGATGCATAATAGTCTGCAATCCAAACATCCCATTCTTCAAGTGTTGTTGGAAAAAGACAACCACAGTGTATCTAAGGACTGAGGCTGCTGCCCCTGTTTACCTTCAAGTACAACAGGTGATTATTTTCACGCAGGTGGAAGCAAGTATTTCTAGGAGTTGACATCTGTCTCCAAGAAGGAGAGCTGAGTTACTTCCCCGGAAACATCCACCTGGCTTTCTCCCTTCCAAGTGCAGACCAAGCTCATGAGGTTAACTAGTGTTCAGGTAATGACCTTTCACTACAGTGAAGACTCTTGAAAAGGCTCACTTTTCAAATAAGCAATTCTTCTTTTTCCTAACAAATTTGCTCAACATTACAGCTCAGGCCAAACCACATTCGTGAGTTTACCCAGAGACTCACAGGTGGGATGATTTAGGATCGTGCATCACTTCGGGTGAACTTGAGACATTTTGCTTTGCCTGGATATGTCAGGCAAAGGACCAAGGAGATAATACCTTGTATCCTTCCTCCCCTGGGGGTACACAGCCCCTATCACCAGGTGTTTCCCCACATCACTTTCAGTTAGTCTTTGTTTTGTCCAAAAGATGTTTTTCTAAGCTATCCTTTTATTTTCCTGTGCATTCTTTTTAAAAAGTTTATTTATTTATTTAGGGGGAGAGAGATAGAGGAGGAAGGAAGAGAGAATCCAAAGCAGGTTCCACCTGTCAGCACAGAGTCCAACTAGGGGCTTGATTTTACAAACTGTGAGACTATGACCTGAGCTGAGATCAAGAGTCCAGGTGCCCCACCCCCCATGCAGTATTTTTTAATTGAAGTGTAATTAACATAGTGTTATATTAGTTTCAGGTGTACAATTTAATGATTCAACAATTCTATACATTGCTCAGTGCTCCTGAAGATAGGTGTACTCTTAATCCCTTTTATCTTAATCTCTTTTATTTTGATCCCACCCACCTCCCCTCTGGCAACCACCAGTTTGTTCTCTGAATTTAAGAGCCTGACTTTTGGTTTTGTTTTTTTCTCTTTTTTTCTTTGTTTTGTTTCTTATTTGTTTCACACATGAGTGAAATCATATGGTATTTGCCTTTCTTTGACGATTTCACTTGGCATCATACCTTCTTAGTCCATCTATGTTGGTGCAAATGGCAAGATTTCATTCTTTTTTGGCTGAGTGATATTTTATTTTATATATATATGATACATGTATCATTTCACATTTTCTTTATCCACCCATCTGTGGATGGACACTTGGATTGCTTCCTTGGCTACTGTAAATAATGTTGCAATAAACATAGGGATGCATATATCTTTCAAATTAATGTTTTCATTTTCTTTGGGTAAATACCCAGTACAGGAATTACTAGATCATGTGGTAATTTTATCTTTAATTTTTTGAGGAAGTTCCATACTGTTTTCTGCAGTTGCTGCACCACTCTGCATTTCCAGCAAGCGTTCAGGAGGGTTCCTTTTTCTCCACATTCTTGCCAACATTTGTTATTTCTTGTATTTTTGACTTTAGCCACTCTAACAGGTATAAAACAATATCTCGGTGTGGTTTTGATTTATATTTCCCTGATGATGAGTGACGTTGAGCATCTTTTCATGTGTCTGGCCCATTTTTAAATTGGGTTATTTGGTTTCTCGCTGTTGAGTTGTATCAATTCTTTATATCTTTTGGATATTAACCCCTTATCGAATATATTGTTTGCAAATATTTTCTCCAATTCCATAGGTTGACTTTTTGTTTTGTTGATCATTTGTTTTATGCAAGATAGTCATAAGCACCAAATAGGTTGAAAAGTTGGTGAAGAAAATGGGGCAGAAAAAAAATAGTGTATTCCAGCATCCCAAATAAAACTTTCTGGTGTGTCTCCATCAACCACCGTAAGCCATCACCTTTTCTTCCTTTTGAGAAACCATAAAACTTTACTCCCCATGTACAAACTGCATTAATAACCTTGAAATTTTTCTTTAGAGCCTATATAAAAGTATCATTGTTCAAGTGAAATGCTTTTCTACCTGTGCATATTGTTTGGGCACTTTGGCCCTGGTCTGGAACACTCTCTAATTTTTCCTATTAAAACTAATGGGTTTTTTGGTTACTTAATAGTTTTTTACTTAACAGCAGGATTTGCAGGAGTAAATGAAACTAACTGAGTCTATATAAATGCATTCTTGTACCTCCTCAGTGGAATCTCTTCTATCTAATCTCTGACCCAGGATGGTAGTGAGGGTATTATAGAGGCATGGACTGAGCCACCCACAAGCAGTTGGACTCCTTCTTCAATTGAGATGGAATCTGCTTCCTTCTGCAATGATGGTGCAAAGCTTTATACACATTGCCCTTCTAAACAGTATGAGCACTTCCTTCAGCCTCTGTTTGTAGGCCAGGGATTTGATAGAATTCCCCAGTTGTAGGCAGTGTGCCTGATTCACTTTTCAAGAGGTATTTTGGTTGCAGTTACTCCACTGATGTTAAACTGTTCTCTCACACCCACAGACCAGCTGGCCTGTAGTTTCAGCCCTCCTCACTGCTTTGTATATCTGTCCTGTGTTCAAATCTAGAGGGGTCTTTGTCTGGTCTGGGAGGAGAGGCATACCTTTATCACTTATTTATACATTTAGTAGTTTGATATTTTCATGTATCACTGGTGTGCATTTGAAGCTAAAGATAGAATGAGAAAGCCAAGGGATCACAGATATTTGAAGTCACCTTTACCTGTAGGAGTGCCAAGAAAGGTGTCCTAGGGATGTCCGCTCCACTATGCTTGAGACAATGGATTGCAAGAGATAAAGAAGGACTAGAGCCCAACTCTGGGAAAAGCCATGAACTCCTGTTTGGAGAAAGGAGCACATAAGCCATATGTCAGAGAGGGTAAAGAGATTCACTTTAGTTGGTACATTGACTGTGTGTGTGTGTGTGTGTGTGTGTAAGGGAATGTTGTGTGAATTTAGCCTAAGAAGGGAGACAAGAGGAAAAAGCAAAGCCCAAAGAAATGAAATGGTCTACCCTGGGTTGTTGAACTCTGTCCCCCATGTAGGCACCTGAATTTGAACAAAGCCACACCAGAACCATGGTGTAGAACAGACAGTCCTACCAAGAGGAAAGAGGAAGAGAAGCAGAGGAAGAAGCAGAGGAGAAGAAAGAGGTAAAGGGCAAGGACCAGAACAAGAAGAAGGACTAGAAAGAGTAGTGTGGAGAGCAGAAGAAAGGAACCAGGGCAGTACTCTTTCTGCAGGGACCTTAACCTTCAGACCTGAATGGTCAGCCTTCATAAATAGGATATATGTATGTTTAATTCTCAATATCATTTACAAAGCAACAAATGGTGATAAGCAAACTATGATAAATCATGTGTGGGGTGCGGGTGTGCTGGGAAGATGAGAAGAAAAAGAAGGAGCGCCAGACTTGCTGAAGACCATGGACCCCCACTTCCTTATTTTATAGCTGTAGAAACTCAGACCCAGAAGAACAAAGTGCCTTGCCCGAGGTCCCACAAATTCAGTCCTAAGACTAGCCTCTCACACTCAACATATGTGCATTTTTCTTCTCATTTTATCCTCATGGGGAAGCGGGGGTAATTGAGAAACACTCATGTGAGCAGATATGTTTTGAACCAAATAAAAAGGAGCATTTTATGATGTTGGCTTTGTAGAATACTAAGTTGGTGGGTCCGATGATATGTAAAATGTAATTGAAATGTCTTTTGAGCAAATAAAATACATTCTGTATGAATACTCTATATTATGGTAAATGGCATATTGAGAAGACTTCATGAAATAAAAATGGAATGGCATCACTAGTCACAGAGAATCAATCATTATGGTCATGAGTAATGATAGACCGAAAAGTCAGTTAACTCCTAACTGGTTTCTGACAATATTAAGTTGGCTGTTGACTTTTGGACTGATTTCCTGAAGAAGAAAATTAACTTCAAAACTGAACCTTGGGTTTTCCCCTCAAATACAAACTTCTTGAGTAGATACAGAATCTTTTTGCTTTCTGATCAAAAGTTGACCTTCTCTACAAAGCTTTTATTCATCGAGTAGTATTTATTGATTTTTGACATTTCATTAAACTTTGATTTGGTTTCTAAAGCAAAATTCAACACTTAACACATCCTTTGGAAACACTAATAAAATAAAAGAATTTGTTGCCCTGTTCTATCCTTGCTACATTTCTAGAAATAGTGTTATCAATAAGATGATCTTTTTACCGAAAAAGCTGTGTGATTTTTGTCATTTTTCAAGTTCTATTTTTCTTTTTAGGAAAGAAGTTTAGGTATTTGAAGTTAATAATTATCTTTCTAACAATCCTAAGGAAACAACCAGAAACTCAGATTCATATATAGATACACTCATCACTAAATCATCTATCGTAATAAAAAATTAAAATCAGTATAAATGTCCAATGATGGTATAATAATATTATCATATATATATACCTTGGAATATTAGGTACTGTTGAATCACTTTTTGAAGAATATATAAGGACCTGAAACAATATCTCCTATAGAATATAAGCTCCATAAGAATAAATGCCAAGTCTGAATTTGCTCAATTGTATATTCCCAGTCCCTAGTACAGTGGCTTAGTGAGTATTTGTTGGATAAATGAATAGATGGATGAAAATATTAAGTGCAAAATGGGAGAAGAATTCAAAGTTACATGTATATTGTAAATTATACTATTCTTTCTCAAATTAAAGATTCCAAAGAGATACTGTCACTATTATCACAAACAAAAGCAATATTACCAAAAACATTTCCTTCTTGTGGCTTTGTACCATGTAGACATAATTAAAATGTGTTTGTTTATGAAAGCAGAAATATGTTTCTTGGGTGCTCAAGCACAGTTTTGATGCATATGATAAACAAGTTGAGACTAAAACAAAAGAGAGTCTTTTTATCCTAATCAACTTTTCCTCCCCTAATTCTATTATATAGAACCTTATTTTTCAAATTTGTTCTTTGTTGCCATAGTGATCAGCTCCCAAAGTGAAATTATATCACACTGGCTTTCTTTCAAGTTTCAATAACGTGCTGTCACCACCCACTTCTCTTTCAAAATGTTCAAATTCTCTAATCACTGAGTACCTTAATAGCCTTACTTTTGGGGACTTCAAGTGGAGCTGGGAGGGTGGGGGTTAGGAAAGGGTTATGTATGGAGAATGAGAACAAAATGAAAAGAAAAAAAGTGAAATTTGAAAATAAATTAACCTGCCATATAAAATAAGGTTTGACCTACTCCATATAGCAACCTATTCTTCCCACCTTTTCAAATTTCCATTTTATAAATGATACACCAACAGATGAAGGGAACCTTAACTTAAAATGAGAGTAATTTGATAATAAAGGTATATGGTCTGTATTAGAATTTATAGGTTATCCTTAATATAGAAAGAGTTTTTACAAAACAATAAGAAAATATTTTCTAGTAGAAAAATAGGAGAAAGATAAGCAATTTACAAAAGAAAATAATAAAATGCTCAATAAGCACATAAAACTATGTTCCACCTTGCTACTAGTCAAAGAAGTAAAAATTAAACAAGATGTTATCTTTTGTCTAGCAATTGGTAAAAATTTTAAAAGATGATAATAGCTGGAGTTTATTAGAGAATTGGGCATTTGTCTACACTGTGGTAAGTATGTAAATTGGTACAGCCTTCCTGAGTATCTTTTGACCTTTTTAATGTTTTTATTTATTTTTGAAAGAGACAGAGAGACAGAGTGGGAGCTGGGAGGAACAGGGAGAGAGGGAGACGCAGAACCCGAAGCAGACTCCAGGCTCTTTAGTTGTCAGCACAGAGCCTGATGCAGGGCTCGAAACCACAAACTGCCAGATCATGACTTCAGCAGAAGTCTCGCGGTCAACCAAACTGAGCCACCCAGATGCCCTTTTAATATCTTTTGAATTAAGATTTCTACTTCCAGAAATTTATCTTAATGGGGGGGGGGGTTGAGAAATGTGGATATATATTCACAAAGATGGATATGCAATGATATTCAGCTTTGTTTTCATACAATACATGGAATCAACCTCATGTCTATCAATAGGGGATAGTTATTATCAAGCATGATTTAACCATGTACTGGAGTTCTGAAGCCATTGAAAATGATGATGCAGATCTGTATTTGCTGACATGAAGAGTCTTCATATTGACATGAAAAGATATCCACATAACATGTAGTAGGGGAAAAAAAACCCATGGGATTTGGAAGCTTTCTCTATTTTTTAAAATTATTATTATTATTATTATATTTTAGAGAGACAGTGAGAGAGAGAGCAGGAGAGGGGCAGAGAGGCAGAGGGAGGGAGAGAGAGAGAATCCATGCTCAGTGCAGAGCCCAATGCAGGGCATGATCCCATGACCCTGGGATCATAACCTGAGCTGAAATCAAGAGTCAGGAGGCTCAAGCGACTGAGCCACCCAGGCACCTCTGGAAAATGTCTGGAAATACCCTAGGAAGAATAAATGTGTTTGAGTCTCCACAGAAACAGGTTGAGATGTTGCTACACCAAAATACGGATTGTGATTATTGCTGAGATAGATGTTTTCAAGTGATTTTTATTTCCTAAATTTCTGTGTTGTGTGAATATTTATAATTGGCATGTTGAAATCAGGAGAAAACAATATGTGTGTTTCTATTTTCGTTAAACACCAAGTAAGTTTCTTATAGAATCTTTGAAACCTAAGTTCCCAGACACAGAAAGCAGTTAGGACTGAAATGGACCTTAGAAATAGAGATGGCCCTGAAATGAAATAATGATGATTGGGTTTGGGAAGGTTTGTGGAAACGCCTGGCACAAACCTGTGATTCAACAAGTAGTTATTGAATTAGATCCTGAATTTAGCCCCTCATTTTACTAAGGCAAGAAGCCCGGGCTCAGAAGCCTGAAGGTGCTGGCTCCATCCAGGTCACACAACGAGTGAGAAAGGAACCCAGGTTTCCCCCTTCTGGGTCTTTTGGTTTTCCCACCAGGACACGCCAATCCCACTGCACATACTAAATGTGCCCTCCATTAATTTCAAGTGACTGCCTATTTTGCATAGCAAAAGATGATTTTTTTTTTCTTAATCGTATCCTGAACAAAGAAAGATACATAGTATGACTCAGTGAGCTGAGTTTACATAGAAATTATAGGCTGTGCTGCTGTTTGGTAAGAGTTTTGATCTAATTGCAAGGTATTCCTGAAACAACACCTCTTTGGGTATCACATGTATTTCTGAAGATTTCCTTGGATGACTGCTAGGCAAGGGCATTTCCTCCCTGAAAATCCAAACATTGCTTGTTTATTGTTATGCTCTAGTGCAAGACTTCTAGGAATGTTTCTAGGAATCAAAGACTTAACAGTATGTGTAGTCTCTCACCACTGACCTACCACACTTAAGGATTTATCTGGCTAAGAAAGTATTTCCATTGCTAGTATAAATCACCATTTCTGAATCCAAATGATTCCAGTTTTGTTGCCTTGAATACATGAGGAGTATAAATGGAGTCATATTAATGAGAAAAGCCCATATTTCTGCAATTCTTGACCTGGCCTGTTCTAGAGACTGTCAAAGGATATGTTTGAGTGTCTTGACTAGTGGTTTGACTTTCTCCATATAGCAATCTACTCATCCCACCTTCTCATATTTTCATTTGGTGTCTCTTCCGGGCTCCCAAACCTGACCCTCAGCTACATCTCCCAAGGTGGACCACCTTCACCTTCTTCCTCTCTGCCTAGTCTTTCCTCTCATGTTCTCTGGCCTCAGAGACCCTTGTCCCTACTGTTAACACCAACCAGAGGAAGGTCAAAGTCCATTCTCTTACTTTCTCTGGATGTTGCCTAATGTACCAAACCTCACTAGGAGTCTGATGACATATTCTCTGAAGACTGAGAAGAAAACATCACAGACTCTGGGCCATATTCTGTCACCAGGAGCTGAAGGCAGCCAGTTCATTCCACAGGCCAGCAAGGTGAAGGCCTGGCAGGTGTCAGAACATACTTCCTATACTCCTATCTCTCCCCTAGGCACACCGGACTCTGCTTCACCTCTTCTGAAATAAAAATCAGACCCAATGCAGGTCAGCTCATGCAAATCACCTCTTAATGACCCACCCTCTGCTCTTCAGACAGGTCTGGATAAGTCTGAATCTTATAATGGGCTCAAGAAGGGATCTTGACTATTTGAACTTCCCTTGTCAGTTTCGATTGCAAAGCCAAAAAACCCATTTGGGGAAAATAAAGTCAGTTTCCGAGATGCTAAAAAATATTTAGCATCTGACTACTACTCTAGAAGGGTCTCTTAATTCGAGTCTAGTTCATTGGGAAAGAAATGCAAAGCAAAACATGTACACATGAATGTGAAAACCAAGAAAGACCTAAGAACCAAACAATGAAAACATCCCTTCCATTTTGCTTAATTTCCTCTTTTGGCTTCAATCTGTCACAGTTGTCAGAGCAAATCAAATCACTGTTTAGACAACTCTTAAAAAGTTAGCAGCAGTTTAACCTTAATTTTATTTCAATTTTCAAAGTGAGCTTAAAAACTGCCTTCTGGGGCTCCTGCGAATGGATGAAGCACTGAGCACATCCCGGTGCTCAGGATATTTAAGAGAAGGCCAGGCTCCATTCGGATGATGTATGGTTGGACCCTAGTGAACGCACCCAGATCAATCTCAAGCACCAGTGATCATCTACGCAAACACACAAAATTTAGCACCGTTGAATTTGATCACTCAGACACAAATGCAACTGTTCTCAGAGAAGATCAATGTTTATAGCCTTAAATTCATTCAATATTGAATTTAAATGCAAGCTAGTTTATGCCTGAAGCCAGGGCCTAACATTTCAGGATTTTTTTCATTGCTGATAGGTGAACCCAGCAAAAAAGCATGCAAATTCCCAGGTGCTAAGGTCTCAGGGCCTCAAGCACAGGACCCGCCTGACCAGAGGGGTCCAGGAACAGGGTAGGAAGGCACACCCACATATCTGACCCAGCCGTGGAAAGCCAGATCACTGGTAGCGTCAGCTGCTTTGTTTCCTCTGTTTCCCTCTTTCCTGCTCCAATGAGTCTCTCTTGGCCGACAGGGCCAGCATTCCAGGGCAAAGACAGGAAACACTCAATCCACCATTCAATTCAAGGCCAAGTTAAACACCGAGGAAAACATTTCCAAAGAGCAGAGTAGATATAATTGGTTGAAAACCCAAAGCGGAAGTGCTCCCCTCCCCCCCCCACCAAAACATCCAAACAAATCTAGATCCAACTTTTTTTTTTTAAGTTTATTTTAAGAGAGAGAGCATGAGTGGGGAAAGGGCAGAGAGAGAAGGAGAGAGAATACCAAGCAGGCTCTGCAGTAACAGAGCCCACATGGGGCTCAAACTCACAAACCATGAGATCATTACCTGAGCCTAAGTCAGAGGCTTAATTGACTGAGCCACCCAGGCTCCCCTAAATCCAGCTCTTATATTCTTTCTTTAATTGGGTTTTGTTTTATAATCTTGCATTTCAAATGCCATGTACTCTTATCACCAAACATTCGGAAAATAGAGACAAGCAAGAACATCTTTGTATTCACTACTTGCATCTCCTGGGATGGCATATTTGTACATGTCCTTCAATATTATTCCTGATGGGCACACACACACATATATATAGATAGATAATATTTTTTACAAAACTGAACACCTAAAGTGTGTGCTGTTTTGTTACCACAACTTAGGTCAGTGGTCCTCAAACCTGGCTACATGATATAATCGCCTGGAGAATCTTTTATATATAATCTTTTATATATATATATAAGATTATTATATATATATATTTAATGTTTTATTTATTTTTTTGAGACAGAGAGACAGACAGCATGAGCAGAGGAGAGTCAGAGAGAGAGGGAGACACAGAATCAGAAGCAGGCTCCAAGTTCTGAGCTAGCTGTCAACACAGAGCCAGACACGGGGCTCGAACCCATGAACTGTGAGATCATGATCTGAGCCGAAGTCAGACGCTTAATCGACTGAGCCACCTAGGAGCCCCAAAGAGAATCTCTCAATACCTAGATAGACAGGCCTCACTCTTACTGATTTAGAATTTCTGGAATGAAGCCCAGGCATCAGTATTTTTAAAACTCCCTAGGTGTATCCAAGGTACAAAGAAGTTTGAGAACATCAGTATTGTGAAGGGTAGCAGGCTTGACCATCCCCAAATATGCATATGTATCTCTGGCCTAAGGATTATTTTGAGAAAGCGCAGACACAGGAGAAGCTTTGAAAACAGAGTAGAAGTTATTTTTCACTAAGAAAGTAAGCCTGGGTGACTCAGTCAGTTGAGCGGCCGACTTCAGCTCAGTTCATGGTTTCATGGTTTGTGGGTTTGAGCCCCGCATAGGGCTCTGTGCTGACAGCTTGGAGTCTGGAGCCTGCATCAGATTCTGTGTGTGTGTGTCTCTCTCTGCCCCTTCTTTGCTCACTCTGTCTTTCAAAAATAAATAAACATCAAAAAATTAAAAAAAAAAGAAAGTAAGAGTAAAAATATTACTTTTGTAGGGGTGACTCCCTCTGTGTACGAGGAAGAGCTGGCTAACCCAAAATCACAAAAAACTCTTATTAGTGGACAAGACACCCCCCTGAAATCTGCATGACATGCTTGTGCGCCTCCACTAAGCTTTTCCTGGTAACTCCCCATAATCAGCTCCTCTCCTGCTCCTCCTCCCCACCCCCAACATCTTACTTTTGTCTTTAAGATGGTATTGAAGTGGCTTGGGCCACTGAGGGGAGAGTAACTCAGCTTTTGTAGATTTCTCCCATGTACATGTGAGTGTGCATGTTAATAAACTTCTGTTTATTTGTTGTTAACTTGTGCTTTATTACAGGGGATACTCAGCCAAGAGTCTATAAGGATAGGAGGAGAATTTTTTTCTCCTCCTACACCCACATGAAGAACTAGAAGTGAGAAGATCAGGTTTGGGGCCAGGTAGGGCAGTGGTTGTCAAACTTTGCTGTGTATTCAGACCCCTGGGGAATGTGGTGAGCATGCACAGTCCCTGGCCAGCTCCTACCTGCATGAGTCTTGGACTTTCATTCTTTACCTCAAGGTAATTCAGATACACACCAACTTGGAGAACCATCAGTTTAGGTGACCAATCTCCTATTGTGTGATGATCTCTTAGGTAACATGCTCCTTCTTGCCCACTGGACTATAAACTTCAGGAGCTGCTCTTCTCTGTGGTGGGAGCCTCTACCCATGTGTGGCCATGAACATTTGAAACCGTGGCTGGTGTACTATGGCAGAGGTGCTGCCAATGTAATAAGAAGACTAGACTGCAAAGATTTAGCATACATTGAAATCACAATATTTTTGCTGCATTGGGTTCCTTTCTTTTTATTTCTATTTTCAGTGTAGCTACTAGGAAATTTAACTTACACATATGGCTCACTTTATGTATGTATATATATACACACACACACATATATATTTTTTAATGTTTATTTATTTTGAAAGAGAGAGACAGGATATAAGTGGGGGAGGAGCAGAGAGGGAGACACCTAATCCAAAGCAAGGTCCAAGCTCTGAGCTGTCAGCACAGAGCCTGACGCAGGGCTCAAACTTACTGTGAGCTTACTGTGAGCTGTGAGATTATGACCTGAGCCAAAGTTGGATGCTCAAACAGCTGAGCCACCCAGGCGCCCCTCATTTTATATTTCTATGGGACAGGCTGCTCTAGGGGACAGGATCTATGTCTGATCTCTGCTATATTTCCAGCATGTAAGCCTACATAGTGATATTGCATCAAATAGACACTCAATCCATATATTTCTGAAAGAGAGAATGAGTCAATGAATGAATGAATGAACACAGACATATGGCAGATGAGGAATTCACAGTGTGATTCCACAGACAAAGGAGAAACTTTTGGAGAATAGTTGCTATTTTGATTTGGGTTCCCCCAGAAGCAGTCCCTGAGACAGATTCCAGAACAAATGATCTATTTGGAATGATCTCCAAAACATGGAGAAGGGAGTGGAGAAGTGGGAAGAAGGAGTGGTATGTTCTTGAGCCAGTTACCACTGTGGGCAACTGCAACTTGCTCCTGCATGGAGACTTGTAGGGAACAAGACAGAATTTGTGCCTCAGGGTGGTCTCCCCCACCAGAGTGAGGGAGCCAAGGTATCTGTGCACCACTTCCCTCAGTCATTAACTGCAGTCTGTGGGGAAGGCTGGACGTGTGAATTCCAAGCACTTCTGTCTCACTGTGTGGAGCAGACAGAGAAATTCTGCCAGCAAAGAGATATCAGTGCTCATAGGTGGCATGTGCTAAAATGCGATGGCTGAAGAGACAGGGGCATAGTCAGCCACAGCTAGTGATAGTTCCTTTCTGAGCAAGCCTATTCATTGTAGCATTTAATGATTAAAACTGGCACCATCATCACACAGGTCTACACTTCCCTCAAGGTGGTCAGTAGAGTCCTTTGGGGATTATTAGCCAGCTCCTTCTTTGTTGACTCCAATTCCTGCTCTCTTACCCTATGCTAGAGATACCTAACATATATCGGGAGGAGTCCTCTAGCAAGGAACCCAGTGTGGCTTAAGAGTTGCCCATAATGGGGCATCTGGGTGGCTCAGTTGGTTAAGCATCTGACTTTGGCTCAAGTCATGATCTTATGGTTCGTGGGTGCACTGAACCCTGCATCAGGCTTTCTGCTGACAGCTCAGAGACTGGAGCCTGCTAGCCTGCTTCAGATTCTGTGTCTCCCTCCCTCTGCTTCTCCCCTGCTTGTGCTCCATCTCTCTCTCAAAATAAATTAAAAGAAAAAAAAAAAAAGGAGTTGCCCATATTGGCATCTGGGTGGCTCAGTTGGCTGACTGTCCAACCTCAGCTCAGGTCATGATCTCACGGTTCGTGGGTTCCAGCCCCGTGTCAAGATCTCTGCTGTCAGCATAAAGCCTGCTTCGGATCCTCTCTCCCTCTCTCTCTGTACCTCCCTGGTTCATGCTCTCTTTCTCTCAAAAATGAATAAACATTAAGAAAAAAAAAGTTGCCCATATTGATTAAAGGCGGCCTCAGCTCCTCTGGCACAGAGTTCACAGTTTTACCCTTCATCGCCTGTTTGCTAACTCTATGAAAGGGTTGGCAGGTAGTTTTCTTTCTTCTGGTTTCTCCATTTTGATGCAAACTCACCCAGGGATGTGGATAGCCCTTGTCTTTGAATCGCCCAAAATATACACACGCAGGCCTGAAATGGCGGCAGCTGCAGGTTTTAATAAAGCATCTCAAATTTCTAGTTTCAGAAACTATAACTTCATATTAAGTCATTTCACAGAAACCAGACCACAGTGGTTCTGTTTGGGGAGGTTAATTCAGTCTGGTTCTAATTTAAAAGGACTCAGGAGAGGCTCCAGAATAATTTCATTAAGCACAGTGAAGCAAGGCAAATATGCTTGAAGATGTAGTAAACAAAATGTAACTGAGAAATGGCTGCTGTCAGACTCAAAGTAGTCCTGAGGTTTTACAGCAATTCAAGGCCTTGATTTCATTCTGGTTGGGCCACATCACTGTCACAACCTATCATTGCTGCCGTTCTACATTCAAGGCCCTTGCCCCAATCTAAGATTCTGGTATTCATTTTCTCCCTGGAATTCAGGTAATACAAATAGTTAGGTTATTTAATGAAGCATTTAGGTTATAAATAATTAGGTAATTTAATTTAGATAGATGATGGAGAGAGAGAGAGATGGATTGAGAGATGTTAGAGTCCTACATATAGTAGGGGCATCACAACTTTAAAAAAGCAAAACTGGTTATTCCAATAAAAATATCACAAGGGTTTCTGGGTATCTCAATTGGTTAGGCACATAACTCTTGATTTCAGCTGGAGTCATGGTCTCACAAGTGTGGGATGGAGCTCTGGGTCAGACTCTGCACTGACCATGTGAAGCCTGCTTGAAGTTCTCTCTCTCCCTCTCTCTCTTTGCCCTCTCTTTTTGCTCCTTTTCTCTTGTTCTCTCAATAAGCAAATACATTAATTAAATTAAAAATACCACAAAAATAAATGAATCCCCTATTCCTTTTTTTTTATTGTCTGTTTTAACAAACACAATATGAAGCATCAAGGGGTGGCAGACACAGATGTCTGTAACCAGGTATGTTGAATAATAGTTCTTTCTGAGCAAACAGCCCCCATGAGGTTCCACCCAATTGTTGCTGCAAGGGAATAGGAGCCCCCAAATCTCCTGATTTTACAACAGGAGTCAAATTCCAAGTTTATCAGAAATACCTTTTTTTTTTTAATATTGAGAACAATTTTTAAAAAAATGTTTAAATACTGTAGAGACACAAATGAAAAGGGCTAGGCAAAGTTGTGACTTCGGATCTACCATGGAGTGGATACAGTCTTAGGCACCCGCTAAGCCAGATACAAAGATCTGCTCTCCAGGAGAATAGATGTCACATACAACTAAAATTTTCATACAAGATTAAAAAGGTAAGAGTGAGGTAGGATGCATTAAGGGTCTCCAGAGAGACAAAACATACACACAGACGCACACAGATGCCAGGGAGGGAGATTAAGATTTATGCTTTATGCTTTATGATTTATTTCAAGCAGCTGGAGCAAGGACTGGCCAGCTTGAAATTTATAGGACATGCTGGTAGATTGGAAATACAGGCAGGAGTTGATGCTGTAGTCTTGATGTAGAATTTCTTCTTTTCCAAGAAATCTTAGTTTTTGCTCCTAAAGCCTTCAACTGATTGTCTGAGGCCCACCCACATTATCCAAGGTGATATCTTTGCATAAAGTCAACTGATTGGAATGATTAGCCACTTCTACAAAATACCTTCAGACCAACGCCTAGATTAGTGTTGGACTGAAAAACTGGGTACTATAGCATAGCCAAGTTGACACATAAAACTATGCCATGGACTAAGACAGGTACAAAAAATTACTATAGGTGTTCAGAAGAATGAAAAGTCAGGGAACATTAGAAGGCTGAAAAATAATCCCCATGGTAAAAGACTAAAGAAATATGGGCTTCTCAATTGAGAAGACCAAGAAGAAATAATATTAATCAATAGTAGCCAAGTTGTTATTATGTATTATTTAATTGACTCAACTCAACTCACAGTAAGAGGGTAACAATGATCATTACCTCCATTTTAAATTTTTTTTAAGTTTATTTATTTATTTTGGAGAGAAAGAGACAGCACAAATGGGGGAGGGGTAGAGAGAGTGGGAGAGAGAGAATCCCAAGCAGGCTCTGCGCTGCCAGTGCAGAGCCCAATGCAGGGCTTGAGCCCATGAAATCGTGAGATCATGACCTGAGCCGAAACTAAGAGTTGGGCGCTTAACTGACAGCCACTCAGGTGCCCCTTATTACCTCCATTTTATAGATGAAGGCCCCAATTCAGTGTTTTCAATGCCTCACAAGTAAGAAGTAAAGGAAATCTGGCTCAGATTCAGACAATTTGAGATCTCTGAAGATTTTACTACTTCCACCGCCTCTTCAGTGAACTTGTACCCCATACATGGCCTCATTAATGCTCCCAAAAGCCTCATGAGATAGGTATTGTTATCTTCTCCATTTTATGAATGGGGAAACTGAGGCTTGGAGCATACCTGGCAGTGGGTTGGAACCCAGTGCATCTGGTTCAGACCCTGGGCTCTGATTACCCCCAGCACACTGAACACCTCCCTCCTCAGCTCCAACTATGTAAAGGAGAATGTGTCAGAGGGTCTAGTTTATGTCCAAATGTGACCTACAAAAGGTCTTTATATTCAAATAGGAAAGTGTTGGGAGAACATTGGAAGTAACTTCCTGGCTGTCCACTAGGGAAAATGCCCACCTCAGCTGGAGAAAGATACATTTATCCTTGAAGATCCTGTTGCTTTCAACGTTAACCTTCGCAAAGACCAGAGAGATTTCATTTAACAGGAATGTGTATGGAGACTCCAAATTTTGGTTATTGATTGGCAAGAATAAAAACACAGCACTTTGCACCCACACAGAAAACAACAGCAAAGTTGGCTTCCCTTAAATGAAAGTATTTCCTTGGCTTCCTCTTAGCTACATATTTTTAGCAAAAATTAAACATACACTGCAAATCATGCCTTCATTTCTTGGGTAGGGAATAGACTCATCGCAATTGAACTTCAAAGGAGCAGCCGGAAGACTTTTCTTTCCTAGCCCACTTTGAAACACTCCCACACTATTTTATCCTTTCCCTCTGTGACTTATTTTTTTCCCCCTCCACAGAACGTAGAGTATGTGAGAAATCTGTACTGTTCTATTTTTGCTGAGAAATGAGTTTTGAGCTCAGAAATTGTTAGCTAGTTGATTGTTATTTCTTCTCCAGACCTTTATATCAGAGTCAATGCCGGTCTTTCCTCTTCCTGTGATTGTACCAATAACGTGAGACAGAGGGTAAAAATTTCACTATTGTTTATGACTCAAATAATGCCCTGTAACTGTATTATTTTTTATTTTGATTATATCTCTGGAATAGTAATCACCCAATCCCACATAATTTTTGTGGCGATCATGACATTACAGAGCAAATAATAAAGATAAAAACTATATTTAGTAAGCCTTACTGTGTGCCAGGAGTGGGCTATCCATACCTTTAAGACTCACATTAACTCCATTAGATAGTTGCTAATAGTTGTCCTATTTGTCTAAGGAGAAATCTAAGGTACAAAGGACTGAACATGGGTATCCTGCCCATGTTTACACAGGGATATTGCTGAGATTTAAAGCTGCAGAGACCATCTGTGGTCCTAACGATGCAAACAATTCCCAGTAAAAATGGTAACATTTTATTTTCCAGTTTTACTTTTCCTTCTTGGGAGTTCAAACAATATTCTATGGAGACAGACCAAATAAACACAAATGTTCCAAAGGGAAATGCTGAGATCAAGTACGTCCATCATTCGAGGGAGACACCAGCCGAAAGGTAAGCCATGAATCTACTCCTGAGAATAAGATGCAAGGTGAGAGGTACAGACGTCGGGGGCCCTTTACCCAAACCACCAGACCTTATTGACCCCAACAGCATTTGTCTAATGTAGCAAACTTTATGAGAAATCATACACACAGAACTTGACACTTGTGTTACTCTGTTCAGATTGCTATAACAAAATACCAAGACCAGCGGGCTTATAAACAACAAGAATTTCTTTCTCACAATCCTGGAGACTGAAAGTCCAAGGTCAGGCAGAGTACCATCATGGTGAGCCTCTGGTGAGAGCCCTCTTCCATGTTTCAGAACGCCAACTTCTTGCTGTGTCCTCATGTGGCAGAAAAGAGCTCTCTCAGACCTTGTACAAGGGTACTAATCCCACTCATGACCCAAGCACGTCCCAAAGGTCCCTCCTCCCTGGCATTAGGATTCAACAGTATTAATCCGGGGAGAAGGGAAGAGGACACAAATTTGAGTCCACAGCAACACTCCACACAATTCCCACTTTTTACCAAAGTAACAACAGAGGGTTGAAGTAGGGAAGTGGCTTTGTGAAATCTGTGAAACCCAGATTCACAAAGTTTTTGGCAAAACTAGAAACACTTGTCCAGGAAACCAATTTCTCTGCACCTTCGAGCTCAAGTTAGACACAGCGACAAGAACATCAACGTACCAGGCGTCCACTTTCTATGTGGCTTTAAAGCAGGTTTCAACAATATCTCAGCACTGTCAACTAGAATCTCTGTCAACTGGAACTTCTATAAAAGATGCTCATAAATTCTTCAAGATCTCACGGTGCTTTTTGGATCATTACAGGAAAGATAAAATTGTGGTCAGTGCCGTTTTTCTGTTATGCAATCTATTTTATTCTGTCTCTCCATATGGCATTTTACTTTGTATCTCCTAAACTCCAAAATATACTTATTAACCGCAGCAGCCAGGCTGACCAGAGTGGTTAAAAGTTGACAGAGCTGGGTCGTCTTGTTGCTCCAGAAAAGTCAGAGGGTTCTAAGTATAACTGGAAGAAAACTGGGGCAAAATAACAGAGAGAAAATAGCTGTAATACAGCATCAGGATCTCTCAGGCAAAGGAAATATTATAATTTCCGCTTTCATGCAGGAGGAAAGCTTCCTTAAGGTTTTACATGAAGCCTCAATAAACTTACCTTCTTTTACAAATGTGGAGCTGCAGAACCCACTCCCATTTCAAGAAATATTTGGAAAGGAGGTGGCCAGAGCCTTGCAAAAGAATCCAGGTGGCTCAGAAAACATGAAACCAGATAAGTGAGGCTTGTCATTTCATTACAAGAGCTCTAGAAGCCCAGGTACAGGGTGTGGGGAAGGTCAGATTCCCCTGGAATCTGAGCCGAGGAGATTGGCCTGTAGGAGGTCAGTTAGTGGTGCTCTTAGGGTCAGCATTGGAGGAAGGGAAGGGTAGGAGATGGGACTGGCAGAGGGAGAAGATGATCATGGGCCACAGACAACCTCATCAGGAGGTCTGACACTGGGGTAACACGTTTAGAGTTGGAGATTGGGCCTCTGTACCCCACCTCCAGTGGTCACTGAATGCAGTCTGCCCCTGATAGGGCCAGGAGGCTCTCTTTAGCCTAGGAAAGTCCCCCAGTGGGTTGACAGCTAAAGGTGTTCCATCAGGGCTCTCCCAGCAGCTGTGAAGGGTAGTCCTCCATTCCTCGAAGGGAGACCTGGGGGTGCATCACTGCACCATGCCAGGGCCATGAACAAGCTCCTCTTCTAGGAGCAGGGCTTTGGAAGACCAGGCAAGGGCATCAGGGCTGCTCTCCCAAGACAGAGGTCAGGATACAACTTCCATCTCAAGAGAAAGGGTAGGGGGTTGGTGCACATTGCATGGGGCCTGGAAAATGAATCCATGCTTCACAACAGAGCAAACGCTAGACTCAAGGCCAGGCCTGTGATGGGGCCAAGCCAGACAGAAGGGTACCAACTGGGGGCTATGGGTCCCCTGCCCTGCTGCTGCCCTCTCTCCTAGGCCAACTTGGTGATAAGGAAACACACAGAAGCCCCTGGAAGCTTGGCTTCCATCTGGTCCACAGACTCACATGTCGGGGAGTGAAGCTAAATCCAGAGGTACAAGGTGATTACTGACCCATTGGGTGAGAAGTGAGGTGAGCCGGGTGGGAGTAGGGGTGTGAGTGGGGGAAATGAGGGTACTTCAGTTTCACCACCTTTAAAGGAGATCAGGAAAGCAGAGGAAATCTAGCTGGGGTGGAAAAATAAGGAATTGATAATACTGTACCTTTGCTGGATATTTTGCAGCTTGCAAAATTCTATGTGTGAGAGAGTTCCCATTTTGCTAGTTTGTTCTGCCGCGAGAATATTTAAGAAACCACTGTGAATGAATATTGATAAATGCTTGTATCACAGCCAATCAGAATGTAACACACTCACCCCTCACGCCCTGTCTCAGGCTTCCAGGGGTATGAGCAACACCCTGGAGTGTGGGGTTATTATGGTGGCTGAGCCACTGTACATCTCCTTGGCCAAGTGCCCATTCTTGTCCAGGAAGACAGCCCCACCCCCCTGCCAGCCCCTGCTCTGGTAGCCTTTCTTTTCTCTTCATCCTTTTCATTCACAGCATTAAATGGCATCACCATTGTTTGGAGTTTCACTCACCCAAACTGTGAAGATGACAAGGCCATGTCACCATTTAACGATGATACCACGTTCCTGTTGAACCGAACCGACCACAGCACTGTCAGGCACTTGGGACAACCCTCTGATGTCTACCCTTGTGCCCGGCCTGGAGAATTGAAATAAGCGTTTGGTGGGAGAAAACACAAAACAGGGAAAGATAAGACCACAGCAGTTGTCACTGCTAATCAGACGTTGACTCTGCAAGAGGTGTGGTTAGAAGAAACTGAATGGCTACTCATGTCCTCTTGTGGGGCCAAAGTGTAAAGTAAAAGGCAACTCACAGGTTGTCTATTAAAATTAAAGGGGTGGCCACACCCTGGCACAGGAGACTGGTTTGAATACCTGCAGGGAAGGCAGAATGATGAAAAATCTCCATACGACCTGAGGGACGGATGGGGAATTTCCATTTCTATCTGTTCACAAGTGGGTCTTTGAGGTTCACATCCTTATTATCTTAACAGGAGAGACATAACACTTCAGTGCCAATTAACAAATGCTGTATTCAGGTATTTCATGCTTATAACTATTGAGGAATGTCCTTGCCCGGAAGCATCTTGCTGTCTATTTTTAGGCACTTAATTAATGGTCTTGCTCCAGGATAAACACATCGTGTTTTCAATAAAATGATGAAAGCTTTCTTTAAAAAATGTGTCTTGCATGTCATTATACTTGAAATTGTCCTTCAACAGAAAATTGTGAACAATTATTTTTAACAAAACTATTATAGTAACAGTTGATGAGGATGTTAATTCTGTACATTCTCTGATGACTGTCAGTCATACTTAGCAGATTTTAAGAAGACGCTTTTACTTTAGGGGTACCTGGGTGGCTCAGGAGATTGAACGTCTGACTCTTGATTTTTGCTCAGGTCATGATCCCAGGATCATGGGATTGAGCCCCAAGTCCGGCTCCATGCTGAGTGTGGAGCGTGTTTAAGATTCCCTCTCTTGGGGCGCCTGGGTGGCTCAGTCGGTTAAGTGTCTGACTTCGGCTCAGGTCATGATCTCACAGTTTGTGGGTTTGAGCCTCGCTTTGGGCTCTGTGCTGACGGCTAGCTCAGAGCCTGGCGCCTGCTTCAGATTCTTCCTCTCTCCCTCTCTCTCTGTCCCTCCCCCACTCACACTCTGTCTCTCTCAAAAATAAACATTTTTTTTTAAAGTTCCTTTCTCTCTTTCCCTCTGCCCCTCACCCCACTTTCACTCTCTTTCCTTCTCTAAAATAAATTAGAAAAAAAAAAAAAGAAACTAATAGGCAACCAACGGAATGGGAAAAGATAGTTGCAAACAACATATCAGATGAAGGGTTGATATCCAGAATCTATAAGGAACTCACCAAACTCCACACCCAAAAAACAAACAACCCAGTAAAGAAATGGGCAGAAGATATGAACAGACACTTCTCCAAAGAGGACATCCAGATGGCCAACAGACACATGAAACGATGCTCAGCATCCCTCCTCATCAGGGAAATACAAATCAAAACCACACTGAGATACCACCTCACGCCAGTCAGAGTGGCTAAAATGAGCAAATCAGAGAACTCTAGATGCTGGCGAGGATGTGGAGAAACGGGCACCCTCCTACACTGTTGGTGGGAATGTAAACTGGTACAGCCCCTCTGGAAAACAGTGTGGAGGTTCCTCAGGAAACTAACAATAGAACTCCCCTATGACCCAGCAATAGCACTGCTAGGAATTTACCCAAGGGATATAGAAATGCTGAGGCATAGGAGCACATGGACCCCAATGTTCATAGCAGCACTCTCCACAATAGCCAAAACATGGAAAGAGCCTAAGTGTCCATCAACGGACGAATGGATCAAGAAGATGTGGTTTATCTATACCATGGAATACTACATGGCAATGAGAAAAAATGAAATCTGGCCATGTGTAGCAACATGGATGGACCTTGAGGGTGTTATGCTGAGCGAAATAAGTCAGGCAGAGAAGGACAAATATCATACGTTTGCACGTATAGGAGGATTAGGAGGAACTTGACGGAGGAACAAGGGGGAGAAGAAGGGGGGAAATGGTGGGGGAAAGGGAGAGAGGCAAACCATGAGAGACTCTTGAATGTTGACAAAAACTGAGAACTGATGGATGTAGGGGGGAGGGGGGATGGGCATGGAGGAGGGCACTTGTGGGGATGAGCACTGGGTGTTATGTGGAAACTAATTTGACAATAAACTATTTGTAAAAAAAAAAAGAAAAAAAGAAAATGCTTACACTGTAAATTAAGTGCAAGATGGTATATTCTGTCACATCAGAGCAGTGTTCTCAATACCACTCTGGATAAAATCATGCACTTGGGTTTTTTTAAGCAGCTGTATTGAAATTCATTTGTTTTCAGAGCATAATTCAGTGATGTTTAGTACATTTTATGATTCCTTTTAACAGTCATAATCCCTCATAAAAGCATGTATTGAGTTTTTCCTAATCATGTGAATCATTCCCAATTCAGGTATTTTGGTTGCTCCTGTATCTAGGTTACTCATTTGTACAGAACTCACAGTTCTTGCTAGCTAGGAGATGGAAAGGCCTAGGTTTCCCTGATGACAGATTTTTAACAAATATCTGGTTTGTTATACCTGCATTGTAATGGGAAAACTTGAGAAATCCGCCTGGCTAATGCTATTTAACATCACAAAACACTCTACAGGCAGGGCATGTTATAGTAAACATTTGCAATGCCGTGTATAAGTCTATCTTTTGCAATCATATTTTAAAATGGTTTATTCTGTTGTCAAAATACAGTGCATTTAGTTGTCGTTAAGTACATTTTTCTCTGCTATTTTGGCTGGTGTAAGCCTATTGATCATTGGGAAAGAATGCCATGATGTATAATTTAATGGTTCTGTGAAGTTTGCACCTTAGGACACCTGTGCATTGGTGTGCTTAAACACCTTGCAATGTGTATCAGAATCCAGCTGATCTAATTTTATACTACTGTGATCCACTTGGAAAATAGGTGGAACTGTGATGCTTTCAATTAACATATATTTTATCAAACGGGGAGGAAGGAAGGAAGGAAGGAAGGAAGGAAGGAAGGAAGGAAGGAAGGAAGGAAGGAAGGAAGACCGGTCTAAGAAAGAAAGAATTATCATACAGTTTTCATTAAAATCTATGTATGGGCCATGCGTACGATAATCAGCAGTAATACAAGATACATTCCTAAAGATGTGAACCTAACTGCAAGATGGGATCATCAAACATGGGATAATGAAGGCTATCGAAGGAACACATATTTAGGCATAAATTGCATAGAAAAAAACTAAAGGTCAAAGCAGCTTAGAAAAGAGAGATCAATGTAGATCATCAAGATCAAGAAAAGTTTCATGGAGGTAACAAGACATGAGCTAGACCTAAAGGATGGTTAATATTCTTAACAGAATGTTTCCAAATTTGGGAATACTCTGGTATATACAGTCATAATTTTGATAGATTGTCATAACCTATATTTATATCTACCGAAATTGTCTTAGAAATAGCACATAAATAAAAATGTATCTATATGGTTATAAACAAAACAATTAAACTGAAAGATATAAAAAGTAGTTTGACAACATCTGGTGTTCTGATGATCTGGGCAAAAACTGGGGTCCGATCACTCAGGGAGACCTGGCTTAAAAATTCCTGACTTGGAGCATACCCCACACATCAAGATATAAAAGCTCTGAGAAGTTGTGCTGAAGAGAAACTGTTTAGCTCTATTTACTTTAGAATTCCCCAAGCTCACATGACCAGTGCTCTTTCTCACAGAAGGTACATGTCAAGAAACTGAACTCCATGGGACATGGATTGGGAAATCGTAATCCACAAGAACAACAACAACAAAAAACTCAGTTTTTAAAATGGGCCAAAGGTCTTAAGAGACCTCGCCAAAGAAGATGAATGGATGGCAAGTGAATGTATGAAAAGATGTTTCACATTGTACGTCATCAGGGAAACACAAATTAAAACAACGGGGAAATATCACTACACAGCTATCAGAATGGCCAGAACCCAATACACTGGCAGCATCAAATACTGGTGAGGAATGCCAAGCAACAGGAATTCTCGTTCATTGCTGGTGGTGATGCAAAATTGTATGGCCACTTTAGAAGACAGTTTCTTACAAAATTAAAAGAGATTGAACAGCTGTACTCCTTGGTATTTATCCAGGTTGTTGTCTTGTGCTTGTTCTACAAAGTTCTATCTTAGAAGCATCCTTATCTACATCCCGAAACCCTCAGAAGACTGATGAACCGATTGGAACAATGTCACAACTGATCTTGGGATGAAAAATAGAAGCCTAAAGTTTAACCTACTCAAATGTGGCCAAATAGAAGTAATTTTTTTTAATGATAAAAGGAAAATGCCTTATGGTTATAAAAATTTCAGTATTGCTCAAAGGCATAGAGATGATTCCGATAGGAATTTGCAATCATTAACCAATTCTGTAAGGATTTCTTGTCTACTTTTTAACCATGCAAATCTGTTGTTTCCCCTTAAGGATTGCAATACTTCCACCCAATTCTTACCTTGACATAAGAGACATTAAAGAGTTGTTGTTGAACACAGTATATGGAGAAAAATCCAACTTAGTCAAACATATATAAGACCTGCAGCTCTCATGTTTCACCTTCTCTTGTGTTGAAGTTCTTGCATTCTATAGTGCCTGTCACCTACCAATGCTTCTCAATTTGTGTCTTTGATCATTTTTTTAAAAGTAAACTCTATGTCCAACACAGAGCTTGAACTCACAACTCTGAGATCAAGAATCACATGTTTTACCGACTGAGCCAGCCAGCCACCCCATCCTTGATCATTTTTAAGTTTGATTTCTTTGTAACTATCTTTAACCATTTTAAATATTCTTGTTTTACAGTCTCTATCCAATTGTTCTGTTATCTGAAGTTCTTGGGAAGGAAGCTATCTTTGTTATTTATGAAGTCTGATGATTTGTCATTATGATGCATTACAGTTTTCAATTATGAGCTCATCTTCAGTGGGATTTCGTATTCTCTATGGCATGGGAGAAGTCTCTCCAGAGAAGGTCCAGGGCCACTTTCTTGCTATAGGTGATTCTATACCAACATGAAGTATAAATTTTAAACTCAATTCCATTTGAGAAAGAGACCTGAAGTTACAAATTCTCATATACTTTATGGTAGATCAGTCTTTGTCATTGGCCCATGTAAATGGTGGATTTTTATCCAGTCCAGCTCTTACTGAAGATTTGATCTCTTGGAGAGTGTTTGATTCAGAATTGCCAAAAGTCTCAGCTCCTATCTCACTTGGGTATTAAAAATCCAATGCCTTGAGAAGGACAGATACCATATGTTTGCACATATAGGTGGATTAGGAGGAACTTAACAGAGGACCATGGGGGAGAAGAAGGGGGAAAATAGTTGGGGAGAGGGAGGATGAGAGACTCTTGAATGCTGAGAACAAACTGAGGGCTGATGGAGTTTGGGGAGAGGGGAAGGGGGGTGATAGGCATGGGGGAGGGCACTTGTTGGGATGAACACTGGGTGTTATATGGAAACCAACTTGGTAATAAACTATTTAAGAAAAAAAATACAATGCCTTATATTCCTGAAGCTGACACCCATTCCCAGTGCTGTCAAGATCCACATATATTTTCTTATTTTTTTTCCTTCGGTTCTATCTTCCTTACTTTCTTTGGGGTGTAGATGTGCACTTAAATGATGTTTTTTATATGTTATTAGTGTTTCTAGTATCTCACAGATATAGGGTTTGGGGGTTCCTTATGGTGCCAGGTTCCAACGCCCTTTGACCTTCACTGCATGACTTCTGTTAGAGAATGGGGGAATACCTCAGGTTGGATGGATTTTGGTATATGCCTTGCTTGGCAACTCTGAGAATACATACAACTACTGTAAGTTCAAAGTTTTCCAGTGAACTGGGAAAAGTTGTTGTGCATTCTTTTCTGGGAGCTTTTTTTATATATCATAATAAAAAGCACTTGTAAATTAATTGAGGAGGCAGCAAACAGTAAAGAGAGATATTTTTGGTTAAATTTGAGATCCTTAAAAGAAAAACTCCTCTGTGCAATAACCCTCATCAACAAATAACATGTGTTGAATACCTCATTCCGTTCTTTGAAGCAGCACTGAAGAATTACGAAGACTCTTGTTGCTTTAAGAAACTTGTCTAAGAGGGAAAGAGGAATTATCTCAAACCTCCTCAGCCAGATATTGGAAATCTGGCCCTTGCTAATTGCCCCTCAAAAGTCCTTCCAGACTGTTACTGTCTCCTCCACACACTTGTTAATGATGAACTGCTTAAGTAATACTTATTTTACTCACATGCAGTTTTATCTAGAATCTATTTTACCATAACATTGCAGTATGTATGATATTGTACACATGTAGATGCACACATGCACATATAACCTACAAAGATGGAGTGCTGTAGTGGATGTGTACAGTGCATTTATACCTATTTTTATTAGGCTTGGAGCAGAATTTTACTGTTTTGTATTTTCAGTGTTATACCTTGGCTTTTATGACCTAGTTGTGTTGACTGCCATGATTTATTTCATGCCTGATCCTTGGTCTGGAGTACAACCCCTAATTATCCCACTCTTCCCATGGAAAAATGCCATACTACCATTGGCTGCATGACGCTCTAGTTCCCTGGGATGCATTTTGGTTAAAAGCAAACACTGTCTGTCTATTAGAATACTATTGTAACTAATTCATTACATCAATCCAGGAGAGAATGTTCACTGAGCTCCACCATGCGCCTAGTACCATGTTTTTTTAGTACGAGTTTTTTGAAATATTTTAAGACATAAAACATGGATTTCTATGTAGGCTCATGGAGCCTACAAGTATTTTAAAAGGTTATATAAATGTGACTTGTAATCAAGTACCTAATCAAAAACATGCTAAAGTCACTTAAGACATATTGAAGCCAATTAAAATGTATTTTTTAAATATATGTAAGAATCTAGTTAATATTTGAGAAAGTAATCACTTATGCAAAAATCCCTCTATCAAGGATGGGGGAATCTATATTTTTTAAACCTCAAGAAGGTTTAAAGGGAGGAAGTAGGGTAGAGGTGTACAGCAGAGGTGGAAAGTGCATTTTCAACTATTGTATTTTTTTGAGGTAACCTTGATTAGGGACTATTTTTATTGATTGTGGTTGGAAAGCTACATTCAGGGATTTCTTTTAGGAAAAAAGCCCAAGTAGATTTTCTTTAAGAGACTTCTAAAGAAATGGAAAATGTGGCTTCTTCTGAATCATCACTGCCTGGGTCTATCTTACCATTATCCTTATCAGACAATAAATAATTAAATTAATGATGAGCTTTATACTATTAGAAGTAATTCTGGATTGCTAAGATCTTATAAACCCAGTGTAGTGTTCTTGAAGGGTATTTTCTCAGAAATTGTCATCATCTCAAAATTTCTTAAATTTGAGAGAAAATTGCAGCAAATTAAATGACACCCATTATTCTTACATAGTTTTTTCAAAGATTAAATTTAGACTTACTAAATCTATATAAGCAGAAAACACCAATTTTATAGTTGTGTAAATTTAGAGTTCTTAGTGGAAGAATATAGCATTGAATGGGTCAAAGATTACTGCTCTATCTGCAAATTTTCAAACTGACAGAATCTTCTGGAAAGATTTATGACAAGTTTGTCTTTTTAAAAAAGGGATGTTTCTATAAATCCTACCAAACTGCTATGAATAAGGCTGTAAATCACTTCACTGACTTGAGTAATGAGACTTGTATCTCATGAAACCATGCCAAGAAACCTAGAGGCTTTCATTGATATTGAATCTTCTATAATATTTAATACGTATCTGCCTCTGAGAAGATGAATTTTGATACTGACTGAAAATATTTTTTTACATTTTTTGCTATAAGGAAAAAGAAATAGAATGGTATTAAGTCTGATGGTTTAAGGAGGTTTATCAGTCACTGACAGAGAAAAAAAAACAGAAGCAATAGAAAATAAATATAACTACATTCACTAAGTCAGTGTGGCTATAGTTTATCTGCAGTCATGATTGGTACATCCAGTTCTAATGGTTGATTAATTTTGACTATGTCTGGATGACCCCCCGTTTTTTTGTTTTTTTTTTTTTTAGGCTTGCTTTAAATTTGTTTGACAAAAGAGAAACTCCTTTGAATGTTCTGCTCTTCTTCCCAATTATAGCCACACATTCTAATAGGGAAATGTAGAATCTGGTAGCTAACTGCACTAAAAGCCCACTAGCAGGTAAACTCCTGTGGGGAGAGCAGGGTACATGCCACAGGACCTCCATATTTGCATATAAATGATCAAGTGAGCCAAGTGTACACCGCTTAGAGGCAGCTCTGTGTGCCTTTAGTTAGGAACCTGACTGCTATTCTAGGCCATGAGTTTTATAAGTGTTGTCAAATATTATGAATCTGTGTTTCAGGTAGTGTCAGAACCTAGAAGAAATTGGGCTAGGCACAAAAGAAATCCTGCTAACGGCAAGAGTAAACTTGTAACCCCAGATGTGTATAATGTCCTGTGGCCTTTCAGATACTGGTCAGTGATTTGCAAGTGTTTATTTACACTCCGCTTGTCTTCATAAAGGATTTCATGAGAGTCAGAGATACATTCAATACCTCAGGGTAAAATAAGTGAAAATTGAAAGGAAACTGAGTTGAGGGGAACGTAGGAGTAGAGGAGGAGGCGAAATCTATGCCATAGGGTCTTAAACCTGTGGTCACCTACTCCAGCTCAGGGGATCATGGAGGCAATGTGAAGCCCCAGTGTTTAAACTTATGCACTATAAAAAAGGTGAATCTGGAGCAAGAGTGGGAAAAGGGCACAGAAGTGTGTTTCAAATAATTCACAGCACAAAACAATGTGTGTGATGCGCATCTGTTATTGTGTTTGTAAATATTTAATTCTACTATAGAAAAGAAAATAAATGGGATGTATAAAATTCACAAGATGTATTAAGCATAGATAAGCATATATATACAGGCAGGTAAGGCAGTCAATATTCACAAGGTCTTAATTCACCATCCACCAGTGGTGCCCATTCTGGCCACAAGAAACACAGGTAAAACCCAGATCTGCTCATCAGTCTAGTTGTCAATCTACAGCTACTGGCCAGGCCTACTTGCTTCTCAGTATTTGCTTGGGTTAATAGCTTTTGTTCCCAACAGTTCTGTCCCTCAAGCTCTTTCTAGTCCTGCATCCTGTCTGTAGGTGGCCTCATCTACTTCATGCCTTGGTTCCTCTGATACATACCAGAATCACCCTTGTGTATCCCATGGGTCTCCATCTCATCTGGACATCATCTAGATGCCCATGGCACCTCAAATTTCATATCTGCAAGGCTGACCTCATCTTCTTTTCCCCCAAACAAGTTGTCCACCTGTATTTCAGCCTACAAGTCAGCAATATTTACCTAATCACTTAGCCAAAAGTTTGGATATCACCCTGACTCGGTCCTTCTCTTCAAATACAAAGACCTGTGATTTCTACCTCCCTAAAGCATCTTGTTCTTGTTCTCTATGCACTGTCTCTGAATGTGTGCCAAATTAACGACAAAATGGACAACCTCTTATGGACAAGGTTGTCAAAATCTATGTTGGTTTACCTCCACTCTTATGTAAGTCCTGGGCTTGATGAGAAAGACCCTTTCTTTCTCTGCTTTTACTTTTTGCCATTTCAGTGCCTGAGTGCTATTGCTCTGTGAGTTTACCCTCACTGTTTTCCTCTGCCTAGATGCCCTCCTCTCCCACCCTTGGCATCCTCCAATCTATCACCCCATTGCCTACCATTTTATTCTGCCAACTCTTAATCTTTTTCCATGTTTTATCAGGATGTCAGCTCCTCTAGGGAACTTCCCTAAAGCCCCAGGCTCACTCCTATCATCATTCTCCTTTCTTGGCCTTTATCAGAATGGAGTACTCTCCCTTTGTGTTTTCACAGTGGTTTGAGATTCTGCTCTCATTACATTAGCAATCAGGATCCCTGAGGAAACAGATGACACACTGTAATTAGGATGCTTCAAGGAAGTGTGGGGGAACCATAGGGATGGGGTAGGAACCAGAAGGGGTGGGGTAGGAACTCCAGGTTAGTAACAGTTGATCTGGCACCAACTAATCCAAACAGACAAGATGACTGACTGGTTCAACAGTACGGACAGAGAAAATCATGTAGAGGAGGTTATCTGATGAGGAGCAGTGACCTTTGTTTGACAGTGATTGAGGCAACCTTTCTTGCAAGGAAAACAGGAGAGTAACTCTCCTGGCTTCATTCTCCTCCCTTCTACTTGACTTCATGTCAGGGTTCCCCAATGGCCAAACCAATCAGCAGGCAGAGGACAAGGAAATGAGTCAAAATAATCTCACAGCCGAGTCTGCCGACCTGTAAGGTTGGAAAAGTGTCACGACTGGCTCTAGAGAAGTGAATGGATTACATTGAGCACAATCACGCTATAATAAAACTGTCTTTTTGTTCATTAGGCTCCTGCATTAGACTGAGTTACTTGAGGACAGAAAATGTTTCTTTCATCTCTGCATCCTCAGTATCTAATATATACAATATAATAAATGCTTATTGATTGATTCAGAGAATATGGTGCTTTGGACATTAGTTGGAGGACTACATTCTCCAAGCTTGCCACATGCTTTTGGAATCTGGGGAAAATGGAAAACAGAATGAACTTTATGATTTTTATTGTTTGAGAAAAAAGAAACATATTTTGTTCAAGAGAGATGAATTATCTTAGTGCTCAGTATTGGGAGGGATTGGATTTAGTCGTGACTTCCTACGTAAGAGGCATTCAGCCACATAATGGGCAATCCCTCCAAGAAAAGCCACAGGTGCAGAAACATTTTTCATGGGGCTGTTTAAAAATATAAGTGCCTGTACACCCAAAACTAAGATAACAATGTATGTTAACTATCCTGGAATTAAAAAAAAAAAAAGCCCTTGATAAAAGCCAAAAGCTTGTTGTTAAAGAGTAATCCAAAGGTGAGCTGAACTAATATGGTCCACTCTGATAGTTCTTAGAATATCTTGCCACCAAATGGTTAAGCCTTAGACTGCAAACCTGACCCCCTAAATGAAACCTTCAGGATTGTCACAAAAGATTTTGTGGTTTCTCTTTTCTCTTATCAGCCAACAGAAGAAAAGGACCAACAAAGAAGCTCACTGAGGGACGATGGATCAATCAGAAGGCAGAAACTTGGATCCTTGAATGATTATGTGGGACCAAGCTCTCTATTTACCTCCTATTAATCTCTGTGCTAAGAGCAAGAAATAAACTTTTAATTTGTTAAAACTCTTAAGTTTTGTTATGGGCTTTATGGCAGCAGTTATTTTGCTTTAATACAGATATAAAATAATGTTCTAAATATTATATTTGAATTTGTTTTAAATGCTATCACGATGATAATCATAATCCATTGTCCATATTTATAATCAATTATTTTCATAGAAGTCCTTTCCAGTTTGCATCTCATAGTTTGAGGATTACTGTATTTCTGTCTTCCATTTGAAAGATGCCTCATAGAGCCCTTCTTGCATAGAACATGATAGAATATATGATATACAATAATCTGATGTATTTTATAATGTACAAATCCCCATTTCAAGCAATATCTCTCTATAATACCCCAGCAAACCTGAGGAATATTCAAGGGTCTATTATTGTCCCCATTTTGCAGGTGATGAAATTGACACTAGGTTAAGCATAAAGTAGGGGGAAAAATGGAAACAACTCATGTCCAGAGTTATTTGAAGATTTAGTTAAGAGAATGATTTAGTCTGCCTGGCATCTGGTACATGTTATTTTCTATCTAACTCTCTGATAAATTGTCTATTGCTGTGTAACAAACCACCTCCAAAATAATGACGTACAATAGAAATAGTCATTGATTCTGCTCACAGAACCTGGGTTGTGAAAACAGGAATAGCTGGGGGTGGGGGTGGGGCTGGAACAGCTGGCTTCCTTGGGCTTCTTTCTTTCTGTGGTCTCTCCACATGGTCTCTCCACATGGCAGCCCCAGGGTAACCATGGCAGCTGAAGGCTTCTAGTGAGAGTAGAGAGAACGAGAGTAGAGTGAAAAAAAGAGAGCCACAGCGAGATATGGGAGAAAGAGAGGGTGAAGCAGAAGTTCTTAATGCCTTATGACCTAGCCTTGAAAGGACGTTATGCTGTGTCACTTCCGCCACATTTTTTTCAGAAGCAAGACATTAGGGCCAACTCATAATCATGGGGAGAAAAATTAGACTCCACTTCTTGATTTA
>NW_027551560.1:4864444-4874698 GCF_008692635.1 Crocuta crocuta
CCGTTTTTTTTTTTTTTTTTTTTTTAACTACCACATTTTCCTTCTCTAAAATGCTTGCCTAAATTAACGCAGACATGAATCTCGGGGGTAACAGACACATCCAAGGTCATTCAGCTGTTAAATGGTTCCACCAATATTAGATCCATTTTTGTGACTCGCACCTCCATGCCCTTTTCATTCCCCCAGAAAATCTCTTATGATTAGCATACCAAATGTGGTAGGTAAGACCTGCTATTTATTCCACAAGAGATAATCCTAATTTCCTTGGAAAACATACTTACATTTATTTTGCAGGAAAAATATTACCCAGAAAGCAATCATCCATGAGTGCTTTCCAAGTTTCTCCCAAACATCTGTGTTTAAAATTCCCCACCCCCAACAGATGTATTCATTTGCATTCCCTCCCCCCAGATGAATCACTTTTTTTTCTGTTGTTATTTTTTGACTGTATTTCTCACCTCTCAAGATCCTTTTGTATTAATTTGCAAACCCACCACTTAGGTTGGTACCATCTCCTGATTTGGAACCTTCCCTTATTTCCATCATCATGAATACGTGCCCTTCCTGTGGGCTATGAATAGAAATGTTCTTTAAGAGGATGGTCTGATATAAGGTCTGAGGGATATTCTTTTCCTTCCTTCCTTCCTTCTCTCTCTCTCTCTTTCTTTCTTTCTGCAATAAGCCAAATTTTCTACAGTTGATATTTCTTTTGATCCAAAGAAGAGTTTAACCTTCTCATTTTAGGAAATCTGAGTTATTTGAACTGTGATGTAAATCTGAAATCTCAGAAGGCTCACATATTTTCTGTAATTCTAAGCAGTAAGATAGATTTCCCTGTAGGATCTCTTCTCTGTTTGGGGATATCCAGAAAGTCCCTATGGGGAACCATCCTTTTTGTTTCCCAGACCCAAAGGGTTGGCGGGAACAGAGTAAGAAATAGAATGGATGAAGAGTCTGCAGGAGGTATGGGGGTCTCTGTGTAGACCAGCACAGTATTCAGAAACAGTAGCTGCATTTTAAGAAAGGAAAGAGTGATATTGATTTTTAGAATAGACTTTATTTAACTCAATATATCCAAAATCTATCATCCAAACTTGTAGTTATTACAAAAATATTTACGAGATTCTTTTCATTCTTGTATCTATACCAAGTCTTGGAATCTGATGTGCACCTCACACTTCTTGAACACTTCATTCTGGTGTAGCCACATTTTAAGTCATCAAAAGCCAAAACCATCTTGAAGAGCACGCATAAACCCTTCCTTTCTGTTGCTTCATGGGGCCTCTGATTCGTCGACCCTTTCTTCTGTGGTTGCAAACCTTCTTATCATTCAGATCTCAGCTAGACCCACCTATTTCAGAGAGGGACTGCAACGAATGCGACCCATTCCCTCCCAGATCTTCTCTATCCTGTTCTCCTGCGTTACTATCTGCGTTGAGCCGATTTCTTCCAAAGTGATCTTATTTGCTTACGGGTTTTTTTCCCCCCTATCTTCTCCACCAGAATGTAAGTTTCATGAGGGCAGGGTTTTTAAAAATCTATTTTGGTCTCCGAGTTCCTGGTGCCCAGCACCGTGCCTGGCACACGCCAGGCGCTCAGTTCACATTTGCTGGACGAAGGAATCGAATTTCTCTGGAGCGCTGTGGCCGTGGGGGGCAGCCGAGCGACGTGCACAGGTGGAGCACCCACGGCGCGCGCGGCTGCGCTCCCCGGGCTCCTGGTGGGTGTGGGTGAGTGGGTGTGTGCGGGGGTGTGCGCGGTAGAGCGCGCCAGCGAGCGGGAGCGCAGAGCGGGGAGGAGCAGCCAGCGCCGCGCAGAGCCCGCAGCGCCGGCCGGGCCCGGCAGCTTGGAGGTGGGTGGGCCGTGCCGCCAGTCCGCTCGCGGGGTCCCCATTGGCCGCCCGCGGGCAGCCCTCCGCCGGGAAGGCGGTGAGGAGCCGAAGAGCTGCTCCCGAGCCGGAGCGGGAGCGCCCGGCNGGGCCGCCGAGCCGCGGCGGGCTGGAGGGGGATGCTTCCAGCGAGGCGCGTTCCGCCCGGGCGCGGGCTTCATTCTTCCGAGGCGCCCCCGGAGGTGGGGAGCTGGGTGGGCGTGTGTGTGGAGAAAGGGGAGGCGGGGAGGCCAGCCACTTCCGGAGCCGGTTCTGATCGCTCAGAGCGCCCTGCTTTCGGGGACGCGGACCTTGGGGTGCGGTTGTGCCGGGCCCCACGCGCGCGCGGGCGATGCGGGGCCGGGGGCGTCCCTGGCACAGGTTTAACAAAGGGTGCTCCTCTCCACCCGGCGGGGAGGGGCAGCTGGGGAGAGGTGGTCTTAGGCGAGGCGAGCGGCTCTTAGCATGGGGAGGTCTACTTCCTCTCCCGGTTGTCATTTTATTATTGTTATTGCTCTAATTTTAAAGGGCTGGAGACTGATGGATGAGGGGCCCACGGAGGCGCAGGAGCGGTGGTGATGGTGTGGGAAGCGGAGCTGAAGTGCGCTGGGCTTTGCTGAGGTGTGACAGTTTATCATGACTGTGTTCAGGCAGGAAAACGTGGATGATTACTACGACACCGGCGAGGAACTTGGCAGGTACAGGGGGTACCGGAAGCGCATGCCATTGGGTCGTGGGAATGTATAATATTGGGGGCAGTGGGCGGTAAACAAATGCAATTTGAATCAGGCGGCTCCCTCTCCCTTCCAAGAGATGTGCAAATTATAGAGAAAAGAGTTGCTAACCCGGCGCGGGCTAGCGTCCAGAAATAACCTAATCCAAGGGTCCAGGATTGGAGAGGCAGTTTCGGTGATTGCGTTACAAACGGTATTGATCAAGACCCCTGGACAGGAACAGATTTAATTGTCTGCAGTAACTCTTATCAGCTTTTGCCCTCGAAGATGAGGCAAAAGCTAAGATATATTTGCATCTGGAGTTAGATCTTATATGTGATTTAAACAGAACACAAATTAGTTGGCTTTTAAAATCTTAATGCTTCCTGCGTTTTCAAAGTAACAGGAGCAAGTAGGTATTGGTAGATCATATATGGCGACTTGCCAGATGTTGGTGTTGGGTTTGGATTTGCAACTTCCTCCAACCAGGAATTGAATTACCCGGTTGGTGTTAGTGGTTGCTTTGGTTTCATTTGCAATGTTAGATTTTTAACAAATAAATGACTGAGAGTCTAATAGGGCTGTCTGGATTCAGAGCATACTTCCATTGCTTTGGGAGCTGTGACTCTGTGTGCAAAGTCGTTCAGTTTCTAGGTAAACAAAGAATGATTATTTTGAGGCGTCTCAGGGCTGGCTCAGTTTCCCCTTGACTGGGTATTTGACAGAGTGTGTTGAGCTCTGGTCTAACTAGCAGAAAGCTGTTTTCACACCTACGTTTAAATTCAGCATAAGAATTTGATTGTAGTGTATTTGTACTGAGTAAAAGGATCTTGAAGCAAACAGAAAGTGTTTACTTACATTTGTATCAAAATATGTATTTTCCCATACACTCTGGATGTCCTGATACAAAGCATTTTCTTTATTACAAAGAAATTCAGAAATGCACACACCCCAGCTTACCTAATGAAAATTTTCACTGTGGAGCTTAGCTAAAAATTTTTTTACAAGTTTAAGTATTAGTGCAGAATAAAAGCAATTTTTAAAAAGTTACTGTAATAGAATATTTCTATGTGTGTTTAGTATCAACTCAGAACATCACTGAGAGCCTGCACTTAAGAGGAGCTTACCATCTATTGGAGATTTACTGAGTGATTACTGAAGAAGGGAAGCTCTCAAAAATCATATATTTCATGGATATGTTTAAGATTAAGTTTAAGGGTGTGCGGTTGAAGTACTTGGTTTAACTGGAATGAAATCACTTTATTCCTGCGGTTTTCAGCAAGATGAGTGGTATATGGAGTTTTCCTTTGAGAGTAGAGGGAAAAAGGTGGAAAAATATTTTTTAATTCCATTTGTGCCGTGTGGTCTGCTTTCAGAAATTCTTTTTAGAAAGGGGTGATTAAAATTAGGTGAGCTGCTTGCTTTATGGATTAAGTATATGACCTTATTTTCAGTAAGATCTTTTGGTAGAATTATGTGTTACGAGAAAGAAAAAAAGTGAAGCCTCCCTGAGGCTAGTGGGGGAGTTTGTGATCTTCATTTTGTGGGTGCGATGACAGGCCCTCTTAGCTGAGCTGGGAGGTAGCCTGCTCATTTATCAGTACATTTCACTTTGATTTGGTCTCAGTCTCCTTTTAGTGAATAACTTTCTCCCCACTGCGCAACACTAAATGACACTTTGTTTATTGAATAATTTAATTTATGTGACCTATGAATTTGAAAGAAGGGCTCTGAAAAACTGGGAGTTGGGGGTTTTTAAAATAGAGCACATATGCCTATCCATCTGATACCAGCTGCTTTTGCTTTGCCTAAAGATGGGGAAAATGGTTGATTATAGGGGGAAGTTTTTTTTTCCAAGCGCTGTGATTTTTACATCTGCCTTGGAAATAGCCACTTCCTGAAAACAAGTCCTGACTAAGATAGACATGAAGGAAAGAGGCTGCTTCATGTGTCACATAAATGAAAATGGGCAGATATGTAGCATCAATGCAAGGCTGATCTAAGCAGTGAAGGATACAGAGACCAACATATAGATTCAGCACTTGACCTGTGTGTCTTTAGGAGTCATCTAAGTAGTAGCTAGTCTCTTACGAATATGCTGAGACCAGGTCCATAGTGAGAGAAGGGAAGACGGGTTCACTCAGTAGTAATATTGTTATTACGTTAAATTTAGGAAAAGCAGGAGAGTATGTATGTATGAGTATGTGTGCATGGGTGTGTCTGTTTGTCTATGTATGTTAGTATGTGTCTGTGTGTACTGCCCAGGACTGCCCAGACAAGCTCTCTGTCCCTGTAAAGAACTTTATAAAGTATTCTGGTTATTGTAGTAATGATCCAGCAGACAGATCAATGGACAGATATCCTGTTTCCAAATCTACTTCTGCAACTTGCTAACTTTATTACCTTCAATAAGTCACTCACCCTTTCTGACCCTTAGGGTCCTTCGTTTTTATTGTATTTATTTACGTATTTATTTTTTGAGAGAGAGAAAGAGAGAGACAACATTCGCGCATGGGAAGGGGCAGAGGGAGAGGAAGAGACTCAGCGCAAAGCCCAAAGTGGGGCTTGATCTCAAGACCCCATGAGATCATGACCTGAGCTGAAATCAAGAGTCTGATGCTCAGCCAACTAAGCCACCCAGCCCCCGCCCCCGTTCGTTTTCAAAGTGAGAGGTTTAGTGTTTGTGTCATGGTTGTTGTATAACATGTGTAAAAGTATTTTCATCAGCAGTAAAGACTTAAACAAGTGCAGATCTCATCTGCAGGCCTGGCTGAGACCTGTGAGTGTTGCAGGTGGGCTGATGACTTGGCCTACAAGTCAGCGTGCATCCAGGTGTCTGCTTACCAATTTGGGGAAGGGAGGCCTTCTGGGAAAAGGGTCCTTGGGGAGACACATTGATGTTGCCCTTGGCCTCCTCAATCTGAGTCTGAGTGAAGCAGCTCTGGCCTCACAGAGGCACCACCTCCAAGTGGAAACAAATTCCTGTAATAAACAGGACCTCCATCCTTAGAAGACTGATGAACTTCTGTGTTGACTCTAGGAGGCCCTTTGGGGTCTCATTCTCTATCTCAGGAGGTGGAGCAAAGCACTGCTTCCATCCCATGGAGTGGTTTCTGAGAGGGGTTCTTATAAATGCAGATTTCTCCATCCGCCAGTCTACTTGGGTCCGGGGTGCCTCAGCCACTTATCAGTTGGCACTCGGGAGGCTACAGGCTGGCATGTCCCACCTTTGGGCTCTGGTTATGTGGTTGGCAGTGGTTCAGCCTGACCTGTGAGCCTTCTAGACACTTCTCTGAGCACCACTTTCCTGGGGAACAGGCCTTCTTTCCTCTTCTGCTGCCTCACCTTACATGATCTTAAGACCTAGGTCTTCCCTCCTGAAGAAATCCCACCACAATGATGTCTCCCTTCTAGAAACCAAACGTGCTGTCTGAATCATTCTACTGTGTTGGTACATGACCACAGATGGCTTCGTGCCATGCTGTGTCCTTGCTTTGTGTTGTCATCATTCTTGTTTTGCCTCTTGTAGCCGGCTTGAACGTTCCTTTTGGGTGAGTTCTGCGGTCTTTTCTCCCTAGGGTGCAGAGTGTGTTGTGTAACGCCAGGCAAAGGCTTGATCCATGCCTGAACAAACGAATGCAGGTGGGCAGATGTGATATTGAGACCAGAATGGGGATTTAAGACATAAATGATGATGTGGACGCTGATGCTGATAGAGATGCAGTGTGTGATGTGGGACAGCCTTAGTATACTCATTTGGAAAGTGAGGAGACACCTACCTTTATAGGGTGTTGTGAGCGTTGGAGACAGTGGCTGTAAACATCTGACACACTGTCACTGCCTAACGTATTATTTTTAATAACCTGTTGTCTCATCCCAGTGTTTACTGTATTGTAGACTCATTGCTTACTTGATTATCTGCTTTCCTCACGGGTTGTCACGAGGTTGCGACCTTGGACTTACTCATCATTTTTTATCTCTAATGCCTAATTAGGTGTAGGTCAATAAATGCTTGCTGATTGGATGAACAGATTGATACACGTCAAGTGCCATGAACACACGCATGCACACCCACACCCACACACATGTACATATGTATAACCCTCAATAAGTAATGACCCTGGTGGAGGTGAGCTTAGGATATTAAAGTCTGCAGCTCATAAAAATCAAAGCTGCTTTTCCTTTGGTACTGTCTGTTCCTGAACAGTAATATGCACAGCAGCCAAAATTTACAAGCACAAGATCAGTTTTAAGCAAAACAAAACGGAGCATTAGAAAGTTTACGTTGGTTGGATGGTGGTTGGAAGCTAATAATTCAAATTTAAAACATTCTCACTTTGATATAAAATCCATAGGCATTTTAATTGAAGTAAGGCTTTGTCCTAAACCCCAAGAGTAAGAGTACACCTTTCATTTGGTTTTCTGCAGACTGCAGGGGTGGGCCCTAAGACTTACAGCAGTCCTGTGTGGATAGAAGGAGGAAGGACTTCTTGGCACATTTCCTCTTTGGAAGTGGGACTCACAGGCCCACTAGGTTGACTACTCAGATCATCTCGTAGGATGCCGCTGAATGTGATTTTTTTTTTTTTATTTGAGTTTCTACTTCCACATGCCCTCAGATGTTTCCTCTGATAGGAGAGGCTGCAATGTTTTAAGAGAGATAAAGTTCCAATATATGTAGCAGAGGTAATGTTCAGCAACTTTTTTTGAAGTATGGTTGACACGCAATGTTATGTTAGTTTCAGGTGTGCAACATAGTGATTGGACATCTCAGTGTGTTATAGTACGCCCCCAAGTGTAGCTATCCTCTGCCACTGTACAACACTATGATAATATCATTTATATTCTGCAGTAGTGATTTTGAATTCTGTGCATCTTAGGAAGGTCTAATAATGGTGAAGGGAGGGCATGGTGATGGTTGGCTGGATGCTTGCTTGCCAGCACTGGGAAGGCACCTCTGGACCACCCAGGCAGCCATAATTTAGGTTGGATGTAGCCACGAACATAGGGGGTTCAGGTTTTATTGATGGGGAGCCAGGAAGCATTGAAGCCTACTTTTTGGTCTCCTATGCCCTGTTATGCAAAGCCTGTGTCTTGCCCTGCCACTTGGGAACCTAAGACCCCATAACATTAGCTGCCCCTGCAAAGCCATGAAGAACACACAGTATGCTTACAGAAATGGATGCTCAGATTAATTTCAGTAATCACCTATCAGAAGAGGGGACGTTGTCAACATGTCCTCTTACCTCCCAGCAAAGTTGTGACCGCTTGAAGGCAAAGACCATTTCCTTCCAGGTGAGGTAGAGACAGGGAGGGCATCTGGGCCGAGAGGCATGGAAGCGTACTGCTGGGTACTCCTAAAAGTGGTGTGGTGCCGAGGCAAGGCTCTAGGAGGCCCTTTGGGGTCTCACTCTCTGCCTTAGGAGGTGACCTATGAGCTACAAGGTCAATTACATAATCTGACCTATTCAAAGACCCCCTGGCTTCCTGTAGGGAATTTCATCCTTCATCCTTAATTCTAGCCAACTGCTATGTGTACCGAAGTTAACCAGGCATTTGGTATAAATGCAACAAAGCCTAATTTTGGTAGAAACTTACTACTGATCATAAGACAAAGAAGCAGCCTACTGGTTGGGGGTGGAGAGGTGCCCCCATTGGTGAAGGTCAGCCCAGAGACCCTTTAGCACCCAGACCTAGAAGCTGGAGTGATCACTGGGTCTTCCATTATTTCATTTAGTGGGTGCTTAGGTCAAGTGGCTTTCTCAAGCAGCTGCTAGTAGGTAGCAGGAGGTGTGCCCTGAACCCTGGCCAGGCTTCCTTATGTTCTTCACACGATTTAGGATTTGGCAATTTTCCTTTTTTGGAAGCCAGATTAAGTTGATATTCAAGAGAGGTGATTTGGGCAGCCTCCTAAGGCCAATCTGTTTTAATACCTGCATTGGAGAGGGTAGTTAGGAACAGCTAGTAGCCACTTCTCTGAAGGTTTTATGCTGCCTCCAGCCACTATGTGTGGCATAGTTTGACTTGACTCCCAAAGTTAATAGTTCAGCTTTTTAGAAAGTTCACAGAACACTTTTATTATTATTTAACCTTTGAGTAGTCTAATGTATAAGAGTCATGGCTCTGCCTGGTGTGCCATCCCCTACATGACAAAAGTTTTTCTTTTCATTAAGTTGCACTAGTCTGGTTTTGGGCCGGTGTGTAATTGTTTGAGACTTGAGGTGGAAGGTGATACTTAATTGTTTTGCTTTGGTTTATTGAGGTAAATTATCACAACAGAATGCATCATCTCTCAGCCTTGAAAGAGATGATATGATAGTATAATGATGTATAGTAAATCCAATTTATCACTTTGTTAACATTCTAAATGAATTCCTTTAAATGTGCAGTTAGGAGAGAGAGGAGGGGAAAAATTGCCATTTGGGTTTTCTACATTATCTTACTAAGTGGGATTAAAATAACTGTGTCTAACTAGTGAATCTTAAGTAAACCAGAGAGTACTGTACTTCTCTCTAGGTTTACTACACCACGAGGGTTGTTAGAATGAAAAGTCTAAAACCTAAAATAATTTGTGTCTTATTTTTAAACCCAGCCCAAAACAAAACAAAACAAAACAAACAAACAAAACAAAACAAAACAAAACCGGTCATGTGCTTGTAACTAATCTCTGGCGTAGGTCACCAGAGCGATCCTGGGTGACTCTTGTTTATCACTTCTGTCTTTTTTTAGGTGACGTTATGAGCTCCTGTGGCTCATGGATCACATTGTAGCCATTTAAATAATGTTGCCTCCTGCTGAGAAATGACCTTGGGGCTTTCCTCTGTGTTCTGAGCTTGAGGAACTTTATTCAGCGACCTAATATATATTGAGAGATGTCAAGAGGGGAGGTGGGGCGAATGTTGTTGATAATTTCCCTTTATAAACATGTTCAACTTGAGATGAGGAACATAATGTTTGAGAAGATGAACGCTGTAAACTGCTGATCTGTGGTGTTTGAAAGTTTATATTGATGGTCCTTATATTCATAAGCCTGGTGGTTTTCAGCTGGGAAATTTGACTCTGAGTGTGGACTCTCTTTTGGGACACATTTTCTGTCAGAACTACCTAATTGTTCTTACTTAGATCTCATGTGATGAACGGGGCTGATTCATCTCAAGTACAGCTGATACTGTAAGGGTTCACCTGCAAGGAATGAGCTGATTTTCATTCTTCCCCATTGTTCATTAGTTCTTTCTGCAGGTTCTTGTTTTCTGCCTTTGAAACCTCGCACTTTTCCTTTGTCACTTAAAAACAGTTAAGAGTTTGGAGACCTTACTTTAGTCTTCCATGCTCTTGTTTGAGGCCCCCGAGGGTAGAATTTTCCCGTTGAAAGATAAACATAGGTAACATAATCAGTGCACCTTTTTTTTATCTATCACGAAAAGGATTAGCTTTTCCACTGAGCTGCCTATAACTTGCATGTCTATCTTTGAGCAGGGTTGTGTATGCAGAGGGAAGGTATGACTTAGGTGAGGCAAGGAACAGTAACAGAGGGATCTGTTGGGATAGAGAGAGAGTGGCTTGAGGCAGAAGACAGAAGAGCTGACTCAGTTCTTGGGTTCCTGTCCTACTTTGAGAAGTTGCCTTGCTTCTATGTGGAGCTCCTTTTTTTTTTTTTTTTTTTTTTTCTTTTTG
>NW_027551560.1:4874857-4883072 GCF_008692635.1 Crocuta crocuta
TTTTTTTTTTTTTTTTTTTTGCCATCTATGGTCTCTGGGTAAGCAGTGTGTGTGTGTGTCTGGGAAAGTGATGAAAAGATGCAACCTTTGGAGTGTAGGATTTAATAGACTGGGAGTTACAAGCTGCTTCACTTTACAAACAACAAACTAAGCTATGGGCTCTGTAGGTATGTATATGGAATACTGTCGAGAATAGACTATTAACAGCCAGCTGTTGCTGTCCAAGATGCTGAATTGCTACATGATACACAGAGGAGCTGTCTGTAGAAATTTGGTAAGCAAAAACAAAAACGCTAAGAAGTCACTTGCTATCTTACGAATAACTATCCTATTGGTATATAAATCAGTATAATTGAAAGCAGAGCCTGCCAGGGGTTTCTAACGTGCACCTGGAGCATGAATATAGAGTTGTCTTTCTAAATGTTGTCTTTGCCACTCAGAATATCCAGAGTCAGCATGTAGGGGCTCCTGGGTGGCTCAGTTGGTTAAGCGTCCAGCTTCGGCTCAGGTCATGATCTCGCGGTGTGTGGGTTATAGTCCCAAGTCAGGCTCTGGCTGACAGCTCAGAGCCCGGAGCCTATTTCAGATTGTGTGTGTGTCTATCTCTGCACCTCCCCCATTCACGCTCTGTCTTTCTCTCTCTCTTAACAATAAATAAACATTAAAAAATTTTTTTTTTAGAATCAGCATGTGAACAGCTGTTCATGAATCCAGAAACTTCTACTGGGTTTGTCCTCAGGAGCTCTTCTGGCTTTTGATGAGCATGGGTTAGTTTTCCTTCTCCACTGTGATGTATGAATGGCTCTTCTCTTGGCTTGCTCATGGCATGCTACAGACTGTCATTGTGATGGCACCAGTATGCTCAGGGCAAGGCCTGGCTGACTTATGGGCATTTGTGCTTCCTTTCCTCCTTAATGTCACATTTTCCACATTGTGCCAGTGGAATGAAGTGAAATCCTCACCTGTCATCCCGTTTGGCCGTGAGCCTATAAAATGACTGTTCTAGGCATTTCTTTGCATGGCAATTCCAACAAGCTTCAGGATAGCTGGAAGATATTTATAATTTTCCCATCTAGAATTCGTGAAGGCTGGCCCCAAGCACCGTCATGTATTTCCCCTTACGTAGAGCTTCAAGCGGCTGGTTCAGTTGTTTGGGAGAGGAAATGAATTAATACAAATGGAATCTTTTCCAGGATGAAGTTGTATCAGTCTGTGCTCTCCCCACCCCTCCTCTGGCATGAGGTAGCAGTGCTTGGTGAATACAGCAGTGGACAGGCGAGAGGAGCCTGGGGCGGTATGAAACACAGCGTCCTCTGGTTTTGCTAAATGCAAGGCAGGCGTTGGATGAGTGTATCCTCTTTTATGAGTATTGATAATTAATAGGGACTCTCCTTTGTAGGTCTCATCTTCTGAAGCCATGTTCTCCCTTTGATGAAGATAATTTAAAAAATTATCTATGTTAGAGAGAAGTTATAACCGGAGAAAAAGAGGCAAAGAGGAAATAACCTGGCCATTTTCAGCCCACACCCTTCCCCAGAGCATGTCCCTGGCTATTCCACCAAGACGGTTGTCTTTCTTAGTTTTTATATTCCTTAATAACCTGGAATATAGAAGTGACCATTCTGTGTACTTTTGCAGTTGGTTTGTGCATGCGATTCTTGGCTCTCCCTACGGATTCTAAGTTTCTTCTGAGAGTAGAGAACATGGCTTTTTGTGTCTTTTCCATCGGGTGGGATTAAATTAAGCACACATTTGGCCTTGTTTATTTGCCTTATGCAGGTACATATGCAGAAATTAGAATATGGATCAGAGCTTTGGACTCAAATGCCTGATTCCACAATATATTAGCTGTTACCTTGGGAAACTCACTTGACTTCCATGAGGTTCAGGTGTTTTCATCCATTAAATGGGAGTAGTAGTCATATCTACCTCATATGTTTATTGTGAGGGGTGCCTGGGTGGCTCAGTTGGTTAAGTGTTGGACTTCGGCCCAGCTCATGGTCTCATGGTTCATGGGTTCCAGTCCTGCATCCAACTCTGTGCTGACAGCTAGGAGCCTGCTTGGGATCCTCTCTCTCCCTCTCTCTCTCTCTCTCTCTCTCTCTCTCTCTGTCCCTGCCCCACTTGCACATGTGTGTGTGCACTCTCTCTCTCTAAAATAAACAAATATTAAAAAAAAATAGGCTCATTGTAAGGTTGTGTATAATGTATATAAAGTGCTTGGTCTAGCACCTAGCATATATTAAATGCTTGAGAAGTGGTGTGTGCTTAACAAGACAGAAAGAGTAAGAAGGAATGGGTGTGTGTGTGTGAGGACTGTATAATATGCTTCTGAATCTATGTGTCAGAATCCTACCTCTTCTCCATTCATTCTTTATTTCCCCACTCAGGTTCTGGTCTGGACACATAGGGTGGGGTGGGGGTGAGGGCTTACTTCTCACTTTCATCCTTCTTCCTTTTCTTCTCCTTTCTCCTCTACCTTGCCCTCACTCCATAGGGTGGGGTCATTCTGCCACGTTCGACTTTGTTCATCTGATCCATCCTCGTGGGTGTGCTTGCTCCAGGCTGGTGGGTGGGGACCCAGGACTCGATTTGTGTGCTGGGCTCCCTTAGCAGGTCTGCCTCATAGTGTGGTAGATGGTGCTTCGAGTTCCTGAGAAACACAAATGCGCAGTTTAGCTGGGTATTCAAAAGTAGGCTGCTAGAGATAAGATGCCATCCTGAACGTCCACCCAGATACCATGGGAAGAAGGAGGGGGGAGCTTCTGTTAAGGAGGTTCTATTTAGATGGAAAGAGTATGTCCAGGGAAGCCAGGGCCACTGAAGCTGCCTGATAGCCAGGTGTCAGTGGCTTGGAAATGCCCAGAGGGGTAGCCCTCCTGGCATTATCGGGAACCCAAGGCAGATCAGCACGCAAATTCAGTTCTCATGTGGTGTCCTTCAGTTCTTGAAAAGGCTATTTCATTCTTCTAGCTGCTTTTTAAGTTAAAAATTGTCTCGCAGCCAGATAAGACCCTAGGAATTCGATCAGAGACACACACCACTGATTTCTGTTACAGATCTTTACGGAAAAAGAGGTCTGAAATGAGTGTGTGGGCCCCTGAGTTCCTGACCAAGATGAGCTTGCTACAGAACACAAGACCCATGGCAGATCCAAGCCTCCATTCAGTTCTGACACGTACTGATTTAAGATGTGAAAATGAGTGTTTGGCCAAGCCCAAATTGCCCGTGCCAAGAAAAGCCTATTAGGATGGTGGCTGAAAGGCTGAATTGTTAGGAGGTACTTAATGGCCAGGAGGCTTCGCCAGCTGCTGTGGGTAAATGCCCACTTACACATTTGAGTGCCCGGCCCTGTTCCCCCCCGGGCAGGGGTCTCATTTGTGCAGGGAGCATGGCTGATACACAAGAGGCCACTTTGAAAGGATGCTTCCTTATCGAGATGATAGCTTTAGTTTATAAAAGCGACATTAGATGCTTGCAGATTTGAAAGGGAAAATACTTGGAAGCTGAGTCTGGATGGTGAGTTGAGGTGGAATAATCAGGGAGTGACACAGCTAACTATAAAGCAGCCAGCATACAGAGACTGTTGATCAAAACAGTCCTGCGAACCATAATATCTGTTCATCATTTTTATTCCTTCATCCAGGGCAGGCTCCATGTCTGAATGGCCCAGCGCTTGCTGAGGTATTCAATAGGACCCTTTATCTCAACAGGTTTCTTTATTCTTTTTCTTTTTTTTTTATGAATATAATTCATTGTCAAATTGGCTTACATACAACACCCAGTGCTCATCCCAACAAGTGCCCTCCTCAGTGCCCATCACCCATTTTCCCTCCCCCCAGTCCACCCTTAGTTTGTCCTCTGTATTTAATAGTCTCTTGTGATTTGCCTCCTTCCTTCCCTCTCTGTTTGACAGGTTTCTAATCAGGTAGAGTAGACGGACTTTACCCAGCCAATGATAATAGAAAGCCCAAGTAAGAAAGAGAGAAACCAAGTATGGAAACCTGTGTTTGGAGGTCAGGTGGGGCAGGGAGAGGTCATTCTGACCTGGAGGGCCATTGATTTTTGTTGTTGTTGTTGTTGTTCATTAGTTCAGATTCTTGTGGGGATGTAAAAACGGAAGCAGGTGGGCCCCTGAGTGGATATGTGTGCATCTCTGTCCTTATATTCCTTGGAAGGAAGTGGAAGTCAGACATGAAGCAGGAAATAAGGAAACAGATGGACTGGGAACCCACCTAGAACAGGGGTTGGAGGTAGGTATTGTAATCCACGTTTTACAGATGAGAAAGCTGAGGTTCAGGAAGACACTGGCCTTGGATAATGTGTGTAAAATGGCAGAGGTAACCGTTGGATATCCAAACTGCTGGTCCGCATCTGCAGATTGTGTGGTGGGAGGCGTAGTTCACTTTGTGTCCTGTTCCTTGGTCCCTGCCTTGGAGGGGAACTTTAAAGAACTCTAGAACGTCTAGCAGAGTGTCAGCTCCTGTGATGTGTTCAATGCAACTTTCCTTTATTCTAGGCACTTCTCAACCTTGGCACCCGTGACAGATTGGTTAGAATAATTCCTTGCAGTGGGTGCTGTCTGGGGCACTGTGGGATGTTTACCGGTATCCCTGGCCTCCTCCCACTGGATGCCGGAAGCATCTTCCACCCCCCGCCCTCAAGTTGTGACAACCAAGAGTGTCTACAGACATTGCTACATGTCTCTTGAGGGGTACCGCCCTCCCCACAGCCCATGGAGAAGGAGTGGGCTATAGGATCAAGACAAGGAAGCGTTGACTGTTGGGCCTGAGGGCTGGTGCTTGGGGTGGCCAAGCAGGATTCTGCACCCAGTGGACAGAGACAGTGCCCTTGAAGGAACCTATTGAAATTGGTGTCCAGAGGTCTGGGGCAGGTGATGTCTGATGTGCTGTCCCAGGAGTGGATGGGTCTGCTGAGTCCCAGAGGTCTGGGGTGGGGTTGGCAGTAAGACCTGGAAAGACTGCTAGTCAGACTTCCAGATGTCACTCCTCTGGGCGTGGGTGCCTTCCCTGGCTGACAGCTTAGGTTCTGCCTTGCGCCTCCCTGCTGGGCAGGATGCTGTGTGTGAGTCACAGCTGGGCTCCCATTGCTGCCTGACCTCTGTCCACCCCACTCTCTCCCAAGGATGGCATTCTGCTCCTGTCTTGAATTTCTGTTTTTAACCAGTTTAATAGGTGTTGTTTTGTTTTGCTTTGTTTTGTTTTATACTGATTGCTAATTTTAGGTCAAAGCTAGATAACTCCTACTTGTTAATCTCTTTTCATTTCTTTGAGTCCCAGTTTCTGCCTCTCCAGCAGACTGATGGTATAGCATGTTGTGTGACAACGGGGAGCCCACAGGCCTTAGTTACTGCTTGTAGATCCTTTCCTCCAGGCAGGGGCTTTGAAAGGTAGAAAGTCAGGTGTGAGAGTAGCCCTAGCAGGAGGTGTGAAGAGTGTTTTGCCCTGTCTCCCAGCAGCCTGGGACAGGGAGACAGGATGCTTGCATAGAAGTCAGCTGGGGAAGCTTGCCAGTGGGGGAGGGTGTGAAAGGACCTTGTGTTGAGAAAAATACCTCAGTGAGGGTGATGGCAGGAAACGAGTCCACTCCCAGTGGTTCAGGTAAAGGTTATGGGATGGCCAGGTACCCACCATCTGGGGATCTGATACCTGCCTAGGTTGAGCTGGAGCCACTGAGGAGAGCTACCTGCATATGCCATTTTAGGGAAGAAACACCCTGACCTCTCTCTCCTTCCCCCCGACCTCCTGCCCGTGCCTCCTGTTAACCATCTACAGGAAAACACAGTGGTGCGATGTGTGGGGTCAGAGAAGAGTGTAGAACACATTGGGGGTGGTGTGGGGGACGGAGATGGAGGCAATGAAAAATAATCAGGAAAGGGACATCCATTGGTAACAATAGTGAACTGAAGCTGGGTTTCTGTGTTACTGTTCCCCTCTGTTGTGCAGGTGATCAGAATCTGTCCTGTCAATATATAGGACCATCCTCTCTACTCTGGATGTTGAGTTTATATTCCATTTCACCCAGGAGGTCATCCCGACTATCCCACTTCAAAGTGATGACCTCCTCTTGCAAACTTCTCGGGCAATTTCTCTTTCATAGAGCATTCATATAGCATTTAGATTCCCCGCCATTGCCTTGCTCACTGCGTGTGTGTGTGTGTGTGTGTGTGTGTGTGTGTGTATCTTCCCTTGACTGTAAGTCCTTCAAGATGTCGTAATTCTTTTGTTCCTAGCATTTTGTAAGAAGGTATTCCAGAAATATCTGTTGTTTAATGATCAATTCCCTTAACTGGTCATCATCACAGGAGGGATAGTAGCCATAGTTACTGAGTTTCAAAGGTGCACAACACGAGATGCTGGCGAGGATGTGGAGAAACGGGCACCCTCTTACACTGTTGGTGGGAATGTAAACTGGTGCAGCCCCTCTGGAAAACAGTGTGGAGGTTCCTCAAAAAATTAACAATAGAACTCCCCTATGACCCAGCAATAGCACTGCTAGGAATTTACCCAAGGGATACAGGGGTGCTGATACATAGGAGCACATGTACCCCAATGTTCACAGCAGCACTCTCCACATAGCCAAATCATGGAAAGAGCCTAAGTGTCCATCAACGGACGAATGGATCAAGAAGATGTGGTTTATCTATACCATGGAATACTACATGGCAATGAGAAAGAATGACATCTGGCCATGTGTAGCAACATGGATGGACCTTGAGGGTGTTATGCTGAGCGAAATAAGTCAGGCAGAGAAGGACAAATATCATATGTTTGCACGTATAGGAGGATTGGGAGGAACTTAACTGAGGAACAAGGGAAAGGGAGAGAGGCAAACCATGAGAGACTCTTGAATGCTGACAAAAACTGAGAACTGATGGATGTAGGGGGAAGGGGGGATGGGCATGGAGGAGGGCACTTGTGGGGATGAGCACTGGGTGTTATGTGGAAACTAATTCGACAATAAACTATTTGTAAAAAAATAAATAAATAAATTTTTAAAAAAAGGTGCACAAGTAATCATTAAGAGGTTCTTTAAGATGCATAGTGCGTTCTCATCCTTGGATAACCCTGAGGGGTGACAGCCCCCTAAGGTCCCCATATCACGGCGCTATCTGCAGGGGAGGATGTGGACGGAACAGTTGTATCTTTTCTATTGCAGTGTAGTGATGATTTCTCCAAACTCTGCTGGTACTTTTGCTCATGTTACATATTTTCAGAGTCCTATATATTTAAACATTTCAAAGTATGGGGGCCGAAGGGGAGTCTAGTGGGAATAAAATCTGGTTGACCCCATTCAATTATAGAAGGGGAGATGGTAGCAGAGGCAGTAAGTACCCGGTACTGATCTGTCCCATGTCACAGCTGGCGTGGTTCTCTGAGAAAGCAGCGTGTGTCTGTGCTGAGCCTGGGAACAGAACCTTTATGGCACAGCCGTTTGCCCTGGAATGTTTGCAGTATCAAAGTGGAAACCTAAGGGACTCCTAGTAAACCTTCTTGCAATCTACCATTGCCCTGGCTGTCAGTCAGTTCTGTCAAATTTGCTCTCTTTTTTATAATGCTTGAAAATTGGGGTTTCACAAAGGAAAAAGGAAGTCTTAACATAGAATCAACTTCTTCCCCAGTCGATTTCAACTGATTCTAGTATGTGTAGAAAGGTGTATCATTTGCTCTGAAAGGATAGGGTTTAATTATGGTTTAAAATTAGTTCTATAGGAAGTGCTTGGACTTCTACCCAGAGTGAAGATACAGTGGCTCCGGTAGACTCCTGTAAAAGGGTTGATGGGAAAACAGGCATTGGCAGCACGAGCCTCCTCTGTTCAGGGCAAGTAGGGGGGCAGTGGGGGCCGGGCTATGAAAGTACCTGTGGATTACCCTGGAATTACCCCTGAGCAGATAGGGACGGGGGGACAGCTGGAAACAGTTTTCAGTGCCTAGTTCTTGTTCCTGGGGTTGCACTGCCTTCTGTGGTAATAAAGAGATTACAGGTAGGAAGACAGGTTCCGGAAAGCCGCACGGCAAGGGGAAGGTTGTCAAGAGCAGGTATTTTAAAATCAGCCACTGTGGGGTGAAGGAAGAATCAGGATGTTGATAACAACCGGAATTCAATTTTGTAGTTTCTTATTGTCCCTTGAAGATAGATGGGAAGTGTTTTTTTTTTTCCTTTTTTTTTTTTTTTTTTTTTTTATTTTTTTTTT
>NW_027551560.1:4883097-4932837 GCF_008692635.1 Crocuta crocuta
TTTTTTTAATGCTTCTTTTGCAGATTGGGGAACCAGAGTTGATGGCAGCAGAGTTCACTTCAGTGGTGACCGAACTGTGGGCATGCGTGTATATGCATGTGTGTTTGTGTGTACACGTGCACACAAGCATTAGAGGTTTTCTGATATAAAGGATGTATAACACACAATTCACAAATAATAGGATGTGCATACTCTATTGTAAATTCCATACAGCCAGTTGAGGCTCACAGAATGCTCTCCTTGGTTTTTGCTTTGGCTGACCTGTGGTTGACAATATTTTGACAAATGGAGTTGCATCCCAATCTGCTAATTCTTTTCCCAATAAATATATTATCATTAAATCTGACATGTAATCTCCTGTTATACTCAGCCTTGTACAAATTATATTCATTAACTGAACCGTTTTTCACCTTCACTGCCAATTGCAGTAGTGCTAAGTATCTTTTTAGCTTTCCGTGTCATTGCAGAGATTGGGACATTGTTTGATTCTATATTATTTAACAGTGGTTGTGTTTAGCAAGCTCCCCATATTCCGGCAAAATGAACAAGGTGCTCTCGTGAGCTAGCACAGGCAGGCTGGAACACTTCCCCTTTTCCACTGTTCAGGTTTGAAAAGGCAGGTGCTTATTTGTCTTCCTCAGTCCCAAGGTTGGTGCCGAATGCCTGGTGAGAGACTCAGGACCTGTTGATAACATGGGTGTGAGGCTTCAAAGCTGGGACTGCCTCCTGCTGGGATGTCAGCCCTTGAGCACTGTGATGCAGACAAGAAGGGAGAGGACAACATCTCCTTCTGTGTCCTTTTCTTCCAGCTTTATTTAAGCTGGTGCTTTTCTTCCCCATCTTCTAGGAAAGGGAAAGCTTTTTCGTCAGGCAGCGTGGTGACTTCCAGTAGTCATCAGTATCCAATGGGGATGACCCATTACAGGGAACAAGAGAGTTATATCCCTTCATGTCTTCTGGCATAGGTGACATATTCACATTGGCACAGAAGTCAAAGAAGATGTGCAGGGAGAGGTAGGGTGCTTCTGTCTGTCTTCCAGTCACCAGCAACTCAGCTGCTTGGGATCCATCCAGATAGAGTCTACGCACATTTAAGTCGATAAACTTATAGATATTTTCATATTTTTACTGAAATGGTATTATGCTACTCATCTTATTTTGCACTTTGTTCTTTTCACCTCCCAACCTATCTTGAAAGTCATTCTGTTACTGTACAAAAAGAAATGTCTCTAGCTGTTCTGTGGGTCTACCATAATTTATTTAACTCTCTCCCAATCTATGAACTTGTAGAGTTCTTTCCTAACTTTTTTATTATAAATAATTCTGCAATGAATACCTTTGTGTAAAATGATACAGTTATCTGTAGGCTAACTGTACTCAACAAAGTGGCAAGAACTTGTTGGGTTCTTGCCACTTTGTTGAATGTACTTTCATTAATTTTTAAATATGAATGAGTGTAGGCTTCTTTTTATGTGTTTAAGAATTACTTGTGTTTGTTGAGAGCTTTCAATTCATACTATTTGCTCATTTTTCTATAGCTTTGTAGACCTCTATTAACTTGCAGGGGCTCTTCATATATTACAAATAACTTTATGTCTGTGACATGATTTGTGCATCTTTTTTCTAGGCTGTCATTTGTCTTCTAACTTTGTTTCTAGTGTTTTCCCTCCCATGGATACATTTGTGTATTGTGGTAAAATACACATAAAATAAAATTTTTCATCTTAACCATTTTCAAGTATGCAGATCATTGAGTACATTCACATTGGTTGCACAACCATCCCACTATCCAGCTCGAGAAATTTTCATCATCCAAAACAGATATTTTTTTACATGTCAAATTTATCAAATTGTTTTTTTTCATTTGTTGTGGGTTTTATGTCACAGAGAGTCCTTCCCCATTTTGACTTTGTTAATAAATAATCTGTATGGTTTCTTGTAATACATTTGTGGTATGTTACTTAAATTTAAATATATGATCCAGCTGGAATTCATTTGAGTATAAAATGTGAGGTAGGTATGGTTCCAAATATATTTTTTCCAGATAGTGAGCACTTTGATTGCCAATTGGTCATCAAACATGGCATGGGGACAATCTGGATTCAATTGGTGGGGTGGTGTCTGGCACTTCAGTTGTTATAGGGAAATGGCAAGGGAGCCATTTTGAGCAGGCTATGTGAATGGGGAGGGGGTGGGGGCTCAGAAATAAGCCTGACCTAGATTGAGGAAATCTCATTCTAGGAAAATACAAGCTCCCGGGTATTTATGTTTGTTAACATCAAATAGAATCCCAGACATACTCGTCAGTACTTTGTCTGAACTTGCTGAAAGACGGTCTATTTGTATCCCTGCTGACACAGTTGGGTAGGATCTGTACAGCCCACAGGACAGAGCTTCCTGTCTCTCAGGCAAGGATGAGCAGACTGTGCCCTGCCAGAGGCTCTGAAGGAGGCTAGGAAGGGGCCGGCGTCAGGGCTGAAATCTAGCTGATGCTCAGGGGCCTCGACCTGGAAGAGGGGCACTTGTTCGTAATTCACCCAAAGGCTCCAAATAGGCCAGAGGTGCCCTGACACTAGAACTCAGTTTACCGATTCTCTTGAATCACTACCGAGTACCCTTCTGGATCTGTCCTCCTAGGCTCCTCGAGGGGAGTGTCAGAAACACCCTGCATTCCAAGTGTGCTGGACCCCTGAGCCCCTCACCCTCAGGGTAGCTGGCAGGACTGGGGCTTCAGAACCCCTAGGCTGGTTATCTCAGGTTGCTGTGTTCCATGAGGTGAGGTAGGAAAGGTTGGGAAGCCTTGAACTTGCATCTTTCTCAGAAGCCTGAGGTGAAGCTGGGGTGGGCACCCCCTCAAAGAATTACAGAGGACACTGGTCACAGTCCATTCACATCCCAAACAGTGTGACTGGTACATCCTTTGGTTTCTCCAGGGTCCCCTTTTATCCCATGGTAGCCTGTGGATGCAACTGGAGTGGAGGAATATGTCTTCCTGTGTGGGCAGGGAGTTCCAGGACTTTCTGCATCTCTATTTTTCACTATGCTTAGCCCAAAAATGAGTTGAATTAATGAATGACACAATGTCAAGTTCCAAAAAATAAGCAGAGGTAGTTGTTTTGTCTAGGCAGCTGTGTGTAGGTTGGGGACTTTTGGTCTACCTCCTTTTCTGTGTGTTTTCATCTCTTTCTCCCAAGAGCTCTCCAAGACGTGGTGCTGGGGCTCCTCTGCTGGTTGCCCAGCTGCCTGCTCACTGTGCCTGGTGTCCCTGAGAACTTGAATGTTTAAGTAGCTTAATTCCCTGTCCCTGTTGCTCTCACCACTGGGTAAGAAGTCAGTTGTTCTGAGGGACATGACCAGTCAGTTGAGCCATAGTTGTACAGAGAGATGGAAGTCTTTTTTGAAATATTGAAATGAAATTTACCTAGAAACATTAAATATTTAAATTCTTTGTTGAGTTTTGCTCTTTTTCCTGATTAGTAGATTTTTTTGCCTTTTTCTCCCGGGTATAATTTGCATACAGTGACATTACACTTTTATTTTTGTTTATCTATTTATTTTGAGAGAGAGAGAGCATGAGCAGGGGAAGGGCAGAGAAGGAGAGAGAGAGAATCCCAAGCAGACTCTGCACTGTCAGCATGGAGCCCGACGCAGGGCTCGAACCCACGAACCGCAAGATCATGACCTGACCTGCAACCAAGAGTCGGATGCTTAACCGACTGAGTCACCCAGGTGCCCAGACGTCACACTTTTTATCATGTAGTTCTGTGAGTTTTAACAAATGCGTGTTGTCCTATGACCTCTAGTACGGCCAGAATGTACAGTAGTTCCCTTATCTCCTCAAATTCTCTTAATCCCCTTGTAGCTAGCACCCTGTCTCCCCCAGCATCTGGAAATCAGTGCTCAGTCTCTGTTCTCAGTCTCCTTTTTGAGAATGGCATAGGAGTGGAGTCATAGTTGATGTGCCTTTTTAAGTCTGGTTAGCGTAATGAATTTGAGATTCATCTATGTTGTTGGGGTATCAGGTCATCCCTTTTTATTTTTGAGGAGTATTCTGTTGGATGAATATGGCAGAGTTTATCCATTCACCTACTGAAGAAGAGCATGCAGACTTTTCCAGTATATTAATAGTATTTTGACTATTTCCATCTGTTAGTGGTTGGGAAGCTTTCTAGAGAATTGCTGTGGTACTAACCAAGTATATTTGGTATCTTTCTTCAGGGCAAGGCTTTTGGGCAACATTCCTAAAGACATCCAGTATAATTGTACACTGAGTGGTCCTTTAAGATGATGGTGGTAGTGGTGGTGTTACTGTGCCCAAGTCTGGTTGACACCTCACCAACTCCGCCATCCTTAATTATTCTCTACTGCTCTCTCTTGTGAGTGACATGCCTTCTTTGATGTTGAGGCCAGTTAGAAACATTATAAAAGCATTTCTCTGAAAACTCAGAACCCAAGCTAAACCATTTCCATATGCTTTTTTCTACCTCAAAGGCAGTCGGAGGATAGTTTGACACAATTTCTTCCCTTTAGAGCAGGGTCTTAGCAGTGGGGCCAAAGAGGAAGGGATAGAAAGAACCCCCTGAGGACATCAGTCTTGGGGAGCCTCACGACACGGACATCTGAAGGGTAGAGGACCAAAGATGTTCATTGACTGTGATGATTTAGCTGATAGAAGCAGAACTCTGTAAACATTCTGTGAAAGCAAAGCCTGGCACAAGGCTGCACACCCCAGTGAGGAGAACTGGTGTCTGCACACCTCACTGATAGGTTGTTTCATTTCCAGCGACCCTCTGCCTCTTCAAGTGTTGGTCTCCTAAGGGCTGAAAAAAAATCTCTAGAGTAGCATTGAGGAAACTTGGATTTAGACCTTGACAGCATGTCCTCAGCATTATGCATACTTCAGTTTCTCTTTGTTAGGATGAGGGGTTTGGGGAGAGGATGGGCCTCTTGATATTGATACTGAACTCACCCCCTGTGATCCCAGCATATGGTTGCTCTTTGCATCTGTTGGGTCTGTGAATCTAGAAACAACAACTTGGAACCTTGGGGATGCTGGGCTGCTATCGTAGTTCACCAAACATCAAGGGTGGCCATGTTCTGTGGTGATACAAGCCTTAGCTGGCTGAGCCACCCTAGTGGAGTACACGTGAACTTGCTCCTGCCAGGGTGAGATTCTGGGGAAACTTCTCTGATGCTTTCTGAATCTGGGCCTATAAGGAACATGATCTGACAAAAGGCCCCTCATGTAAATTTTAAAAGGTCCTCATATAAATGTGCATGCAATACTGTCTTCCATTAGCAAATCTATCAAAACAGCCGAATGGTTGTGTTACCAAACACTGAGCTTCCCTTTGAGCTGTTACTGGCTGCATTATCGGAACTTCCTTCAGGTGGTTATTTCGCATCCTCTTTTTCTTGCAAGTGACACTTAAAATACTTCTCCTTTGAAGCACGCATGTTAGTCCAGGAGAAAATCTGAGAATGGAATGATGGGGTCTCTTGGCCAAGACCTTAAATGTAAGTGATCATTTGCCAACCAGAGTGTGGAAATCATTAATCCTTCACTGCCACATTCTTAGTGACTTTGAAATGGAAAGTCACATTTCAGAAGTGTGCCCATTGCACTGATGCATCCCACTTACAGTTTCATGCACTTAAAGACAGAGATAGTTTGAATTCCGTACATGGTTGCATCAAGCCATGTTTGTACAGAGCGTGCTGGTAGCTCCCATACTGACGTGCAGTGTGAGATTAGCATCCTTGCTTAAACACTCACCTATGTTAGTCACACTTTTCGAGAACTTCGGCATGCGTAATCATATCAACACTTAGTCTGTTTGGAAGCTTATTGTTAGAATACATAGTCTTCCCCATGTTCCCTTCCTGCAGAGAGCTATGCACCTGCCCTCACTACCTTCAGCCTTTGCTCAAATGTCACTTTCTCAATGAAGCCAAACTTTACTGCCCTGTAAAATATCAGCTTTTACTCCACATCGTGCCCTGTTTTCTGTCCTGTCTTTCCCCAGCACTTAGCACTTCCTAACATGCTACTAACTGAACCTTAACTATCTTGTCTGTATAAAAGTTAAGGGTATCATTTATTCTGGGATTCTTTTTTATCTGTTTTATTCCAGGTACCTAGAACAGTGCCTGACACACAGAAGTGCTCAGTAGAAAATGCACGCATGCCTGAGGGGGTTGCATAGCGTAGTTTTGGCTTATTTGTTTGCTTTCATTTCTTGACTGCAAAGCTGGGGGGAAGGTTGCATAGGAGGAGACAGAGCTTTAATAGCACATGAACTGAAGGCTCCATCCCTTTTTCCGCAAGCACAACTGACTGCCTTGAGGTAGTAAAGAAGCCTTTTGTCTGATTGGGCTCAGGCTGGCCCATGAGAGCCCAGGAAGAGAGTTCTTGGTCCTTTACCTGCCCCTCAGTTCAGGTCAGGCTTGTTTTGTGGTGTTGGGATCTGCTCTCCTGCTGGAAATTTCCCTTGTCACCTCTGTCCCTTTAAATGTAGGTTTTTTTGTGAGAAATGTTGGTGTGGGGGAGTATCTGATGGGTTTCTAACTTCATACAACCCTTGCTTCCTCATCTGTAAAGTAAAGATCAAGAGAACTGCCTTAGACATTACATCAGAGAGTGGACATGACTTCTTACTGCAGTGCTGTTCTTAATTTTGAAGCTCTTCCCCTCTCTCCCACTACTGTCTGCTATTTAGAATTAAAAAGCACTAATATTACCCCCTTACTTTTTCCCAACAAGAGCCTACATGGTTTTTATTGTCTTCTGTTGTTGTTATTACATTTACCACGACTTAGGCCATAGCAACATAACATTTCCCAGAATGTGAGAAGTAAGCTGAACACAGAGGCTGTCACTTTCAGGCAGTGTCAGAAGTCTAGAGCAAGCAGTGGAGAGCTCTTGTAACTCCTGACATAAACCCCAGAGACACTGTGTTGCCACTTCGGGTTGTATCCTCAGTTGGTGCCTTCAGACCTTCCTGCAAGGTAGCTTGGTTTTAAATGTGCGCGTTCATTTCAAGTTTGTACAATTTATATGAAGCCTGTTAACAATCCCCGTCCCGCTGAGGGTCAAATACTGTCTGCTTTCCTGGACTCATTTTGAAATTGGAAGAGAAAGTCCCTGTTCAGCTGCATGCACTCCATTTTAGTTTTAATAATTAATGGATGAAAAGTTCTTTCATCCACAGCACTTCTTCGAAATTCCAGAATAATTCTCCTCTGTCTGAGGCGTAGTCATTTGGCTCTATAAAAAGGTAAACATGCTATTATTTTTAAACCGAATTTCATATGCATCCTACCGGCTTGGGACAGACTGAATGAGCTGGTTTCCCTTTATGTCAGCTGGCTCTGGGTGGAGCCCCGGGAAAAGGGTGTGCAGAGGGAAGCCTTGTGGCAGGTGGGAACAGATATCCAGGGAAATCCCCAAGGGACTCTTTTAAAGGTCAGCCTCCCTGGAACAAAGTAGTCATGGGGGCCAGACCAGTGACCTCTTCACATTCATGCAGGTCTCCCCTTCAAAGGAGGTTTTTAAGTAATTTCCTTCCCCAGGGGGCTCAGAGCAGCTGTGAGCAAAGGATTAGCATCAGACCTTTTAAAAATAGAGAGTAATGAATTTGAGAAATGCTTATCCTTCGGAAAGTAAAGTAGAGTCATGGATATGTTTTAAAGCATCCATCTATCTATCCATCCATCCATCCATCCATCTATCCCTCCCTCTCTCTCAAAGACAAAAAAGAGAGAGAGGGAGGGAGGAGAGCCAGCAACAGAGTAAGAGAGACAGACAGACAGAGGGGGGTGTATGCATGGGAAGAGTGTGGGGGTAAGGAGGAGAGGGAAAGAAAGACTGAGAGACTTTGTAAAAAATGTAATTTAGGGGGGGAAATGGTCTGATTTTCTCACATTGTATGCCATGGATTAGGTTCAGCGTGCTTTTCGTTTTCACACCATGACGGATCTGGGCTTGCTTGCAAGCACCCCTCTCATGCGTGGTCCCCTCTGAGTGGGAGGCAGTGCTCCTCAGCCCACTGCCAGTAGCTGGCTGCCATGAGCCTCCAGCTGGTCATTCAGAGGAGAAGCAGCATTTGAACCTAGGCCTGAGTTTTTTTCTTTGGGTTTTCCTGCACATCTTCATTGAGCATGGATGATTTTGTGACTGGGGAAAGCAGCGTGAGGAACAGTCAGTCACAAGGTGAGACCTCCTGAAGGTTTTGTCCGTGGTGAGTGGGAAGGTGGGGGTGAGTGCGTGTTCATCTCTGTGTTTCAGACCCACGCAGACACCCTCTGGTCTGACCCAGGACCAGAGACAGAAGCAGAAAAGTGCCACTCAACTTTAACGCTGAGAAAAAAAGAAAATAACCCACCCATCAAAGGACATGGAGTCCTGAGAGATTTCATACAGGGAGTGAATGTTGTATGTAAGTTAAAAGCATAGTTGCTGAAAGTTCAGCTGATGGGAATATCAGAGACGACTGGGCTGTTGGAAGAGCCAGGTGTCTGAGAGATGGGTGTCAGCTCAGGGAAATCGACATGACTGTGTTATCTGTGCATGCCTGCTGTCTGTCCCCAGGGTGAGCATTTTTTCCCATGAGCTGTTACAGGTAATGCTGAAAGTTTTCAGGACCAGCTCTTAGTTTTTCCTTTTACAAGACACCATCATCATTAACAGCGCATTCCTAAACCGGCTCTGGTGCTGAGGTAGGCCTGCTCTCTGTGGCCAAACTATGATTTAATAACACCTTTCATCCCCTCCTGCTGGTAAGCACCTGTATGGCGATCCCTGGTGCCAGACAGGGCCAGGGACCTGTGTTGACATCAGGGTTACAAAGTAGGACTCTGTGGCCAAGTCTGGCCCCACTATCTTTTGTATACAGCCCATGTACTAAGAATGCTTTTCACTTTTTTAAATGATTGAGGAAAAAAACTGAAAGAGAAACAGTATTTTGTGACATGTGAAAATGATACGAGATTGAAATTTCAGTTTCCATGAATAAAGTTTTATTGGAACACAGTTCTGCTCAGTTGGTCCATAGCTGCTTTCACATGATAGGAGCAGAGTTGAGTAGTTGTGACAGAGACCTGTTGGCCTGAAAGGCAGAAATGTTTGGTATGTACCCTTAACTGGACAAGTTTCCCAATCCATGGTTTATATCACTGGGCTGGACATGTTTTACCATTAGCCTGTGTTGGTTTTGTTAATATTACATTAATCCTATTCATATTGTAACATACCAATTGTTATTTTGGTAACACTACCCACCCCCCCACACCCCCCATAAAATGTGAAAATGCTCACTGATGAAAGAATATTGAATACACATAGCCAGACACCTGTAATTTTTGATGCTTTAAGAGAAAAAAAATCTCATCTCTTCTTTACTATCCTCTTTACTACTTTCTTTTCTTCTAATGTTATGAATATTTTCAAACATAAAGAGGCATTGATAGTTGAGAAGAACTTTTCAGTGAACACCCATATGCCCACCACCTACATTCTGCAGTTACTAACATTTGCTTTATTTTATATATAACATGTCTATCCATCAATCTACCTCATTTTTAATGAATTTCAATATCAGTTGCAGATGCTAGTACATGAACTATGGGTCACTTTTATTTTTATTTTACTTTTTAAATGTGTTTTTAAATGTTTATTTATTTTTGAAAAAGAGAGACAGAACTCAAGTGGGGGTGGGGCAGAGAGAGAGAGGCAGGCACAGAATCAGAAGCAGGTTCCAGGCTCCGAGTTGTTAGCAGAGAGCCTGACATGGGGCTTGAACCCATGAACTGTGAGAACCTGACCTGAGCCAAAGTCAGATGCTCAACTGACTGAGACACCTAGGTGCCCATCCTTTTTTTTTTAATGTATCTTTTTAAAACTGTTTGTTCACTTATTTTTAAAACGTTTCATGTTTATTCTTTTTTGGGAGACAGAGAAGGACAGAGCACGAGCTGGGGAGGGACAGTGCACGAGCTGGGGAGGGACCGAGCTGGAGAGGAGACACAGAACCTGAAGCAGCTCCAGGCTCTGAGCTGTCAGTACAGAGCCCAACTCGGAGGTAGAACCCATGAACCGCGAGATCATGACCTGAGCTGAAGTTGGACACTTAACTGACTTAGCCACCCAGGCACCCTGATTTATTTATTTTTGAGAGAGAGAGGGAGGGAGGGAGGGAGAGAGAAAGAGAGTACCGGCGAGGGAGGGAAAGAGAAAGAGAGTATGGGTTACTTTTATTTCCACTGTTGATTAGGATGTGAAATATTTGTACTCCCTGAATGGAATAAAAGGGAACTGTTAAAAAGCAGTTGGAAGCAAAGAAAAAGGTATAAAGTAATTAAAGCCTCATTTAAAAAAAATATACGTGTGTGTGCATATATTTATGCACACATGCATTGTAAAATTTTGTATCTATATGTGTATATGTATACATCTATGTGTATATATGTATGTATATGCGTGTTTGTGTGTCTTTATATGAAATAAGGGAAGAAAATTGTCTATAAGGTAATGGAGTCTTTGGGAAGCAGATTGAGAAGCAGCTGCTGGGAGAAAACTGCACCAGGCAGTGCTCTAACACCAGGGCAGTGTTGTGAAATTAAAGATGCCACAATCATGTCCAAGTGCAGCTCTGTTTCTGGCCAACCTGTGTGGCTTCACCAGGACAGCTTTGATTCTCTTGCCCTTTCTTGGTAAATCCTCAAGGGAAGCTTGAGCTCAGGGCAGTTGTGCTGTGGCTCCCTGAACCTGTCTGTCTCCCCTGCAGGTGAGTGTCCAAGGAGGGAGGGGAAAGGGCAGGAAAAGTGGCCAATGTGTGAGGCTGAGAGAGCCCTGTCCCTAGGAAAAATGTTTGAAATGCATTAGGCAACCTGTTACCTAAAGGACCAGGTTATAGGAAGAACCTTTGCTTATCAGAGAGTCCTTGTATGACAGGAACGCTTTCTCCTTCATTGACCCATTGTGTTCATTCAGTTCCTCCCAGCTGCGCTAAGCTAAGTCCTGTACAAATGCACACTTGCCTAGTGCTTTGCAATTTTTAAAGCATTTTTCATGAGTAGTATCAGCCTTCACTAAGATCCTGTGGGCATTATTATCCCAATTTCTTAAAAGAATTTTTTTTTTTTTAATTTTGCAAGCTGCTTTAAAATTTGCGGGAAAAGATGGTAATAAACACCACGTCCCGGGACGCCTGAGTGGCTCAGTCGGTTAAGTGTCTGACTTCGGCTCAGGTCATGATCTCACGGTTTGTGGGTTCAAGCCCTGTGTCGGGCTCTGTGCTGACAGCTAGCTCAGAGCCTGGAGCCTGCTTCAGATTCTGTATCTCCCTCTCTCTCTGACCGTCCCCTGTTCACGCCATCTCTCTCTCTCTCAGAAATAAATAAAACTTTTTAAAAAAAATTTAAGAAACCCACCAAGTCCTATTTATCAGTAAATATGTGCTTTGCTGTATGCTGCATGTAGCCAAAATGCAGATGGCTTGTTTTGGTACTTGTTTTTGCTTATTTTTCTTTTAATGATGCAATGCTACTCTGCTGATTTGGCTTGGAAGTTTTAAAATAGACAGTTTTCGGTGCATTTCCTCCCCCCAATTCTTGCTCCTGAGGGCAAGGGTACCATGTCGGCAAATTTAAAAATCACATTGGCTTTATTTAGCAATTCGTGAATGGGGCAGCATTCCATCTAGAAAGAGAAAGGAGCTCTGCAGAGTTTAGAGGAGGGAAGGTTTTTAAAGAGGACAGGGAGTGGAAACAAGATATTATTAGCAAAGAATGCATTGCTTCAGGCAAGGGGTGTAGAAGAGGTCTATCTGGTTAAGTATCTCACTAGTGCTAAGCAGGTAGTTCCATGTTGACTGGTTAAAGATTAAATTCCTGAGGGGTTGAATCTGCAGTTAGGCTAGGTTTGAAGTCTTGGTTTGCTGATGTAGGGCTTGACACAAGAGACTCCATTTTGGACTTGCTGTTCCCTTTTGACAGACATTTAAGTGGATGTTCCAAGGCTCTTAATCAGCACTGATCCTTGTGCAGATACTTGGTAAATGTTTACTTTCCAGTGAGTTTATTTTGAGTTATTAGTAGGATGCCTTAGATTTGATTCCATTTCTGACCCAAGGATCAGCAAAAACAATTTCAGGCATACTCCGTGTTCTTATCAGCAGGCATTTTGTGGAAAAGTGAAATACTTTCCTGTTGGGTACCCATATTTTAAAAGTGTGCTGTGTTCTTTCTTGATTTATTTTCTATAATTGATTCAATTTGTGCAAATGTATTAATATGAAAGAAAGGTTTTTTAGAAGGCAGGTTATTTGAAAGATTAAAGAATAAGTAAAAATAATACAAAGCTATCATAATCACAACAGTATGGTACTGGCATAAAAACAGATACACAGATCAGGGCGCCTGGGTGGCTTAATCGGTTGAGCATCTGACTTAGGCTCAGGTCATGACCTCACGGTCTGTGAGTTCGAGTCCCACATGGGGCTCTGTGCTGACAGCTTGGAGCTTGGATCCTATTTGGATTCTGTGTCTCCCACTTTCTCTGGCCCTCTCCTGCTCATGCTCTGTCTTTCTCTCTCTTTCTCAAAAATAAACATTAAAAAAACAAACAAACCAGGTATACAAATCAGTGGAACAGCAGAAATAAGCCTCACATTTATGGTCAATTTTCATCAAATGAGGCAATGGGGAAAGGACAGTCTCTTCAAAATGGTGCTGGGAAAACTGGACAGCCACATGCAAAAGAATGAAACTAGATCACTGTCTAGTGGCATGAAAATCAACTCAGAATGAATTAAAGATTTGAATATAAGATCTGAGGTGTAAAACACCCAGAAGAATACGTCTTGGTAAGCATCTTGACATTGGTCTTGGCAGTGATTTTTTTTAATTTGACATCAAAACCAAAAATAAACAAGTGACTGCATCAAACTAAAAAGAAAAGGCATTCTAAGGAATGAGAGGAAATATTTGCAAAACATATATCTGATACCCAAAATATGTAAAGAACTCCTATAACTCAACAGCAAAAAACAATCTGATTAAAAAATGAACAGAGGAACTGAGTAGACAATTCTTTAGAGAAGACATCCAGATGGCCAACAGATACATGAAATGGTGCCCAACATCACTCATCATCAGGAAAATTCAAATCTAAACCACCATGAGATATCATGTCATACCTATTAGAATGGCTATTATCCAAAAGACAAGAAATAATAAGTGTTAGTAAGGATGTGGAGAAATAGGAACCCTTGTGCACTGTTGATGGGAATATAAATTGGTGTAATCGCTAGAAAACAGTATGGAGGTTCCTCAAAACATTAAAAATAGGACTACCCTAGGATCCAAGAGTCCCACTTCTGGGTGTGTAATCCAAACGAAACAAAAATAGGAAATCAAAGAGATAAATGAACCATTGTTACTATTTTTGCTTATTGCAGCATTATTCACAACAGCCAATGTATGAAGAAGTGGTAAATATAGTTGACCCTTGAGCAGAGCAGTGAGTAGGGGCACTGACCTCTCTTGCAGTCAGAACTCTCCATATAACTTTTGGCTCCCCCAAAACTTATCTATTTTTTTTAACATTTTTATCATATTATTATTATTATTATTATTAGTTGAAAGAGAGCACAAGCAAGGAGAGGGCCAGAAGGAAAAGTAGAGAGAGAATATTAAGCAGGCTTCATGACCAGCATAGAACCTGATGTGGGCCTCACTGTCCCAGCCATGAGCCAAAATCAAGAGTTAAATGCTCAACTGACTGAGCCACCTTGGAGCCCCAGAACTTAACTATTAATAGCCTTCTGTTGGTCTTCCTGACATGAATGATTGATTAACACATATTTTGTATGCTGTATGCATTATATAGTATATTGTTAAACTAGAGAAAAGAAAATGTTAAAATTATAAGGAAGAGAAAATATATTTACAGTGCCCAATTGTTATTTACTGGAAAAAAATCCTCATATCAGTGGACCCATACAGTTCAAACCTGTATTTATATATATGAATGAATACTGTATATATATGAATAAATATTACTCAGCCATGAGAAAGAAGGAAATCTTGACATTTGTAACAACATGGATGAACCTTGAGGTCATTATGCTGAATGAAATAAACCAGACACAGAAAGACAAACCTGTATGGTACTGCTTAAATGTAGAATCTAAGAAAAAAAAAAGTTAAACTTTTTTTGCCAGGAGCTGGGGTTTGGGGATATAGAGAGAGGTTGGTAAAAGGGTACAAACTTTAAGCTATAAGAGGAATAAGGTCTGAGGATCTAATGTATATCATGCTGACAATAGCTGATAACACTGTATTGTGTAACTGACATTTGGTGGAGAGTAGAAGTTAAATGTTCTCACATACAGAAATAAGGGGAAGAAACCCTATTCATCAGTTCTTAGCTTCTGGAAACCACATGATATAAACAAACAGATGACCCAGAGACCACGCCATGGGTTTTGTGTTCTCTGTGTGTTTCTACCCACAGGCAAATCCTGCTGTGGGCTCGGCTTCTTATAATGGCCCTGTTCTGTGGTCACCAGGGCATGTGAACTGCATTTCCATTAGCCCCCCTTCCTGGGCTTACTTGACCCTGCATTATTGTTCCCTCAGCAGCTTCAAGGAGAAAACCAGCACAGAGATGTTTGTGAGCGTGCTCTATTACCAGTGTTCTTAAGATTTATTGTAATTTTTGATTCTAGTATTTTACGTGAAATGAATCTGTTTTTGATGTTGAGTTACATAAAAATTGTAAGCCAAACTAAGTTTTGAATGTGGCTTAAAAACTCCATAACTTTGAAACTTCTATGGGATCAGGATCTTATATTATAAATTACAGGCACTCAGAATAACTCACAGAGTTCAGTTGCTCCTAACTTACAGTTCTCATGTATGAAGGTCCCCTTTGATGTCAAATATATAATGTTCTTTTAATATAACCCTGTCTATTAATATGATTTTCCCTCCTCTGGGAAAGGTTGTTAGATTCTGTTCTAGTTCATTTTAATATATGGTCCTTTAGAGTTTTATTTCTCTTTATATCATAAGAACATAATTCTAGATATCTTAGAAAGTATTTCTAGATCCATAAACTGTCTTCACCAATTCTTTATAAAATTATTAGGTAAAATATATGTATCTTTAAAATTTTATTTTATTTTATTTTATTTTTTTAAATATTTTTATTTATTTCTAGGAGAGAGAGAGAGAGACAGCGTGAGCAAGGGAGGGTCAGAGAGAGAGGGAGATACAGACTCTGAAATAGGCTCCAGGCTCCGAGCTGGCAGTCAGCACAGAGCCCGACGCGGGGCTCGAACCCACGAACCGCGAGATCATGACCTAAGCAAAAGTCGGACGCTTAACCGAATAAGCCACCCAGGTGCCCCTGTATCTTTAAAAATTTTTTAATGTTTATTCATTTTATTATTTTTTTAAATCTTTACTGATTTTTGAGAGAGACAGAGGTATAGAGTATGAGCCAGGGAGGGGCAGAGAGAGAGGGAGACACAGAATCTGAAGCAGGCTCCAGGTTCTGAGCTGTCAGCAGAGCCCAGTGCAGGGCTCAAACTCACAAACCTCGAGATCATGACCCGAGCCAAAGTCGGATGCTTAAGCGACTGAGCTACCCAGGTGCCCCATGTTTATTCATTTTAGAGAGAGAGAGAGAGAGAGAGACAGAGTGCAAGTGGGGGAGGGGCAGAGAGAGAGAGAGGGAGACAAAGAATCTGAAGCAGTCTCCAGTCTCTGAGCTGTCAGCACAGAGCCCAATGCAGGGCTCAAACTCTCAAACCTAGCCAAAGTTGGATTCTCAACCAACTGAGCCACCCAGCCCCCACCCCCCCCCATTTAAAAATTTTGTGTGTGTTTGTTTTTAAGCTTAGTTGAAGTATAGTTTACAAAATTGTAAAATACTTAAAGTGTATACTGTAATGATTTGTTAGACATATACACTGTGTGAAAGGATTTCTCCCATCTAGTTATTTTTATTCTTCACTACACACACACACACACACACACACACACACACAGGTTTCTTTTATTTATTTATTTATTTATTTATTTATTTATTTATTTATTTATTTATTTATTTATTTGGTGAGATCACATAGGTTCCACTCTTTGAGAAAGTAAATTAAACAGTACAGTGTCATCGACCGTAGTCACCACATGGGTTTTAACTTAACCTTCGTGATTGTCTTCTAGGTGAGGGTACGGCTCAGATCAATCCCCAGGTGCTCTGGGAGGTCAGGAGTAACAGCAGTTTGGTGTCACCAAAGTGACCCCGAAGGCAGAGACACTAGTGTGGAGAAGGCTGCAAGGCTCACTGGGTTTTAAGTCCACAAACCTGTGTTGGTTTGTTCTAGGAACCGCAGAGAGCAGAGAGCTCAGGCTTTCGGTTCTCCAGCAACGGTATTATTGAGAGAGTAGTCACGAGAGACGATGTAAAACATAGCACATGCCCACAAGTAAAGTTGTTTTTAAGACACACTGTGTGGAATGAGAATGTGACCCAAAGGCTGTTTAATAATACAGATTCTTTTCTCCAGAAAAATGCTAAATAATTAAAGCTTTTAATGTCTTTACTGATTTTGAAAACCAAGAGAGTAAGATTTTGACAGCTTAATTAGTTTATAAAAAAACCCTGCAGGTCATGTGGGAGTTGTAAAAAAAAATCAATACCTGATTTTTCCTATCACTCTACCTTCCTGTCGCTCCTTGTCCTTGCCAGATTTTGATGAAATTAATATTATGCTATATTCAGCTCATTTTGCAAATTACTGCATTTATAGCTACGCTTTCCTAGCCATTTGGCTTTAGGGCAAATGATATCCTCTTTGTGAATATTTTCTTCTTATTTGAATTCTGAATTGTATTGAATCGGCACAATAACAGTAGATTTATTCAAAATTCAAGGTTAGGAAAGAATTTTAATTAGCCTGATTGTTTAATATTTTTTAGGGAGTAGCAGTATTAGCTTTATTATCTGGACAATATGGTTGTTTTAAATTAGACTTTGGAAGACTTAATATTGGAGAAATGAGGTTTTAATATGTTTTGGAAGCCCTATTTAAGCAGCACATCATTATCCTGTCTTAGCTCACTCCTCTTGACAGGCTTGGTGCCCAGGGAATGTTTTCAGGTGTGCTGTTGTGTGTGTTTGTGCGTGTGTTGTATGGGATGTGTATGGGATGTGTGTGTTGTGCAGTGTGTGTAGCATGTGATGTATAAGGGATGTGTACCTGCCGTGTGGAACGTGCTATGTGCCAAATATGTGAAGTGTAGCATACATGTGTTGTGTGCATGCAGAGTGTGTGATCTGTATGGTGTGTGCTTGTGTGTATGGAGAATGTGGTGTGAGTGTGGATGTGGTATGTGTATTTGTGTAGAGTTAGTCATGTATGGTGTGTGCATGTCTATATGGAATATCGTGTGTGTGTATGTGGGGAGTGGGTCTTTGTGTATGTAGAATGTGTGTGTGTGTGTAGTATATGATATAAATGGTGTGTGTACGTGTGTATTCAGAAGGAGCAGTGGAAGATGCCACAAAAGAGGCATTTCTCACTCTCTGCTCTTAATGGAGGTTTTCTGGAAGTAGCAGATGGTATGAAATGTGCAGCTGTAAAGTTAGAAGAAAATCTTCATGGGGACCAGATTGGTTCTGAGGCCAAGGAAGGAGTATCCTCGTAAAATCAATGCCCGAAAACTATAAAATCAGATAGTGGAGCCCAGGGGCCATCCGGGGGGTTGAGAGGAGCTGAAATGTGCGCTCATTCAGAAAAGTAGTGGCTGCCAGCTTTCATCCACAATCCCACGGGAATTACAGTTGTTTTACTGCTCCAGGATGCTTTGTAATTCAGCAGATGGCTTGAGGAATTCAGTATCTTCTCGTTTTTTTACTTTAAGGTCAAAGGGATTCTAATTAAAGCTAAAGCTACAGTCTCAATGTCATTGTTTAAATGAATTCACCAAGACTATTGTGGAATTTTTTCAGAGGCAATTTAAGATGTTAATTGCCCACAGAAGTATGGTATGCTAAAAATTGAGCCAAGTAATAACACTGAAGAATGATTTAAGGGTCTGCCTTCTTGGAGTACATATTTTTTAAAGGAAGGGTTCCCCCCCATTATAAAAACAATTCATGCTCACTGAGGAAAAGAAAGAGAAAGAAAGAAAGAAAGAAAGAAAGAAAGAAAGAAAGAAAGAAAGAAAGAAAGAAAGAAAGAAGGAAGGAAGGAAAGAAAAAGAAAGAAAAAAAGAAAGAAAAGAGAAAGAAAAGGGAGGGAGGGCGAGTGGGAGAAAGGAGACTCCTGGGTGGCTCAGTCTGACGTGATTTTTGCTCAGGTCATGATCTCATGAGGCCGGAATTGGGCTCTGTGCTGACAGTGTAGAGCCTGCTTGTGATTCTCTCTCTCCCAATCTCTCTGCTCCCCCCCCGCCCCATCTATCTCTCTCTCTCAAAATAAATAAATAAACTTGAAAGGAAAGGAGGAATGGAGGAAGGAAGGAAAGGAAGGAGGAAGGCAGGCAGGACGGAAATCCCACCACTCCGAAGAATCACTGTAAATATCAGTTTCCCAGTCATGTATGTAGATGCCTGAATGTGTGTAGGTGGGTGGGCCTATTGGTTTAATTTGCAGATCTGGGGTTCATGTTGTATGTATTAAAAACTAATATGCTTTCATTCACCTTAAGATTGTATTATTTTCTTAGTTTAAAAAGGCCTTTATCTGAAGTCCACGCTGAAAGCCTCAATATGTCACATGTCTAGAGACCTGCTGTTAGAACAAAAATTTGAGCAACATGCTTTTTAAAACACTGAAATAAGAAAGACCCAGTATTTAAGCAAGAGTGACTTTCTGCCCAGCTGTTTTCTTGCTGGCTGGTTCTATAGCAGTTGCCCACATAACTAAAAAGAAATTGTGAGAGATTAAAAAAACCAAAAACCTCCATCTGGTTAATTAAAAATTTAACATTATCTGCAGTATTAAAAACTTAAATTACAAAACAACAAATTATAAATTGTTGGCTTTTTTTTTAAATTTTAACTTACTTTAAAAATTAGGCATTTTTGAGTCTTTAACTGTGACACATCTTTGTATTTGTTAGATAATGAATGCATTTGGACTCTGAGGAAGGAGCTAAACCAGAATTGGAATGTATATATATTTGGAGGCCTTTTATAGAGACTCTGTGTGTGTTTGCTTAAAGTAAGTCTTCTAAAAGTGATGAGGCTTGTATTAGGATGGCTACTGATGCTTAAGATATATAGATTTTACATAGATTTAAGATGTATAGATACATAGTTTAAACTTTATAGATTATATGTGCTGGTGAAAACTAAGTTCCTGACTGCTTTTATGAAACTCATCAGTTTCATGAGAATGGTAGCTGATGATAGGAGATTCAATGAGACCTCAGTAAATAGTTGTGTTATTATGCACATTATACCCAAATGTAGTTACTCACTTACCTGGCTTTCCCATACGTTGACCCTCTGAGGGAAACCTGTGTCTTAGTCATTTTTTAATCTCTAGGGTTAACATGTGCTTGAGATATCAATAATTGTTGAATTAATGAAAGACCCTCTCATTGAACTATCTTTACTTTAGCCAAATTCATTTGGACTATGACGGAGATACCACAAAAATCAGTTTTCATTTTCCAAACCAAATCAACTTAAACCTCATACAGAAATGAGAGTAATTTAAAAGACTTCCCAGGAGCAGTCTCATACATTACTGTATTTTAATTAAAATACTCAAATTTTTCAAAAAGTAATAATATGTATTATGTATAAATTATCCAAACTATTTTTAGAAAAGACAAAATCAGGAAATTCAAATAGAACTTCTCTTTCTTAAATACTAAATAAATATTGGTAACTGCTTTGATTCCTTGATCAGCTGTTTCTGGTGACTGTGTATCTGTTTTTCTGTAGTTAACACCCAGCTCAAGTTTAAGGGGTTCTTCCAACTCTTAAAGAATGATGGAGAAAGACCTTGTAAGGCATCAGAGCAGACTGCTTCCCACTAGAAGAAACATAGGACTTTCAGAAAAGTTCCTCAAAACACTCCAGTTAACCACTAAAGAGAAGCAGAAGAGGAAATGTGAGATTTATTTTCAAATTGAAAGTAGAAGTGAGAAGAGTTAGAACCTCTCCAGGATACACTTTCGTGAACTGCTGTATTTTTTAAAATATTTATTTAGAGTTTGGGAGGGGCAGAGAGAGAGGGAGAGAAAATCCCAAGGGAGAGGGAGAGAAAATCCAATCCGATGTCAGTGCAGAGCCCAACACAGGGCTTGATCCCTTGATCCATGAGATCGTGACCTGAGCAGAAATCAAGAGTCAGACCTTTAACTGACTGAGCCACTCAGGCACCCCTCGTGAACTACTATTTATGTATTACATATCAGTAGGTGTTCATGTAATCTGTGTGGCCACTGATGGTACTAAAGTGGCTGGCTCATTTTTCTCTTACATATCTATCGCATACCAGTGCAGTCCATATATATTTATGTTTTTCCTGTTTGTTAAAATTAGATGTTGTTAATTTCTGCTGCTGTTTGTGTCTCAGGTCAGAGAGTGGCTTTGCTCACCTATAACATACTACAGATAGGGGCGCCTGGGTGGCTTAGTCGGTTGAGCATCCGACTTCGGCTCAGGTCATGATCTCACGGTTCGTGGGTTCAAGCCCCGCGTCGGGCTTTGTGCTGACAGCTAGTTCAGAGCCTGAAGCCTGTTTCGGATTCTGTGTCTCCCTCTCTCTGACCCTCCCCTGTTCACACTGCCTCTCTCTCTCTCTCTTTCAGAAATAAATGAACTATTTAAATAAATCATTAAAAAAATTAAAAAAATACTACAGATAGCTCTACAGAATTTTAATATGAAGTTTTAATTAAATATACATTTAAACTGATATTTAAATTAGTGACGAATCATTAAATGAATTTTTGAAGAAACAAAAATCAGCAGAATGTTTTTGGGCCCCAAAACATAAGGACAACAGCATTGATCATAAGCCCTCGGCTCTAACCTGAGTTGGGGACTTAAAGAAAAATGACCTACAGGATTGATCAGCAAAATTTCATACTAATCTGCAGCTACAGGACTTCGTAATGATTAGCCCACGTTAGTCATGGGTTAACAATGAAAAATTAATACTGTGTTTTCTAAGGTTTGGAAATTACTTAGTAATAAGAGTAGGTACCATTTCCTGAACGTGTAAGACAAATTAGTGTTCCTTTGGCAGTGCTTTCTAAGGATTATCCGACAGGTCTTCACAACAATCCTAGAGGGTCTCAGCTGTTCAGCCCGTTTTATAGATGAGAACACGGATGCTTGATGAGGTAAAGAGATTTATGTGTGGCCACACAGAGAATAAGGGATAAAGCCAGGCCATGAGCTTGCGGGTGCCTGATATTCTGGTTCCTGGCCCCTGCTCCACCCACCATTGCTCCACCCACCATTGCTAACTATGTCAACAATCCAGGAAGAATCTGCAAGCAAGCAGTGTGCGCATGATCGCCTTACCAGAGCCACCCTATGCTGTAGGGATTCCAACTTGGTTTTCCCGTGCATGTTCATTTTCTCTTTTGTAAGAGAAATCAGTATTTATCAAGCACCTACTGTGTCGGTTGGCTTATACTCACTGACGTGGTGAAGCCTTACCAAACCCTCTGAGGAGAGAAGGATCTTTCCCATTTTAAGGATGAAAAAACTGTGATTGGGCATCAAGTCGCCTAAAGAGAAATGGCCAGTGAGAAGTGAGACCCAAGTCCATCTGATGCCACGACTCACAGCCTTGTTGTTGCCCAGGGTTGCCTCTCTCTGCCAGGCCTCCAGTTTTGATGAGGTGCACGCATTTCCTTGCCATCCCCACCCCAGAGCTCTCTGAAATATGTGAAACATCAGGATGGTCATAAATAGATGCTCAAGTCACTTGGTTCATTGTCAGCACGTCTTTTTATAATTAAATACCTTAATGTGACCGTAGGGGTGACAGATTAGAAAATAATTTTTTTATTGCTTCTATAATAGATCTAATGTAGACATTTTATAAGAGTTCTTTTAATAATGAAGTGCTTAAAATATGACCTAGATTGTGGAGAACAAGTGAGGGAATATTGGCATAAAAGAGGTTTAAAAAGTGCTGTTTAAGATTTCACATTTGTGTACAAGATATGTACTCCTTGGCTGGCATAGATCTGTCTAGAACAACTGACCTGATAGGGAACATGTCTTATTTTTGAAGTGGAGGTAGGGAAAGAAAGTCTTTATGAAAGAATAAAATTATGGTGGCCTCCATATGTACAGCGGCGTATGGCTGAGTCTTTCTCAATGCTCATCATGCACAAATCAGCTTTCACAATTTTTATTGTGAAAATAAAATTATACCAATTAAGTATAACTGTTAATCATTTAGAATCCAGTTTTTTAAAAAATGCACTGTTACTAATAAATGTTTTCAGATGGTAGATAAGTGGACTCTGACATAGTATATAAAAACAACACAGACAGCCAAGGATTATCTTTTCATTTTGTGGAACTTTCTGCAATTTCATCATTTATCCTTATCTGGGGTTTTTCTGAAGTTGCTTATTAAGTATTGCATTGCTCTTTAGTGCAGATTATGAGCTGGATGGAGTGATTACAAACTTGGAGAAAATGTAAAAGCCTCGTTTTTTAAAATATCCATCTTAAATGCATGATAGCCTTTGTGTTTGGATTTTATTTGTTATAACATTGTGCTGTAGGTTTAAGGACTGAGGACTTGGAAGATTTCATGACACATTTAAAAATAAGTTCAAGCTGAGATAATAAAAGTGGAAGTTATAAATACATAATCCCCCGCCCCAGAAGGCAGGGATTCTGTCCACAAAATTACTTAAGATAAAATTTCACAAGAAGAATGCACATGATTAAGTATATAAATATGTTAGGTTCAGAAAAAATAGAGAAGTTACACAATTCATTATCCAAGTTTTGGAAAAACAGGAGAAATCCCCCATAAGTTCATTATTTCAATAAATTTCTGGGATGATTTTGGGTTAGTAAACGCTTTCTGACAGCGAAGATGAACTAGTGAGCTCACCACATTTTCATCATTAAGTATTTCATGCTTGATTGGGAAAAGTTTTATAAGTACCATCATACTCAAGGGCATATAGTACTTGAGCTATATGCATATGTATGTGTGTGTGTATCCATGTACACATACACACACATTTCAGAAAATTGGTCCGACGTTCCTTCCAATACACCATCTGAACCTTTTGCAAGTAAGTAATTTTGCAATGTATTTAGTGATTATAGCTTTATTTTTAATAGCGGGACTTGGGTGGTACTTGCAGATACGGATTACGTGTATATTGCTTCAAACAGGGAAGGCGGGAGGACTGGATAATGGTAGCTTTTATTATTGTAAAGATTTTATTTGATTAAAAATTTTTTAAAAGTTTGTTTATTTTTGAGAGAATAGAGTGTGCGGGGGGAGAAGCAGAGAGAGGGGAAGACAGAATCTGAAGCAGGTTCCCAGCTCCAAGTTGTCAGCACAGAGCCTGACATGGGGCTCAAACCCACGAATCATGAGATCATGACCTGAGCTGAAGTTGGATGCTTACCCACTGAGCCACCCAGGTTCCCCTAAAGATTTTATTTTGAAGTAATCTCTACACCCACTGTGGGGTTCGAACTCACAACCCTGAGATCAAGAGTCACACAACCGGCTGAGGATAATGGTAACTTAAATGAGAGTTTAAGATTGATTTAGGGGCGCCTGGGTGGCTTAGTCGGTTAAGCATCCGACTTTCGCTTAGGTCACCATCTCGCGGTTCGTGGGTTCGAGCCCCGCATCGGGCTCTGTGCTGACTGCCAGCTCAGAGCCTGGAGCCTATTTCAGAGTCTGTGTCTCCCCCTCTCACTGACCCTCCCCTGCTCACGCTGTCTCTCTCTCTCTCTCCTAGAAATAAATAAAAATATTAAAAAAAAAAGATTGATTTAAAGGCAATTTCCCCACCAGTATACAAAACGCAGGAAGAAAGCATTTTTCAGTAGAATGAAACTGAAAAATGAATATTTTAATTTGAGGAATCTAACCTCCCCCTCACCCCCAAGTGAAACAGACAATACAACTTCGCCTTCTCCAGATAAACAATTTCATGTACCTTTGCAGCCCATTCTTGAGCTGTGGGTGGTGTCCCCACACACTCTAGGTTATTTTCAGCATCCCATCGCTTGCTTTTCCAATCTGCTTTGCCATCTAAAAGATGGTATCAGCTGTCTCCACACTTTGCATGCAAGGACACAACCAGAAGTGGTCAGACTGCTGCTAATGTGCCAAGCATCTTCTTCAGAAACCAGAAGCCTCTAGCAGCCCCGGCCTCCCTGCCTCTCTTGGCCTCCCTGGTGAAGCCTTAGGAAACGCTTAACTTTGGAAATGATTCCTGAAGCAACAGCTGAACTGTTTGTTAATAATGTCAACTCCCATAGTTACTTGGGGTGAAGAATGTTAACGGATGGTGTAATTAAAATACGCATGATCCTAGGGGATCAGCAGATCACAAGCAAGGACCTAAGTCATTTATTCATTTCTTTGAATTTTACATGAATGTGGAACAGGCTGAAAAAAATATGCCAGATAGACATCAGTCAGAATGTTTGCATTCAAATCCTAGCTTTGCCCCACCTGTGAAGGTGACCATGGCTGCTGCATTTCAGCTGTGAAGTGAGGCTGTTTATCTGATCACTTGATAGCTAAGTTCTATCCCTAAGAGGGACCGGGACCATTCTGGTGCATTCCCAAAAAGTGTAAAAAGAGGGTTTTTTTTGTTTTTGTTTTTGCTTTATGGTACTTACACATCCTCACTCAGTACCTCTCAGAACACAATCAGATAACACAATCCACCTTCTTGGCTGGGAAATTGATTTGCATGTAAAAAAACCTTAAGATTTCCTTTGGTGAGACTGGATATGATCAAGGAAATGTTTATAAAATGTAGATTTTATTACTATTCAGGTATTTTGAGGCCAACTGGTAGGAAGATGACTGCCTTGACAAGAGAGTTTGTCACTCACAGTCCCTGAGAGGAGGGGCACACCCTGCCCTGGGGGCCACACACCGAAGTACCTGGGTTTGGAGGCAGAGGGAGATGAAGGGAAAATGTGGGCATGAGCCTCTCATGGTTTCTGCAGGAAAGAATGAATGGGTGAGCAGGGCAAGCAGGTTTGGGATCTGCTGGTCTGAATAGTTTCAGAAGGCTCAGGGGCAGAGGGGAGGTCCAGGCTGATACCTGGCCCCCCTGGTGATTGAGACAGAGAAATAGTGGCCCCAAATAGTGGCTCCCAAATAGAGGAGGTGAGGAATCTGGACTCTGCATTGGTAGGTTTGCATAGGAAAGATACGCTGGCAGGTGAGTTGTTTATCTCTAGGAACCTCCAGGGTCAGCAAGGCCCCAGAGATCGAAGCATCAGAATATAACATTTAAAAAGGCATGAGTAATACAGACAGCATGTTGACTTTGGATGACAAATTCTGTGTCCCTCTCTCTTCCCACACCCTTTGTCTCTGCACCTCCCTTTCCTTTTTCCTCTCTCATTCTCCCTCCCTTCCTCCTCTCTTTGTTTTCCTGCCCTTCCTTTTAAAGGAAGACTCAGCAGAAGGCTGCACTGACCAGAGCAATCTGCATCCCATTTTACTAAGTAAAAAACTCACAGAGGGCATTAAAAAACCTACTATGATGACAATGATGATGATGATGATGATGATGATAAAGCCAAGACCCACACTGGCATCCTAACAAGCCTTTTACCTAGGAGCCACTGGCTGGCTTTCTTGGGAAGAGGTCCATTCCGTTTGTAAATGGGCACTTTAAAATGCTCTTTACCATCCCTTCTATCGAGCCTCCCTTGTCTTTGAGGGGCAGCCTTCTTTCCTAAACACCTTTTTTTTTTCCCTCACAGGAGCCAAAGTGAGAAGACCTGTGGACTTCTCTGAACCTCAGTATCATTATCTACAATATAGGAATGATCATTTTCTCCCCATAGATTTTTTTTTTTCAGTAGGAATTGGTGAAAGAGTCCTGGCATGTTGTTTTCTCTCTCACCATTTTGTGGACGTTTTTTTCCTATTCCTGTGTCTCTCCTGCAAAATATAAGCTTGGTAAACATTATCAGTAAAAGACATTTGGTTATTGAGAAGCTGGATGGATTTACATATTTTTGAAAGTTATACTAAATGCTGGAGTTGCCTTTTCTATTTTGCAACAACTAAAGTTGCATATTCAGAAGTACCTAGCTTACTCAGAGAGGAAGGCATGGCATTGTTTTTCATTTGTGTACATTTTTTCTTTTGGGAAGCCATATCTGAGCCAATGTTTCCTGGATTTGGCAGTCGTCCTTAGGCGCACAGTGATGATGATGGTTTTCCTCTTGCTGTGCATGCTCTGAGCTCCAGCCAGAGCTTTCCCCTGTGTGTTTGAGTCTGGTTCTACTCTGGGGTAGAGCCAAGGGTGGGGTGCTGCTGTCCATGCTGAGCCTCCACACAGGGTTGTTAAGAATGTACTTAGGAGCTCACCACCTTGTGAAAATTTAGTTTTTATCTAGGTGATTGGTTTGGACTATCCTCAGGGTATTTAAGAACAGACACCTCTGAAATGAAAAAGTTCTTGGTACTTTCCATAACCTCTTCTGTTTTTAAATACAGAAGTTCACAGAACTTCAATTAGTCTTATCCATAGATGAGGATGGGACAGCGTTTTCCATCCTCGACAGTGAATATTTCAGCATGAAGTAATGTTCCCTCTCTCCGAGAGCTGAGTCTCCTTATAGAACGCCTTTTAGTAACTTGACTTTTAGATCCTTGGTGGCATCATCATGCGATCATACTGTCAGTGGAGCCTTGAAAGAGATCAGACTGGAGGCAGGGTAACTCTTCCAGGTTGTATTTTGAAGATTTTCAACTATAGACAAAAATTGGAAAAAAACTGTATCATGAGCACCAATGTATGCATGACCTAGGTTCACAATTAACATCTTGCGGTGTTTGCTTCATCACATGTGTATGTGTATCTGTTTATGCATCTAGCTCTCTTATCACATCATCTTCATTTTTAAGGTATTTCAGAGTCGTAAACTGTGGGTGTCAGGCCACCTCATCCCTTAAACACTTCCATGTGCATATCATCCCCTGGAGTTCAGTATTCTTTCATGGTTCTTTTTATGATGGTAAATTTTACATATAATGAAATACACTAATCGTTAGTGCACCTTTTGATGTGTTTTGAGAATGCACAGCCCTTTGTAACCCAAACCCCTGTCCAGATAGTCACAAAATATTAATATCACCCCAGAAAGTTCTCTCCTGCCCCTTATGTGTTCCCACTCCCACTCCAGAGGAACCCTGTTCTGTTTTTTTCCACCATACCTTTGTTTAACGTGTTCTAGAACTCAGTGTAGGTGAACTCAATAGTATGTACTCTTTTGTGGGAGACCTCTGTCGTCATTGTGTTAGTTTGCTGAGGCCGCCCTAACAAAATACCTGACTGGGAGGCTTAAATAACAGAAAATTGTTTTCCCATGGTTCCAGAGGGTAGAAGCCCAAGATCAAGGTATGGGAGGGCCATGCTCCCGTGAAGCTGCTAGGGAAGGATGTATTTCAGACCTTTTGGTGGTCCCTAGGCTTGACAGCATACCTTCAGTCTCCACTTGGTGTTCTCCCTGTGCATATGTCCCTGTGTCCACAGCTCCTCTTTTTATACGGACACCAGTCATACTGGATTAGGGCCCACCTTTCTACTGTATGACCTCATCTTAACCAATTACATCTGCAATGACCTCATTCCCCAATGAGGTCATGTTCTGAGGTATGGGGGGTTAAGGCTCTTAAACATAGAAATTCAACCCTGTAACCTGGGTAAAATTCAACCCAGAACAAACACCAACAGATGATTTTGAGATTTGTTTAGGTGGTTGTACATGTCCATAACTTGGTCCTTGTGGCTGGGTAGTTTCTCATGGTAGAAGTAAACTCTAGTTTGTTTTCTATTTTAATTTTTATGCTTTTTAACATTTTTAAATATTTTGATTTGAGTGCAGTCGTTAACACAATTTACACTAAGTTCAGGTGTACAACATGGTGATTTGCCAGGTTTATACATTATGCTGTACCCACCTCAGGTGTCTCTACCATTTGTCCCCATACATTACTATTACCATATAATTGACTATAATCCTTATGCTATGCTTTTTATGCACACAACTTACTCATTCCATAACTGGAAACCTGTAACTCCCTCTCCCCTCCACCCATTTAGCCCAACCCCCGCCACCTCCCTCCACTTTGGCAACCATCAGTTTATTCTCTATATTTATAGGTGTAGGTGTGATTTTGCTTTTTGTTTATTTCATTTTTTTTAAGAATCCACTTACAAGTGAAATTATATGGTATTTGTCTTCCTCAATCTGACTTGTTTCACTTAGCATAATTCCCTCTAGGCCCATCCATGCTGTAGGAGCTCATCCTTTTTAATGCCTGTGTAATATTCCACATCTCCCTTATCTATTCATCTATTGATGGACACATCGATTGCTTCATATCTTGGCTACTGTAAATAATGCTGCAGTAAACATAGGGGTGGATATGTCATTTTTGTTGTTGTTGTTGTGGCATATATCTTTTTGAATTAGTATTCTTGCTTTCTTTGGGTAAATACCCAAGAGTGTAGTTATTGAATCATAGTAGTTCTATTTTTAATTTTAACCTCCATACTGTTTTCCAGAGTGGCTGCGCTAGTTTACATTCCCGTCAACAGTGCATAAGAGTTCCTTTTTCTCCATATCCTTGCCAATATTTATTATTTCTTGTGTTTTTTATTTTGGCCATTCTAACAGGTATAAGGTGATATCTCATTGAGGTTTTGATTTGGATTTCCCTGATGATTAGTGATGTTGGGCATCTTTTCTTGTATCTGTTGGCCATCTGTGTCATCTCTGTAAAAAATATTCAGATCTTCTGCCCATTTTTAATTGGGTTGTTTTTGGTATTGAGTTGCATAGATATTATGTATTTCGTATATTAACCCCTTTTGAATATATTATTTGCAAATATCTTCTCCCATTCAGAAGGTTGTCTTCTAGTTTTGTTGATGGTTTCCTTTGCAGTGCAAAAGCTTTTTGTTTTGATGTCATCCCAATAGTTTATTTTTGCTTCTGTTTCCCTTGTCTTAGGATATTACTATGGCTGATGTCGGAGAAATTACTGCCTGTGCTCTCTTCTAGAATTTTTATGGTTTCAGGTCTCATATTTAGGTCTTTAATCTATTTTGAGTTTATTTTTCTGTTTGGTGTTAAAAGGTGGTCCAGCTTCATTCTTTCACAAGTAGCTTTCCATAAACTACAGTTTTGTTTAACTGTTATCTTGTTGGTGGGCACTCGTTTTGGCTATTGTGAATAAAACTGCTAAGAAGCATTCCAGAACAAGCCTTTTTGTGGACATGTGCTTCTGTTTCTCTTAGATACACACCTAGGTGTGGAATGGTTGGCTTCCCTTCCAGCTGTGACTTCCTGAGATCCAGTAGTAAATCTCAGGGCTTCTGGTTCTATATATCCAGAATGAAGATGATTAGACCAAATAAATAATCACTAAGAAAATAGCTCAAGACCTGTACATTTTTCTGTAATTATAACCAAGATATGGAGAGTTCCCAGTATGTCAGGTCCCATCAACTAGTCATCTCCCCAGTGATACTTGAATGTTTTCTGTGAGGAAAAAGGAAAAATGGAATAACAAGCGAATTTCACACTTGCTGAATGATTGACATTTGGCCACAAATATTTTTATACAATAAAACAACAAGAGGGTCACTTTCTACCTGACTGATATGAGTGGGGTGTTCAACAGATTTGGTGGGCTGTGGGTGAAAGGTATATGTTTAGTGAGGATTAATTTTGCCGGTAGGTAAAGCTTTGGAGGTTCAGGGAGGGGGGAGGTGTGCCAAAATGACCTGCTTTGTTTTTTCCATAAAAGAACATAAATGCATTTGAGTTTCTTTTGGATTGAAGCAGTGCTGAGGGGTGTGGGGTAGGCTGAGGGATAGCCTTGTGTTAGACCCCCTGAGACCCTGAGGAGGGGCTGGCGTGAATGCCAGAACGGCAGGGGCACTGAGCTGTGAACTGAAGCTATTTCTCACCTCTGAAATGGAAATGCAGGGAAGGGAAAGCCTTTTGTGCCAAGGAAAGGAGAGACAAAAATGGGCTGGATGTGTTGGTGACAAGGGACCCCTTGGTTGGGGTGTGAAGGAAGCAGAACCTGAGGAGAGCTGAAGATGTTCAGCTTCATCTGAGCAGAGAATGATTGGGGGCTCCCAGGACCCACCCTGGATGAGGAGCCAGGGCCAGAGGAGAAGGCTGGGCTCCATACTTCCAGACCAGCAGATTAGAGTCTAAACCCCTGTGTCATCGCAGAGACCTGGGGCCAGGAGCAAAGATAAGATGTCCTAGCATCCAGAGCAGCAATATTTAGGAAGGCAGAGACAAAGGTAGAAATCTTGGGGAGCCTGAGAGAGAGAAGGTCCCCCACCCATATGGAAGCTAGAGGAGCCGACCCTAGAGGTGGGGGCTTATCTTGGAGTAGATGTGAAAGGGTGTCCCTTTCCAGGCCAGAGGAGCTCAGTGGTTGGGTCTCCTACCTCCCGTGGGCAGCCACCTCAAGACTGCTGGTGTGGCGTCTAGTCAGGAGAGGGCATTTACAAACCACAGATCCACTTCCTAAAACTCCAAAGCCTTCATGACTATTCATTCATTCATTCATTCATTCATTCATTTAATTTATCTTGAGAGAGAGAGAGCAAGCGGGGGAGGGTCAGATAGAGAGGGAGACAGAATCCCAAGCAGGCTCTGTGCTGACAGCAAAGAGCCCAATGTGGGGCTCGCTCGCACTTACAAACTGTGAGATCATGACCTAAGCCGAAATCAAGAGTCAGATGCTTAACAGACTGAGCCACCCAGGCGCCCCTTCACGACCCTTTATTTAGATTCTAAGCCAGTACCTGTTGGCCTCCCCTTAAGGTTAGTGATGAAATCCTTAAAAACCCAATGGCTGAGGGCCTGTTACCTGGGACAGCAAAAATAAAGGGAGTTGGGGAGACTCTTGTGGTCCCCAGGGCTGTGGTGACATCTGATGAAGGACAGGGAAGCAGCTGCAATCCCCCAGAGCTGTGGAGAAGAGGGGAGCATGGGAGACCCCGGGCATCCTTGAGGGCCAGCCCAGAAGGACACCCCCTGCCCCTGGCAGGGGAAAGCGATCAGCACCAGGAACTCCTTCAGGGCAGCTCAGGTCCTGATATATGGGCGCAGAGAAGCTGTAACCAAACCAGAGGTATAGCCACAGGACCCTGAAGGAGGATCTTGAAGATAGACATCAGCGTGTGTTGTCATCTCCCGGTGGGGGGCAGGGGGTATGCGCTGTGGGTAGACACGCGAGCCCTAGGCAGATGCAGGTTTCAGATGCCTCTGCAGGACTGTGATCTGCAGGTGAATCTAGATGCACTGCACTCTGGGTAATCTCAGCTGCCAGTAAGCCTGGGGCCTCTGTGGAGTCTCTGTGATAACCATGATCAAGTTCTGGGCCGACCAAGAGGCCGTGTAACTCTTCTGTCCCAGCCTCCCCTCCCAGTGGCTCACTTTTCAGGCTGCTAGTCATGGAAACGTGACACCATCTGGGGCCCATTACTCTCTGAGACCGGCAGGGAGCCCAGGGAGCTGGCAGGAGGTGCTGAGGCTGGTGGCCGCTCCTGAGTTGCGGGGAGTTGGTTCGAGGAGGCTGTCTGGAATACTGAAGCTCTGGTCAGGGACTCCCAGGGCTTCCTTCCCAGTCCTGCTGTCCTCCCAGAGAAGAGACAGGAGAGGAGTGTGTTGGCTGGTCAGTGACAGGGACACCACTATCTGGCAAATAGGGAAGAACCTTCTGTGTACCTTTAGGGTTTGTGAAACTCTTTGCCCAATAGACATTTCCCCTAGTAGGCTGGCAGATACGGTCTCCAAAAACACCTCTTTTTTTTGTGAAATACACACAGAAAAAGCAAGAGAACTTTTAACAAAATTTGTAGGAAGATGTACATTCCATAAAATTTATCATTTTGACTGCTTGTTACGTGTACAGTTCATTGCCATTAAGCACATTCACACTGTCGTGCAATGATCACCACCATCCATCTCCGGAACTTTTCATCTTTTCCCATCTGAAACTCTGTACCCACGAAACACTACCTCTCTGTTCCTGTCCTTCCTCCTAGGCCCTGGTAACCACCATTCTGCTTTCTGTCTCTGAATTTAAGGGGCACCTGGGTGGCTCAGTTGGTTAAGTGTCTGATTTTGGCTCAGGTCATGATCCCACCATTTGTGAGTTCGAGCCCCGTGTTGGGTTCTGTGCAGACAGCTCAGAGCGTGGATCCTGCTTCAGATTCTGTGTCTTCCCCCTCTCTGTCCCTCCCCTGCTCGCACTCTGTCTCTGTCTCTCAAAAACAAATAAACGTTAGAAAAAGGAATTTAAGACCACTCTTGAGAAGATACGTTTTGTTCTTAATATTTAAGTTCCAGCCAGTCAACTAGGCAAGAAGCCAGGCAAAACCCTGTTCATCAGACTCTTCAGGTTATCTTCTTTCTTGACATTTTATCTGTGACAGAGGGCGGGGTTGGGTGACTGGAAGTATTTGATATTTACACAGAAGTCTCTGACCTCCCCCAGCATGCTGTCCTTATGCATCTCAGTAATTATAACATGTGACAGATTACCCACGTATGTGGCCTTTTCTTCCATCTGAGTATGTGCTCCTTAAGAACATGGACTTTGTCTAATTTGTCCTTGTATCCCCAACAATGAGTACTATGTCTGGCACATACGGTGCTCAATATTTGTTTATTTTTCTAAATATTCATAGATGAGGATGACGAGGAGAGGTTGAGAAAGGGAAAGGATGAGACGTGGAGCCTGTGGGTGGAAAGAGGAGACAGGAAAACAACCCCTCCCCCCAGTTTATGCCTTCCGCTGAGCTTTGTCATGTTCAGTGGAATAAAAGGACCGGATTGGGAAATTTAGCTGTAAGTTAAGTGAACTCTAAACTTAATACTTTGAAGAATGCCTTTAAAAATAGTTTAGGGCTATATACCCCCTTCTCAGAAAACTTACCTCAGATCCTCACTTAGCCCTCAGTCTCAGCTGACTCACAGACCCTCAGATCAGAAATCCTGTGCCAAGGCGCAAAAAGTGGGCAAAATGTTTATTTTCATCTGAGTAGCTTAGTTCATAAACAGCTACTGATTCACTGAAATTATGCACTTGGGTTTGCCATCAGTAATCTTTTCAACAAGTATAAGGAAGTTAGAATGCAGCTGTGCTGATGCTTTTAAGGGTTCTTGTTGCTGACTACCAGTTTTTAAAATTATTATTCCCGGTTTTTGTGATGCCTCAAGGCCTTTTTTTTTTCTTGTTTTTTAAGCTCAGTAGCAATCACTAATTTAAACAATTGTGAAATACTGGAAGAAGCTGTAAAAATAAAATGTAATACCAAAAAAAAAAAAAAGGCCATCTTTAGTTCAGCTAGAAAATTTATTTTAAAGAAAAAAAACCTTTCCCTTCTAGACATAACTGACCTGATGAATGCAGAGCACTCCCTCTGACCCTGCAGGAAGATGGGGGCCCAAGCCCCTCTCTGCTGTGTGACTTAGGGGTGCCCACTCAGCTCCCCGTCACGAAAGTGCCAATTGGACCTCAGTTGGGGGCATCCGGGGACACGGCTGATCTCCATGGCAACCTGAGCCCAAGCCAGCAAAGCCCATCAACCATACTGGGTCTGCCTGGTTGTCTGGGAGGACTGGAGGGAGACAGTCCTGCGGTCCTGTCCTGCCCAGGCTTCTCTGTGCTGCATGCCCACGGCAGGAGGCTTCTGCTCTCGGCTTCAGCTGCTTCTCCAGGAGGTCTTCACTTTTTACTCATTAAAAATAATTTTTTTTAATGTTTATTTATTTTGGGGAGAGAGAGAGAGAATGAAAAAAAGCAGGGGAAGGGCAGGGAGAGAGGGAGACATGGAATCCAAAACGGGCTCCAGGCTCTGAGCTGTCAGCACAGCTGAGCTGAGCTGAAAGCCCTGACATTGGGCTTAAACTCACAAGCCATAAGATCATAAGCTGAGCTGAACTTAACCAACTGAGCTACCCAGGCGCCCCTCCAGGAGGTCTTTAAAGAGATGCTCAGTGGATGACAAGTTTCTCTGCCACAACAGACAGGTTGTTACGACAGCTCCGTGGATCGTTCTGCTCCCACACAGCAGAGCGTGGGGGGTGAGCCGGGAGCGCAGGCAGTCTATCACTACTTTTAAGGACTAGAGGGGTTTACATGACATCCCCTTTTCTCAGCAAAGCAAGTTCCTTATTTCTGAGTCTCAGGTCTCAGAAGACTCGGTTTCTGAACTCGCTGTCCCATGAGAGCACTTCCGTAATGCAGCACACGTTCTTGAGGAGCCCTTCAGCCAGGAAGCAGTCAGGTCAGAGCTAAGCCTGGCCTGAGCCTTCTAAAGCAACATATCTGTCCTTTCTTTTGTCCCCTGCCTTCTCTCTCACAGACACAGGGAGAACATGAGAGTGACACCCTGGGGTCCTCAGGAAATACTAGTAACATGAAAAACAAATTAAAACAATAAAAATGATAAAAAAACAATTTAAAAAATTTTAATACCCAAACTTAAAAAAAAAAAAAACAAACAAGCGCTGGCAGCACCTTAAAACTTACTGTTAAGCACAAATATGCAATCAGACAAAAGCACACTATTAAAAAATTTCTGGCAACTAAAAGGTAGGTGAGTTCCACATCCGTACAATTCAACAATGCACGGGAAAATTATTATTTAACAGAATGGAGGTAATCGACATGCTCTACCGTGGGAAATACTGTTTTATTCTTAAAAAGACAAATAGGAAAATTAGGTATTATGAAGGAAGAAGCAAGAGCAAATGTGACTGTAGTAATGACAGCAGAGGTGCAGGCTGTTTCTCTGCATTCAAGTCTTGGCCACTAGGACTGATAATTTTTGGATGTAGGACCCTGAGACAGGAGAAGGCAATTTTGGGTGGGCCTTTCATTAACAGTGACCACGGTGGCTGAGCACCTATGTGGGCTGGGCATGGTGTCAAGTGCTTTTCCTTGTGTTCTCTCATTAAATGCTAAAGACAGCCGTGGAGGTAAAGTGTAATGTTCATTTTATGGTTGGTGAAACTGAGACATGGAGAGATGAAGTATTTGCTCAAGCTTCTTTTGTTAAAGGTGGCAGGGCCAGGTTGAGTGTACCCACCATGCATGTCACATGCTTCTCATGCTGCCCTAATGGGCTCCAGTATGCTCTCCAACTCATTGACTTGTTCAGCGTATGTTGATGGAACAGTTGCCCCTGCTGGGGTTACAGCAGCAGACAAGACGGTCTGACCCCACAGTGCTCATGTCTGGAGGGCAGAGGTAGTTGGCACCGGAGGGGGCAGGTAAGGCCTGCTGAAGCCCTGGGAAGTAGCCTCACCTGCCTGTTCTCAGAGGGGAGCCTTGGTCTCTGAGAAGTGAAGTCATTTGCCCAAGGCCAAGATCCTTAGAACACGGTGGGGAAGATCCCAGATGGGCCCTGTGTGGCTCCAGAGCCCATCCCCTCAGGAGGAGGAATTGTCTGCTCAAGTTTTTACTTATTGCTTTACCTTGTCATTGCTTCCAATAAGGGACGAGGAGTGGAAATGACTTGCCCCTGCCTGGCTACAGTAGAGTTGAGTCACAAACATAGGGCCCATGGGCTCAGTCTCAGGCTGCTTCTGAGTTGGTGTCCTGTCAGGAACCAGCCCAGTAGGTGGGATCAAGGCTTGAAGAGCTTCTCAGAGCTTGGTAGAGGAGGTGGATGGATGACCTCCAGTTTCCTCCTCTGGGGTAGAGCTGCTCACATCCCCTAAGGGATAGAAAAGAGGAAGGCAAAGGCCTAGCCTCTACCCTCATTCTCCCCACAACTCCCTCCCCCGCAAAGCCTTCCACAGCTCTGTGGCTCCTCCAGCTTGGTGTCTGGCTTTGAGAGACCAGTGGTTTTCAAATCCTCTCTGGTACCAGAGCTCGTTATTCAAAGGGACCATTACCTGGCAGCCTCACATCTGCCAGGCAGCCCTTTGAGGAAAGCAAGAGTCCTCTGAGAAGAGTCTGGAAATCCAGCATCTGTCTTTTTTTCCACCATGGCTGAGCCAGGGGAGAATCCTTGCCCCTTCCCTGCCCCTCCTCCTCCGCACTTACTATAGGCTGCCTTCCTCATCTTCCTGAATGCACAGCATTTCTCTCATGAAGAAAAGTACAGTTTTCTTTTTGTGATTCAAAGAATCCTCTTTTGGGAGCTTGAAAAACATGCAGGTTAAGAAATCATAAATTAAATATAACATTAAATGTCCATAGTTCTTTTTTAAAAATTCTTTTTCTTAATGTTTATTTATTTTTGAGAGACAGAGACAGAGCACAAGTGGGCCAGGGTCAGAGAGAGAGGGAGACACAGAATCCGAAGCAGGCTCCAGGCTCCAGACTGTCAGTACATAGCCTGACATGGGGCTAGAACTCACAAACCTCGAGATAATGACCTGAGCCGAAGTCGGATGCTCAACCCACTAAGCCACCCAGGCGCCCCTGTCCATAGTTCTTATTGACAAATGATTTGGGGGCCAAAATCATTAGATTTTTTTCCCAGCACCTACAGAATCCCCCACTTATTACTTTCAAACTATTCCTCATTGAGAAGAAACTACTAAAAGAAAAATGTTTTAGGTTTTTAAAAATACCTAATCCTGTAGCCAAGTGTGAGTCTTAGAAAAGTCAGTTAATGGTCCTTGAGTGTTCTCCTTCTTTCACTTACCTGGCTACAATCAATTTTTAATTGTAATTTCAACAGTCAGAATCTTGAGGAAGAACCCAGCGCAGTAATTGGTAGTCAGCCTTCCCTACATCTGCTGATCCTATACCCTGCCCCTTGGAGGCCAAGTGCAGGAGGCAAGGCTGTCTATCTGCTTTCACATCATGTTCACAGAATTTGCTGTGGCTGATGTCTTATCTGCACACTGGTTTCTCAGCCTGTCTGTACCAGGAAGAGCTGAAACAAAAGGGTCATGTCCCTTTTTTAAAATTTGTGGGGGGAGAGAGCGTGGGTAGGGGGTATGGGAGGGGCAGGGGCTGAGAGAGAGAGGGAGAGAGAGAATCCCAAGCAGGCTTCACGCCCAGTGCAGACCCTGATGCCGGACTTGATCTCACAAGTGTGAGATCATGACCTGAGCTGCAGTTAAGAGTCGAACGAATGCTTAACCGACTGAGCCACCCAGGCGCCCTGGGTCATGCCCAGGCAGCAAAACTTGAGGACCAACCCACAGACCAATGGGAGAAAACAAGTAAAGGTAGCTTAAAAAATAAATTAAGAGATATATTTTAATAAATCACAAAAAAATCTTAAATGAATAAAGGATCTTGGAATCACTTGAATGTGCTCCATATACATAAACGCACACGTGTGTGTCTGCACACAAATTCACTGACCAATATGCTCACACACATAAGCATCCACACACAAACATACATGTGTATATGTACACACATACACACGTGTATACGTATAGCAGTGTTTTAGATACGCAAGGTGTAGGACAGTCATTGCATGTAAACATCCCTTTTGACAGGAATGGATAGTTTCTGGTCCTAGCCGGTTTCTGGGTTTCTGCTGTCTCTTACCGCAGAGTCCTTGTGGGGAAAGGCTGGGATTGTAGGGGTTTCTCTTGACCTGGGCAATAGTTTCCTTCCGTGAATCCCCCACTGGACTCACTGATGGGCCTGCTGGAGCCACAAGGGGGCTCATTCAGAGCCTGTTCTGGGCTTCACCCACCCCTGTGGGTTCCCATATGTGGTTCCTATTCCCATGCTTCCTGTGGGTGGGCCGGTGGGAGAAGGGAGACCAGACCCTCCCGAGCCTGGTCACAGTGCCTGGTGGGGCTACCTGGAGGTGCTGTCCACTTTAGCGGTTTGATCCGAACCTTCTGCCCCTCCTAGGGGTGGGGAGGATGGATGGTGGTGCAGGGAAGTGACTCCTGCTCTCTCTCTGCAAGGAGTCACAAGTGTACATGTGTTTGTGTGCATGCATGCCCCAGTTGTGTCCCCCTTGCCTCTCCCCAGAACAATAGCCAGCACACAGTGAGCCCTTATGGTGGGCCAGACCTGTGTGCTTTGCGAGTCTGATCTCATTTAGTCCTTTAAACCTACCCTGTAAGTTGGGTGTTCATACTACCCTTATTTTACAAATGAGGAAACTGAGTCACAGAGAGGCAATATGTCATTTCTAGTACTCCACAGAAGCCCCCGGAAAGTTTCTTTTCATTATAGCACAGTATAGTATGTAGTATAGAGTCTATATGAGTCCTGTGCAGTAGAACTTCTGTGATTATGGAAATGTTCTGTGCTTTCCGTTGTGGTGGCTAAGATGTGCTTTTTCAAGGCTGACTGATATTCTCTTGTATGTATATACCACATTTTCTTTACCCATTCGCCCTTTGGTGGACATTTGGTGGACCTTTCTGTCTTTTCCTCCCATTTTCTCCCCAATATAATCTGTGATTAATATATCTAGACAACTGTTTTATTTGACAAGGAACAGTTTGTGTTTACTTCATATTTTAAGAGCAGCAAGGGTTAAGCCTTTGTGCTTGCTCCCCATATCACCCCAAAATAAACCAAGTGTGTTTACCCAGAGTGGGTTTTTAGTCTAATGAAACCACCCATTGACTTTGAAGTTCTCTGGGTCATTGACTTTCCATGGAAAAAAGAAATTCCCCAGGTTTGCTTAGGGGATGCCCTTGTTTGAGCAGTAGGTTGGACAGGTATTGCATCTGAGTAAAGTTTGAGTCTGTGTTAGGTAGTGGTGGTTTAGTCAAGTTAAAAGGTCCCTTTTTCTCTCTACAGAAGTGGGGAGGCAGGTGGCTCTGTGTGACATGGCGATCCCTCAGTGCCATTGGAGACTCAGGCTCCTCCTGAGTTTCTGTCTTCCCATCCTTAGAGGTCACTGGCATCTGTAAGGTTCCGTGTGGCCACCAGAGCTCCATCTACAGTGCCCATGGTTTAGGTCAGAGGAAGAGAAGTGTGAAGGGCAAGAAGGGGTGTGAGCCTCCTTCACTGACCCTCTTAATGGGCTTTGGAAGTACCAGTACAGCTCTGTTCACTTCTCATAAGCCAAACTGTCACCACGCCCCCTGGCCCTATCCCAGAGCATGGGAGATAAAGCCCCAAATACAATTTGATTTTGATAGGAATACAGAAGGAGGTGAGCCTGGGGCAGCCAGCCAGCAGGTCCACATTCACCTGGTGGTCTTCACCATCTACCCTCTTGGGGTTTGTGTGATGATTCCAAGAATTTGGGGCACAAGCCCCTTTCAGATGGCTTGCCCTTGATACATAGAGGCATCTGGCTGCTTTTCTTTTGCTGCTAGAGCATGCCAGCTTCCCTTTGTGAGTGCAGGCTCTAACTCCTTCCAAAAATAGAGGAAAGGGGTGTGTTGTATCTCTGTCTGGTCTCCATTTCTTTGTGTGTCCGGTCATAGAGAAGTGTGGGATAAAGTCACAGCCCGTGAGGACTGGTCTGCATGGGTTTGTTTTAAAATTCTTCCATTTAAATGGGTTTTAAAATGTGAAAGGGGAAAAAAAAGGTTGACCCCTTAAAGAAGTCTCTTTCAGATGATAGTTCATCAAACTGCAGTTTAATAAAGACACTCACTCATAGTGATTAGACCTTTATGAGAAAAGGTAGGGGAGAGTTACTGGAGCTGGTGTGCAGAGACTGTGATAGCACAGACACCCAGGGTTTGAACAGATGTGTAACTCAATATTTCTGGACACTTCCATGTGGGTCTATGAAAGAAGGGTTCAGGGCTTATGGGGACTGTAGAAACGTCCTGGCTCCTAACAAGAGTGAAGTGGGAGCTGGGTGGTTGGGTCGAGCCCTTCAGTGGGAGCACCAGAGAAAGCAGTCACAGTTTCATTTCTGAGTGGCTGTAAGCAGACGCTTTGGCCATCCAGGAGCTGGCTTTTGCGGAGATGTAGCTGTAGGACTTGCAAAAAGAAACCTCACTGGGGAGCAGAGGCGACTCAGGCCCAGAAGCCCACAGCCCAGTACAGAGGCAGAAAAGGCAAGTTTAAATATCAGGGGAGGAAGAAGGCAGGCAGGAGCTAGGCTTCACACAGTTCATTCACTAGTGTTGGAAGACAGGCTAATCTACAGGATTTGGCTGGGAAAAACAGCCTTGGTTTTAGACCCGAGTTTGCTACTTACTCTAGACGAGTGGCCCACTCTTTGTCCCTCAGGGTCAGGATTATGAATGAGATGATCTCAAGGGGCAATATAAATATCCTCTGATCCCATGACTCAGACTTGGGGATGGCGATCAGAAGAGTCAAGGCAAAGGTCATGTGGTAGGTAAGGAACTTGATATGTCCCAAGCTCTCTCCCTTAACCCAATAGCTTCTGTGGCTTTCTTGCAAAGGAAGGAAAGAAAGCAGTTTCCTAAACTCAATGCAAGCAAGAAGAGAGAAGTAGGACTGACTAGCCAGAGGGAAGTGAGAAGTTGAGTAGCTACTAGCACTTAAGCTACTCTAAAACCAGGAGCCATCTTGCTTAAAATGAATCATCACTTTCTTCAACATAGCAGTTAAAGGTAGTTACATGTTCATTGTAGTTACAGTAAATTAGGATAGGCAAAGTTAGGCCATGGTAAGAAACAATACTGATGGCTAAAGTGAGGTAGCTGGAGGCTCTGTCACACGTGCTGTGACTCCAGGACCACAGCAAACGGAGCCTTTACCATGTGGGAAATGGCAATAGCATTGGTGAAGGAAGAGCATGTGACACATTGAGGAGTGGCTCTTGAAGCTTTCATTGCGAACCAACACAGATACTCTGGCTTCCATTTCAACAACCGAAAGAAGTCTCATGACCATATCTAACTTGGAGAACATGGAGGTGCCCTCCTACCATGTCTATAAGGAAAGGACTCAGACTGGTGATGGATAGCATTGCCATAGTAGTTATTTTTGGAAAGATTTATATTTTTACAGGAGAAGGGTCAGGAACTAGGTCATTTGCTAACCCAGGAACCTACATTATTTACACCTGAAGAAAGTTGGGACTGCCCATATAACCTCTTCCCATATTATTTCACTTAATCTCAGGCACAGTGTGCAGAAGGAGATAAATCTTGCCAAGTCCAACTCATAAAATGATAGCTTGTCAGCTGCCCAAATGAGGAAGACAGATTGAAACAGTGGTCTGCTCCTATTACAGAGCAAAGACAATTTGCTCTATATTAAGCTTAAAGAATGATTTAAAGAGGATTCTTCCTGGACATGATGACTTGCTCTGCTTTTTTATGGAACCTAAAGCAGATGCTGATCTCTTAAACCTTCTTATGTCCTTCATGACAAATGATGGGATTTGGACTGAAGGTTGAAAAATGGAAGGAGAGCAGCAGTCTGCTTTGGAGACTTGTTACTGGTGAATTTTAGGCCAAATGCTCTTTGTAAAATGGTCCTGGTCTTCTTCTAAGTCTTCTTGACATGTTTTGTAAGCAGAAGAGACATTCTTTATGAATTGTACCTCTGAGCCTTCTTGCTTGGTAAGCAACAATTCCTAAGTTTATAAGTATGTGCATTTGTGAGAATTTAATTAATCCACATGTGTTTATTAAACACCCACTGGGAATGATGGGAGTTGCCATTGGGGCATAAAGAGAAATAGGATTTTAAGCTCCTTGAATGCTTTTAAATTTAAGGGGCTTCACGGATAAAGTATGAACACATGCACTAATCCTATATCCTTCCACTTGGGTGTATTGTAATATTCATGGTCCCCTAAGGAGCCGTGCTTCCCCAGGCCACACCCTTTGGCAGTTTGGTTTTGCTTTTATTCCCTGTCCTTGAATCATGACTTGCTTTAACCAGCAGAGTCCTATAGAACTTCTAAGGCCAGGCCTTGCTCTCTTAGCACACTTCACCACCACATAAAGATGATCTGAGTGGCCTCCCTAGAGGAGAAGAGGCCCAGTTGACAGCTAGCACACACCACCAGCCCTAACCAGTCCCGCTGAATCGCAGATACATGGGTGGGCCTGGCCAGCATCATGAGGGGTGGAGGACCTGCCCAGCTGAGCCCAGCCCAAACTGCAACCGAGAAAACTGTGAGCCAACCACCATTGTTATTTGAGCCACTGAATTGAGTGGTTTTGTGCCCAGTGAATGACCATGGTGGCCACACAGATCTTCTTGCCATTCCCTAGTGTGACATGATTTTGTCATCTTCTTGCACGTGTTACTCCTTCAGTCTAGAATGACTGCCTCTCTTTCCCTTCCTTGGAACTTCTTTCTGTCTTCCAGATCCGGGTGCCTCTCTTGATTCTTAAGAGCCCTCGATACATATTTCTGTTATTGGCACTTTCTCCATTGCCTTGTGGTTGTTTACAGGTTAGTATCTCCCATTGGATGCTAACCTTCTAGAGGAAGAGGCTATTTGCTGTCCTTCACTTGGGTCCCTATGCAGATCCTGGCACACAGTGGGCATGGTGGTCCTTCGGGTGACAAGGTGTGGAGGATAACTACTGTGTGAGCGTGAGCTCTCTACTGGGTGTTGGGACATGGCTTTCAAGTCCTGGATACAAACGGATACCACTCAGCAGTGTTCTCAAGCTTTATTAATGTGCGCATAAGTCACCCGGGATCTTGTGAAAATGCAGTCTTTGATTTAGGAGACCTAGAGAGGGGCCTGAGAATCCTCATGTCTGGAAATTCCCACAGTCTACACTTCGAGTAGCAAGGCCACAGAAGATAACTCACATGCCCAAGAAAGACGGTCTGTAGTAACATAGGTCTTCAGTGGTTTTTTGGAGAAAAATAATAGACATGAACCTTGGCACTAGTGCCCATGACCACTGAGGACAGAATATACTGACCAAAGGGAGCCTGGTCATTTTGAGGGGTAGAAGGAGATAAATATTTTTGGGGAAAGGAGTGCTCTAAATAAGTTCAAATTGTGCAAGGGTCTACCGAAAGTAAAGTGGGGGAAAATCAATTACGTAAGTACTGTTCACTGCAGAATTAGCCTAGACTATACTTGGCTGATTTTGAGAAATATAAATACAGAAACAAAACAGTTCTGTATACCTGTGTTCCGAACAAGAAAAACTAGGACAAGATGGATAGATGGACTGGTTTGGGTCTGAGAAGGATGAAAGGAAAGCAGTGAACACAAGGTAGTGGTCATATCAGGCCAACCTGATTCTCATTCCTTTTCTTTTTTCCTAAAGATTTTACTTATTTTTTATTTATTTTTAAAGCTTATTTTTGGGGGAGAGCAGAGAAAGAGGGAAAGAGAATCCCAAGTAGGCTTTGTGCATGGAGCGTGATGCAGGGCTCAATCTCATGAACCCTGAGATCATAACCTGAGTCGAAATCAAGTCCGATGCTTAACTGACTGAGCCACCTGAGTGCTCCCAGGTTGTTGGTTTTTGGTTTTTGGTTTGGTTTTTTTTTTTTTTTTTTTTTTTTTTTTTGTAAGTAACCTCTACACCCAACGTGGGGCTCGAACTTACAACCATGAGGTCAAGAGTCACATGTTCTACAGACTGAGCCAGCCAGGTGCCCCAATCTGATTTTCTTATTTGAAAATATCAGTGGACCGCTGAACAGAGTCATGGAGTCCTGGCACACAGAGGGTGTCAGGAGGAATCTGACCATGTCCTTCCTGGGACAGATCCTTGTGATCTGTATGGAAAGAGCATGAGCTGATACCTGTACCCTTGGGTGACTGGTTAAAAAGCCAAATCTTAGGAAAGCTGGTTAATGATGGTTTACCCATGCAAAGAGAAGTGTCCAGAATTCATGTTGGTAGTTTATCTGAAGATACAGATGGACTACTTATGAAGTCCAGAGTTTCTTCCAAGACAAATTATTATGAGATTAAGATATACTCTTTGTATTGGCAAAGCAAATGAAGGCAGAGTGGAGGGGACATGGTGACTTTAGAAATGCCTGGTATCTCCTCCCCTCGTTGCTGGTGCCAAGTCAATCTGTAGCTGATTATTGTCTTGAATATGTACTCAAATTAGCTGTGTAGCAGGCCATCTGCTGTCTCCTCCAGACTCGGTTGATAGGCCCTGGAAAGGAAATCCTGCCAAAATGCAAATAACCTACTAAACTGATAATATAGAGAAAGCTAAGGTCTGTTAGGGGGAGGGGGAAGGAATAAGGGATTGTCTTCTTAGCTCTTCTATGTCTTTTCTTCGTCTTGTGTTTCTGTTGGGGAAAGGCCAGGTATGGATCAGGAGACCCTGTCTCAGTCAGAGATGCTGGGTCAAGTCTGGAAGTAATGAGGGAATTAGGAGGTTTGGTTGTAAATGCATTTTGCAGCCTCAAACTAGTTTCTTTGTTTGAGCCCATGAACGGGCATCCTCTTGATTTCTCCTGGTGAGCTTGCTGTGTTCAGCAGATTTGCATTCTTCTAGTCTTGGGGTTACAGTCTCTGCCCTCATAGGGCTACCACCTAGATTCCCCAGGTTGCCTTCTCACTAATCCATGACCCACTCCACTGGGGCTGCCCTCATGGTGTTCCCACCCAAGCATGACTCATGTTTTCAAAATGGCAGCCTTGAACTGGTTGGCCAACTGTCATTTACATGTGCATACCGCTTTATAGTTTCCAAACACTTTTCTATTCACATGAAGTTCCTTTTACTACACATAAACACCCCCAAGAAGCCATCACTGTTCAATTGGAATAGTATTGCTAAAGACACTGAGGCTCCATCCCAGGAGGACATAGTGGCCCTTCAAGATCTCATGGCTAATGAATAGAAGATCAAAAATGTGATTACAAATTCTGTCACCAGTTCTGCCCTTTTAGGACCATTGATTAAAGAAGAGCTTGCAAACTCAGATGCCTGTAGTGAAGTAGACTAGGCGTAAAGGCAATGGGGAACGGTGAGCTGTGCATCTAGCTGGAGAACACAGGACCACCCAAAGGGGGTAGCCATTTTGCACCATGTGATAGTTCTGCCAGCTCTTCCAAGTCTAGGCAGTGCAGAGAATTAGATTGTAAAATGTTGACGGTGGATTCAGTTCTTTTCAAAATATTCTGTGGCTCAAAGCAAAAACCATCTGCATAACCCTCCAGTTTTGATCAATGGGTTAAAGTAACACTCCCTGGTGAATGAAGCTTAGCTTCTTTTGAGGGTTGCTTGCATTTTCAAGGTTTGTTGAGGCAATTTAGTTTCTAATTAATCGAGTCCTCAGGGGAGATGTTTTTTCATCCGTGGCACCTCCTTGTGCCTGCTCTGGGTCTCCCAGCTTCAGTGAATCTTGGCTAAAGAAAGTGGGAAAATGAGGCACAGCGTGCATGGTGTTGCCTCACAGCTAAACCATGCTTCCCTCATCCTGTCTGCGCATAGGTCTGAACCCCCAAGGTGGCAACCTGCCAGGATACTGAAGGGGAGGCTATCTAAATATACTTTGGGGGATGCACAGAACTCGTTAAAAAACCATTTTCTAAAATTCCTTGGGAAGGGGGAAAAGAGCTGTCTGAGCCATAGTTTATACTTTGGGGTTTTCACAAAGCAGGTGCAGTTTCAAGCTGTGGTTTGTTCATGATCTGTGCTCTGTGTTTGAAGGGGGAGCTCTCCATAGGAAAGGGCTCCTTCTGACCCTGGGCTGTGGCTGTGGGCTGCTGATGGGCAGGCTTCATACGGACAAAGGGGTTTTTAGAGGAACACAGACCAGCTGCTGAAAGGAGGTGTCAACCTAGTAGAAGTAATTAGAACATTTGGGGAGGGGGGCTCCTCTTGGTGTAGGGAGGGATCATCACATTAGGCCGTCCTTATTTTTTGCATAAACAGTACTGGTTTGTGTTACCTCAGTGGTTCTCAGTTGGGTCCTCTGGGGCAATCTGCTGGGAGCTTTATTTTTTTTTAATTTATTTATATATTTTTTATTTTTCATTTTTTCCATTTTATTTATTTTGAGAGGGAGAGAGAAAGAGAGAGAGCTTGCTCGTAAGTGAGCAAGAGGGGTAGATGGAGAGAGAGAGAGAGAGAGAGAGAGAGAGAACCCCAAGGAGTCTCCACACTCAGTGCAGAGCCCGACTCAGGGCTCAATCCCTTGGATTTAATTGGGCCCAGGTCTGCCTGAGCACCTGAATGCATTCTCAGCGGCTACCCAGAACTCTGGTTGAGAACCTCTACTCCAGGTCAGAGCACACTCTGTAAATGCTTAATGCTGGGCTCTACTTCATCCACGGAATCAGCACTGCAGGGAGGCCCTGGAATCTGTATGTTTTAAAGTCCCCACCTCCAGCCTTGCCCCACATGATCATTGGCTTAGGGTGTGAGTGGCCTTTTCTACTCTCTGGAGTTGGCACCCATCTGCAAATACACGTACGTGCCATTTGCAACTAATAAATAGAAATTCTTCAGTGTCCCACTTAGGGCACACACTTGAGGTGAAGCCAGATCTCCTGAAACAGAGGCCAGTTAAAGTACAAAGGCTGTGGCACCCTAATTCCTTACCTCTAGGGAGTGGGGTTGGACAGGCTATGTTTTGTGGAGGGGTAGACGCAGCTTGGATCAGGCCAGGCATGGGGTAGCGGCTTTCTGGTTAAACTTAGGCTTTCCCTGTGAGAGGTTTTCCACTCTGTTGACCTTGTGTCCTTGTTTCCTGCCTGGAATGGTAGTTTATAGAAATGGTGCCAAACAGCTGTAAATGCAAGACTGAGAGCTGTTTGTTCCTTTGCTTTGTTCTTTTTAAGACTCCAGACAACTTTGAACAATCATGTTTTAATTATTCCTTTTTGATTAAAGAACTCACCATAAAATACAACGTGGAGACCTCTGAAAGTTGTGCGTTCCATTCTGGTAATATGTTTGCGTTTCTGGGTCTGAATGAGTTCGAAAAGCTTTTGAAACACAAGCAGTTTGTTTTTCCTGCATCTTATTCTTATACCCCTTATCTTGAAGCTTGCATTGTACTTTCAGTGTTGGTCTTTATATAACTGAGTCACTTGCTAGTATTTGTTGTTGTTGTTGTGACTTTGTGATAAGAGAAGAATTTTTGTGAGTTGCCGTCCAGGAAGGAGTAGGTATAAACACTGCAGATCAAATATCACCGAAGCCCGTATGGACTCCTGACCTCATTTTCCTCCCGTGTGTAAAGGAGACAGACTTTATCCTTTCCGAGTAGTGCTTTCTGGTAGACACTTCCCTTCTGATTCCAATCGTGTCTAATTATTAACACTGAGAAGTACTACAGGGTGGTGGTTAGAAAAGGAAAGAAAACTTATGTTTAAGGAAGTGATTTTATACCTCAAAATGGCTTTGATGTAAATCTACCATATGTGTCTTTTCATATGTTGTCAAACACTTTCCTTTAACGCAAAAAACCATATCCTTTAGTTGGGTCATGCTCTTTTCCGTCTTTGTTGTTATTTTGTTATGCAAATAAATAGCCAGTTGCACATAGCATAAATAATACAGGTTGTATGCTGTGGAGCCATGGCCCTGTAAACAGAGGGCTTCGGTGTGGGCATTGAAAAGCTTGGGGAACACACCCACTTTTCCCATGTTTCTTGATGGAAAATGGTCACCGTTTATGGCAGCCACTTAGGAGATTTTATTCCAAAGACTGAATTTCCTTTTCAAATGTCCAAAATGCCTGATTCTCCAGAAAGTGGGGACAGGAGAGGGAGAGAGACCATTCTGGAACACACAGGGTCTTGAGTATGAATCGTAGTGATTTTTTTTTTCATCCAGAGTGTCATATGCTCAATTTGTTTTCCTTGCTTACATGGACAACTGACCCCTAAATGTGCTGATAACAGAAGAATAAGTAAGTAAACACTCTCAGGGTTCGAGGCTGATAGAAAAGTCACTTGGTTTCAGTGGACTGGACTGGAACACGAGCCTTTTGTTTGCTGTTGAAAGTTTAGCACTTGAATTTCGGGTTGGGCTGTTCATTAAGGAAAATGTGGACACCTCATGCCAACGCCTGTTTTCTTTAGTCCCTGAGAATGGAAGGTATTGTGTATTTGGTACACACACACACACACACACACACACACACAAAGGGAACAGTGACTTGATTGTGCCCTGGAAACAAAAGCTATTACCTGGGGACAAGTTGGGAGACCCTAGGCTTCAGCTCACCCTGTTTCACTCTCCATAAAGGCGGCATTGCTGGGAACCCCGGAGCGAATGCCTGAACTGTTGCTGGTGTTTGAAATTGTAATCCATGGACTAGTTTTTCCTGGCACTTAAAAATTAGATGAACTTGGCAAAGTGGGGCTTGGCTTGATTAGAAGAGACCAAGAGTCCAGACCCTACACTCTCTGATGAACACCAGGTGTCAAGCAGAAGGAAGAGACTGGGAAGGGAAAAGAGGGAGTTCAGTTTCCCCCACTCAATCTGCCTCTCTGCAGAAGACCTAGTGACACAGATTGATGGTTGTGTCATGTGGCTGCCCATCTGCTTTCCCATAGTTCAGCTTTGGTTAAATCCATTTAAAAAGCATTTACCCACTCCTTGATGTCTGTGGGCAGTGGGTGCATGCCAGTGTGAGAATAAGGGAGCATTCAGCACTTCAGGTGCATAAGGGCAGTCCCTTGATTTTTCTGTTGCATGAACATGATGTCACTGTAGCCCCTTGAGTAGTGGTGTAAGAAGCTTCTTTTCTCCTGAAGTGGCCAAGAAGTTGGCTTGGCCATTGGCTTGATCCAGCACTATGGTTGATGACCCTGAGTCCCAGCCTGTTGCGTTTCCTTTGCCTTTGGAGTATGAGTCAAGACAAGATTTCACGTGTTTTTTGTTCACTGGGAAGAATGTTGGCTTGCCTGGGGGGTGGAAATAAAATGTCTTAAGGGAAAAGAGTTGCTTCAAAATTTGAAATTCCTGTTCCCCACAGTGGTTCTCTTGTGTTTTGGTAAGTCAAGACCAGTGAATATGGCAACTAATAATAACAGTGGTAGCAAAAGCAGAGCTAGAATTTATTGACCTTTCATGTCCTCCATACCATGCCCTTTATAAACATTAAGACTTATAACCGCACAGTAAGTGGTTTTTATTTTTAAAATGAAGCAAGACAAAAAGCAAGCACAGTACTTAGATTGGGTCCCAGGACAATGACAAATATATTCTTGAAGTCATGACATCACAGATATAAGCCAACATTTTCCCAACGTGCACATGAATCACCTGGGATCTTGTTACCATGCAGATTCGCATTCAGGGGGTCTGAGTGGGGAACTCAAAGTCTGCATTGCTAGTGGGTGTGATGCTGCAGGTCCACAGAACACACTGGGTAGCAAGTTTCTAAGTCAGAGAGTACCAAACCTGGCCCATCATTGGCATCGCCTGAAGATTCTGAAACACACAACTTCCCTCCCACCTTCAAGATGCTGATTCTTAAGACACCAGCCTCGCTCTTATAAAACAGTCAGCCAAGTGGGGTCCCTGAGAGCATCCGTGACCTATACGAGATCACACAGTGAGAACCCAGCCTCCAGGGGCTGGGAACGTGCGCCTTCCTCATACTACCTGTGACTGGTATCACACGCTGAAAAGTACACACAAGTTCACACCTGTCAGCCTCCCCGGGTCTT